>NC_141052.1:36142878-36650378 GCF_041138505.1 Cibotium barometz
TGCAAGATTTATATATAGTAATGTTTTGGTATTTAGATGCATAGAGATAGCGTTCCTTTAAATTTATATTTGACTTCTAATGTGTGCTTAAGCTACTTATCAATCAACCCAAGAATCAATTTTATTTCTTCAAACTTCATGAACAATGATAGTTTGGAGCATAAAAAATCAATGAATGATGCTAATCATTTTGTTGTTGTTATAGATGAGTCCTTACTTTGGTTCCCCTTCCAAAACAAAAAATAATCGTCTTTTCACTAAAAATGGGCTAGTTATTAGCAAACAAATTTAACATTTAGCTCTTATAATAAAACATCACACCTTATTCATACACTTAAACATATGGTCCGATTGAAAATAAAATTTTTTAATATCAAATTTCATGCGTCACAAATATAGTGTACATAGCATGTCCCAAATTTGAATACGTAAACAATTTGATCACAAAATGTTAAAAAATTTCTTATTTTAACTCCAATGCCATCCCCACTTTGCACACTAGAAAAACATGCAATAGTGATTTAACTTGATTTATTGAGTAGAATTTTCATGTAATTTCTATCTTAAACTAATTATATATTTTGCATGTAAGTTCTATTTTAAACTAATTAATATACGTTTGGAAGATATACAAAAAGAGTAGTTTTTCTTTGTACAACACATATTTATTAAAAAAGTTATTTGCTTGATTAAATGACACAAGGATAGGTAATTATGAGGAAACTATGGCCATATGATCAAATTTCATTCTTAATGGTTAGATATTCCAAGACATCTATTAGAAATTTACTTCAAATTCTTAGAGTAATTGAACATAATTAGTAAATTAATTATAAAAATTATTTTTAATGTATGTAAAATAATATTTAAAAAAAAATATGATTTAAAAAAATATTATTATACCTTTATGAATTATTAACAAGATAATTTTTAAAAACTAGCTATTTGTTATTTTATGTAATATATATAATTTAAAGGTATGATTTTTTATTTTAACTATTAGATAAGAGAGTGTTCTTTCCTACACATATACACACTTCTATGTTTGTTTCATTCAATCATTGCTTGGTTTCTAGTCTTCATAGAGCTTTAGAGAATCGGCTCACAAAGTCATAGGAGTAATAAAAATGATAGGAATGCGAAACCCCCACTTATAAGGCTTAAGTAGCAAAAAAAGAGTGGAGAGCACATTTCATTCAATCATAGCTTGGTGTCTAGTCTTCATATAGCATTTAAATAGATAATCTGCTCACAAAGTCTAAGCAAGAATAGGATAGGAATAGGAAACTCCCCGCTTATGCAGTGAAAAACATAGTGGAGAATACATACAGGTGGCCTTTAATGTTGGCACGTCAACACCACTCTCACCATCTCCACATGAGCCTCCTCCACCTATCCCTACTATTTCCCCCCTTGGCTTGGATAAACCATGTGAACCTCCATCTCCTCCTCCTCCTACTACAGAGTGTGGATACAAGAGACACCATACGCAAGCTAGCCATACATCGTATGTGTGTCTAAGATGATTCGTAACTTTTTATCGTACTCTCTTTTCACAATCTATTGTTCTCAAATCCCTTACTGACCATCCTAACCTAGACGAGTGTTGGGTTATTGCTCGGATTGGTGAGCATGAGCACATCAAGAGAGGAGAGCAGGCACTAAGGTCCTGAATAGTGTTTATCTCTCATATGCATCAATTAAGAAGATGAATAATCTGGATGCATTGGCCACTTATCATGCTATTTTAGCGGAAATAATTGAGATGAGAGCTACATCTTAGATTCTTTGCATAGCACCATGTAGTCTAAGAGGTGGTTCCTTGAGGAGGCAAAGTCTAGATTAAACTTTGCAAGTGTACATGTGGACTCCATCCTCATTCTTGTCAATTTCTTGTCACCATCCAAGCTCATTTGGTTACAATGTGTGGGTCAAAAACCCAATTTCAAGGGGGCTCTCTAAGGCCAAGACACGTTAAAAAGCGGGTGTCTGGTGAGCATATTCCAATGAAACATGCTTACACCAAACACTACAAATGTGTATATGTAGACTCCATCCACATTGTTAAAAAATTTGGTCACACCATCCGAGCTCATTCGGTTAGAATATGCAAGCCAAAGGCCCAATTTTGAGAGGGCTATCTAAGGCCAAGACAAAATAAGAAGTTGGCGTATGGCCCCACACATTCAATATAAGTAAACTCCAATTAACCAAACTTTACGAGTATACATGTAGACTCCAGCCTCACTATTGTAAAATTTTATCACCATCCGATCTCATTTGGATGTAATGTGCGAGGCAAAGCCTAATTTGGAGGAATCTCTCTAAGGTAAAGACACATTAAAAAGCAGGAGTCTTACCCTACATATTCCAACCAAATGTGTTCGAATGGTGACCAAACTTTACAAGTGTGTTCATTGGACCCCATCCTCACTTTTCTAAAGTTAACTCACCATTTGAGTTTGTTTGGTTGGATTGTGCAAGACACATTAAAAAGCAGGCATTTGGCGTGCATATTCCAACCAAATGTGCTTTGATAAACCAAAATTTGCAAGCATGTACATACAAACCCCACCCTCACTCTTGCAAAGTTTGGTCACCATCCCAGGCTCCAGCTCATTTGGTTGTGATATATGGGACAAACGCCTAGTTTTGAGTGGGCTCTCTAAGGCCAAGACAAATTAAAAAGAAAATGTTTAGCCCGCTTATTCTAACCAAATATGCTCCGATGGTGATGAGCAACCTTTGCAAGTGACTCCACATCAGTCTTCCAAAGTTAAGTCACATTATCCAAGCTCATTTGGTTGGATTATGCGGGTCAAAGGCCGAATTTCAGGGGGATCTCTAATCCCACAACACATTAAAAAATAATTGTTTGGTTCGCACATTCCAACTAAATATGCTTGGATTGTAATCAAACTTTGCAAGTGTGTACATGTGGATCATGGCCACCCTCACTCTTGTAAATTTTGGTCACCATCCAAGCTAATTTGATTGTGCAATGTGTAGGAAAAAGGCCCAATTTTGAGGGGGCTTTTTAAGGCCAAGACACATTAAAAAGTAGGCGTTTGGTTCGCACATTCCAACCAAATTTATTCTTATGGTGTGGACAAAACTTTGCAACTGTGTACATATGGACTTGAACCTAGGGGGGGATCTCTAAGGCCAAGAAACTTTGTAATAATGTACATATGGATCCCACCCTCACTCTTGCAAGCTTTGGTCACCATCCGAGCTCATTTGGTTGCAATGTGCAGGCTAGACATCTGCTTTTTAATGTGTCTTGGCCTTAGAGAGTCCCCTCAAAAATTGGCCTTTAGCCCACACATTACAACCAAATGTGCTCGAATGATTTAATTAATATTTTGATATCTTATAATGGCATTCATTCTTAGAGTTCGTACAACTACTCCCATGTGATAACTCATCATGGTTTCATTTTTTATCATGATCCATGTAACATATGTACATATTTGTGGGATTTGTGAATGTGAAATGAACCATAAGAGTGGTTTATTTAGTTAGTTATTAAAATTTTGATTTAACCTAGGACTTAGAATTACATTACACGATTGATATATAGTAATGTTGTGGTATTTATATGCATAGAGATAGTGGTCCTCTCTATTTACATTTGACTTCTAATGTGTGCTTAAGCTACCTATCACTTAACCCAAGAATCAATTTTGTTTCTTCAAACTTCATGGATGAAGCTAAGGTGACACATTATTTAAAAAATGATAGTTTGGAGCATTAAAAATAAATGAATGATGCTAATCATTTTGTTGTTGTTATAGATGATGAAAAAAGCCATTGTATAAAGGATACAAGCAAAGTAAATTGTATACTAAGGTGGTTGTACAATACTTTGGTTCACCTTCCAAACTTTTTTATAACAAATGTTTTTTATCTTTTCACTAAAAATGGGCCAGTTAGAAAAGGAATTTAACATTGAGCTCCTATAATAAATCCCACCTTATTCATACACTTAAACATATGGTCCAATTGAAAATGAAAATTTTAAATACCAAATTTCATGCGTCACGTGTCCCAAATTTGAACAGGTAAACAATTTGATCATACAATGTTAAATAACTTTCTTATTCTAACTCCAATGAAATCCCCACTTTGCACATTAGAAAAACATGTAATGGTGATTTTAACTTGATTTATTGAGTAAATTTTGCATGTGATTTCTATTTTAAATTAATTATATATTTTTCATGTAAGTTCTATTTCAAACTAATTATTATATGTTTTGAAGATTTACAAAAAGATTAGTTTTTTTTGTACAACACATCTTTATTGAAAAATTGATTTATTTTAACTTGATTAAAGGACATAATCTAATAGATAATTACGAGAAAAATATGGCCAAATGGTCAAATTTCATTCTTAATGGTTATATACTCCAAGACCTCTATTAGAAATCTACTTCAAATTGTTAGAGAAATTGAACATAATTAGTAAATTAATTATAGAAATTCATTTTAATGTGATTATGTAATAATTTATGTGAGATAGTTGTGCTAATCATGGTGAATCTATGAAAAACATTTAATTTGATTTGAGGAAGAAAATGTCTATTTTCTTCCATTTCATGTGAAAATAGCTATACTTGAGTAGCTTCTTTCCTTCCAAGCTTAGATAGGCTTGATAACCCCAATTTAGGTAATTTACCAAGCCCAACCAGAGACCCCTAAGGTAGCCATACATGTGAGCCATATGTTTGACAAGTCACTTACAGATGGCATACAATCCACCTCAATATGCCATCTCAATGTGCCACTTCATTAAGCCATCTTATCATTGATGATATAGCATGCTACCTCATACGTCACCTCATCATTGATGACATGGCATGTCACCTCATTTGATGTCATGTCACATGTATTGACACATCATCAAGGAGGGAGAGCTACCACCTCACTCTAATTACCACATCATTAGTCTATGTCATCAAAACATCCACCATGTGGACATATCACGTCATCTTGAGTTGGTGTGTCACATGTCACACACATGTATGCAATCTACCCTACTATGTCATCCACTCGAGTTACCATGTCATCATCACCCTATGCACGAGTGCATCCATTCATAGTTTCACATGTATATAAGACATATATATTTAATCTATAGATAATACATATATAATATATATATATATTTAATAAGCTTTTATAGATAATCCATGCATATGTATTATAACAAAGTAAAAAGCGTCTCAAGTCAATTCGGGCCCAAGGCCAAGGGATGAAGGGGATGTGAAAGATGCCAAGGGTTAGGGTTAGGCATGCCCATGGACATTAATAAGTGTAGTGTGAAAGGGATGGCCTAGTATATAAGTGAATATGGGGCCTAATCTCATAGGAACTTTTGATATGAATTTGGATAATCACTTTTTTAATGGTAACTACCTTTCTTTTTCTCTAATCATAGGCTAATTTTCTTAATCGTTGCTTAATCCATGTTTTCTAGTGTAATCTAGGCTAATGAGGCTAGCTACTTTCTTTCATTGGTATTAGAGCCATGCTTTTGATCCATTTTTAGTATTTTCTTGAATTCTCTTGAATTTTCTTTAAAACCTTTTGAATTTTTTACATTTTCGTAATGTTCTTGATTTTCTTGATCAAGAAGATGGTTATGGTGACTTTTGAATGGTTAAATTTTATTTTTTTTGTTTACTTCTTCTTAAGCTTTTGGGGCCATGGGTTTACTATGGACCTATTTTTTTTTTGGGGGGGGGGTGCACCAAAATTTAAAATTCTGGACCAAATTTGGGAGAAACTTTTAGTAATCTTTATTAATGTTCTTAATCAAAAACGTTTTTATGTGTTCCTCCTCTTTGTTTGATTTCTTTCATGAGCCCAATGGCTACTGTAGTTGGAGATTTGCTTGGGGCATCTTAAGAGCTTCACATGGAGTGTCTTCTTGGGCTTCAACGTGCAAAAAACGGGCTGTGAGGGCACCCGCGTGGTTGCACATTGTTTCGTGGAGAGAGGGAGCTTATGGCTCACATGGAGACTTGGGTAAGGATTAAGCAGGCATAACGTTCACAAAAGGAGCTTGCTATGGCTCTTGTTTTGGCATTTTGTTGGCTCTGTGAGGATGCCGTGGAGCAGCATGCATTTTGTGGTGAGTGGGAGCTTATTAATCATAAATTCATTTGCTAAAATGCTTTGTAATCCCTATCTAATGTGTAAGCAACAATTTCCTCAAAGCAATGCTTCAATTTCTTGCTTCTTAATCATAAATTCATTTGCTAAAATGCTTTGTAATCCCTATCTAATGTGTAAGCAACAATTTCCTCAAAGCAATGCTTCAATTTCTTGCTTCTTTTGAGATTAGGGTTTCCATAGAAAAACTAGGGTTTCTTTCATAAATTTTGGAGAATTTCTTCAATAATCTTCTTTCTGATGCTTAGTTACACTCATATATGTGATCAATTGTTAGTTACACTCAATTGTTGATTGAGTTACACTCAATTCTTTAATAATGTTCTTTTGCATGCTTAGTTACACTCATGCTTAACTACACTCAATTGTTGATTGAGCATGGGATTTCATTTCCTTGCATTTCTTGAATTTCTTGGAAAAAATTAGGGTTTCATGAAGTGGGAGCTAGACATGTCAAGCTTTTCATCTTTTCTTTGATTATTATAATTATTGCATCATTATGATTGCATCGTAATGCTCGACTCTTGCATCATAATGCTTGACTCTTGCAAGAATTAGATCCATTATGATTCTATCGTTCAAGAATTGGGGGTTTCCATCAAGAAGCTCTAATTTCATGCCATTGATCCTTCCTTGCAAGCTAATTGCATTGTCTTGTGGCTAATTAACACTCTAATGATGCCATTAAGCATGGAAATTATGGGGATTGAGATCATAATATTGGCATAATTTTATGCTATTCTTGTAAGCAAACTCTCTCACATATTTGGATTACAAGATTTTATTACATTCAATTTCAAGTAAAAAAAATGCTTGTAGAATCTAGTATGGTGAGAGGGTACCTTTAGCACTAGGTGGAGTGGCCAAAGGAAGTGCGTCTTGAACTCATCGTGCCATGAGTGCCGTGGTAAAGTGGTACGGTGAGGGATTAGGAACTTGGTGAGAAGACATGGCCAAACTTGTGCCCTCGGAATTCAAACTTGGGTACAAGGGTTAGAAGGGTCAATGGCAACAAGGATTGGGTCAACGACAATGAGGACATGTTCTACAAAAGTGAAGAAGAGTTCCAACTTTGCACCCGGGAGGGTATTAATGCATGCGACCTTGTGGATGAATTTGATAAGAATGATGATGAAGTAGACTATGAGAATTTGGATACAATGCCAACAAGGAGCAATGATAATAGAGAATTGAGCATTTTGAGACGATCTCCTTGCAAAATTCCTTTGCTAGGAGGGACCAAAGGTTTCAAGCCATGCTTGATAAACCACAAGCCTATGAGGCCTCTATTAGCGCTACTCATGCAAACACAACATTTATTATCTCTCAAGATCATTTGCAAAAACAAGGAGATCGGAATCAAAGTTCAATGCTTGGAAAGGGGAACTTAACTCCATATTCAATGATGCAACAAGGTGGAACTTATGTGTTTGGTATGCCTATGCATAAAAGTGGTGCATATGAACAAGTGTATTGGGGATGCCTGCAACAAGATGGGGCAAATGTATTTGGTATGCCTATCCACCATCAAGTTGATGCATATGGATATAGTATGCCTATGTATGGTTCCTCTTCAATGCATATGTGCAATCAACGATACCCATCACCCTTGTCTATCAAATGAGCCACATCTTCAAACACTTTTCTCTTTAAAAGGAGTGATTGGACAAAGGCAATGCACAATGTTTGATGGTGAAGCTACTCTACAAGTGAAGCCGAGATAAGGAGGATCAATGTATGTGAATTGTTGGTGGTGCTGACTCTTGGTTTTCCTATTGCTTTGAGTGGGGATAGAAGATCTATCATACACTCAATGTTGCTAGATTTGGGATTTGCCAAAAGAAATTGGGGCATTCACTTTTGGGATGCATCACTTGTCATGTGAGATGCATGGTGCAAGACTATGTGGCTCACCATAGTTTTGGTATATTACCCTTAGATGATGGAGATACTCTTGCACATGGTGTATTGGATTTATGTTTTGGATTGATGGATATACCAGTATGCTTTCCTTTCGACCCCGGTATATATGGTAACCTGATTGTATGGGCTGAAGATTATAGTAGCTTTCCTTTTGATCTTCGGGTGGCTACTTGTGCTTGAGGAGGCTTGATTGTTGGTCTCTTGGTTTGCCTTTTGATCTGGGAGATAAAGATTTTGATAGATTATCCATCGCTACCTTTGAGGAGTTAATTGGTGCATAAAAAAAGTGATTATGGATTGCTGGAATTTTTGAAAATCACTATTTGGATAGCCCTATACCTTTTGGTTTTGGATGCAAAATGCATGGAACGTTCATGAAGTGCATATGCCATTATGGAGTACATGATATGGCTTGATTGAAGGTAGGGTTGGGAAGGTGCTTGGGGGTGGTGACGAGGTTGGAGAACTCATTAGACATTGCCTTGAGAAGAACCGCCACGATGTCCTCCTCTTCGATTCTTGCATCGATGCTTTTTGCAAGTTGTCCACCATTATGCTCTTCATGTTTTTTATGAATCCTCCAAGGGACTCTCCACTCTTCATTTCAAGTCCAAAAAGTTTCACCTTGACAGAGATACGGGAGTACTTGCCATTTCCTCCATACAACTTTGCCATCTCATCCCACATTGCCTTAGCGGTCTTCATAATAGCCACATGATGAAGGAGCGTTTTACCCATATTTAGAGCTATAATGGACTGAGCTTGTTCATCATCTTCCACAACTTTGAAATCATCAAAGTCCACCACCTTCATGCCTTTAACCAAAGGCCACAAACCCTTTCCCATGAGAGCATACCATACTTGGACTTGCCACGTGTGAAACCCTTCTCCATTGAACTTGTCAATGACATATGTATCTTTGGACATGATGATGATGGAGAGGTCTTACTACTTGCATTATAGAATGGTAAGAGCAGTGTCTAGCTCCTTTACAAACCGGGTGGCCCAACACGAGAGGAAAAAAACAAGCTTAATTATTTGCAAAGGCAAATGCTTATGGCAAAACACTATAAAGACTTGCATATGAATATGGCCTTCAAATGTGGTGTTAAAAAACACAATTTAAGAGCTCAAACCAAAGATTATAACCTTAGATTTGAGATTCTTTGAAGACCAAATGATGGTTGACTTGTCCACCTTGTTGATGAAGACACAAAAACCCTTGCTTAAGTATGGTACCTTGGAGTTGCTTGAGTATGGTACCTTGGAGTTGCTTGCTACCTTGAGATGTCAAGAAACTTATTGGGCCTTGCCATAGGCATCACTGTGCACGATCTCAAGTGGCCTGTTACTCATATTTCCTTCTCTAGGAAATCTCAATCTTGCCTGCTTCCCAAACTGACAGGCTTCACAAACATGCATATGTCCATCATATTTGAACCTAGGCAATCCATTGACAATGCCTCTTGTTTGCATGTTCTTTAATCTCTGTATATTTACATGGCCAATCCTCTTGTGCCACATATCAATATCCTGTACCACATTCCTGCTCTTTGAAAACATGGCTGATTTTAGCTCAGGAATTCCAGCATCCAGCTTAAACAGTCTTCCTTCTTTCTTGCCTTTAGCAATCACTCTACATCCATGTTTAAAATCTTCAACGAAGCATCCATGCTCATTGAAGCGAACCTGTAATCCTTGTTCCACCATTTGACCAACTGAGGCCAAGCTTTTAGTGATCAAAGGCACATACAGTACATCTGACATAGACTTTGTCTGACCATTGTGCATGACCAATGGTACACTACCAACATGTGTAATGGCATGCTGAGTATCATCACCTGTTTCCACATAGCCCTTCACATCCATGGGCTTCATATGCTCAAACCATTCTCCATGGCATGTCATATGATTTGATGCTCCTGAGTCCATGTACCATGTATCATCATTCTCAGCATTTGTTGTCATAGAACCCACAACATGCTTCATGGCAAACAAATGATTTGCAGTTCCATCATTGCTGCTTGATGCATAGTTGCCACCATGTTGTGCATAGTTTCCACCATAATGACCACCACGTTGTGCTCTTCCCCCTCTCAAATCATTCTGTTTGCGAAAGCAATCTCTCGCCATATGGTGGAAATACATGTAAATCTGGCAAAGCAAACATGTATCTGACAATGAGAGATGTATTGGCAACTTCTATGCAAGCCCTACTGTGATTTTGGAGCAATTTACATGCATTTAATTGAGTGGAAAACTCTGGTTTTTGAGCTCTCACAAAACAGAGAGAAGAAAGTCAAAAATTGATGCATTTGGAGCCTATTTTTGGTGAAAATCAAAGCATTGGTGGATTGCACATGTACCTAGGTGTCTTGGGGACTTGCTTGACTCATCAATTAGCAAGTTAATCACTCCCAAAGAGCTCTACAGCAGGCGGCGCAGCCAGAACTGTGAAAACAGAGAGGTTTTTGATCATTTTGCCCACGAGGAGTTTGATTTCTCTTTGGTTACTTGACATCTTCCACAATCTCTTTAGAAATTGGATGCTTTACACCTTGGAGAAGAGGGCTATGTGATTTGTTTGAAAAATGATGCTTAATTGAGCTGGGAATGAGCTGATTAAAACAGGCTGTCCACTGGTTGCAGAGAAACAGAGCATTTTAATTGAGCAATTAATCTTTGGTGTTTTACAATTGGACAAATTCCTCTTACATGGAGTTGATGGACACTATTGCTAAGCCAATGAATGCCTGGTTGCTCAATTTGGTGAAATATTGAAGGAATTAGAGCCAAATCATTACTGGTTTTTCTGGTTTTTCTGGTTTTTTCCAAAACAGAGAAAGGGGTTTTCAAAAATTGATAATTACACATGTCAAATGGAGTTGATACTCAACATTGAGGTTCATTAGGTGTCAATGCAAGTTGCCCATACTTGATTGCACCATTACATTACGATTTGGAGCCTTGGAAGGCGTGTCAGTTCAGGGTATTCCGCACTGCGTGAGTCAGTTTATCTCAGATGATTACAGGTTGATTTTCTACATCAAATTTGGAGTTTGTTGGCTACCTTGGAGTATCTGGAACATTAATTGGAGTGTGGTTGAGCTGAGGAAGGCTCATTTATAGATTTGAAGTGTGCAGAAGGTGTACGCATTGAGCAACATGTCGGATAATCCAGTTCAGATTGTTGGTGAGAAGCTGGATAGGAAGAACTTCCAGGCATGGAAATACATGATAAAGAGTTTCTTGAAAGGGAAAGGATTTTGGAATCTCATTACAGGTGCTGAGCCAGAGCCTGAGCTACCTCGGCAACCTACACAGCAGCAGCTTATTGCTCATAAGCAATGGTCAGAGAGAGCATTCAAAGTGCTGCATTATTTGTCTATATGTATATCTGATGCTATGCTCATACACATTCAGGATGCTGAGTATCCCAAAGATGCATGGGATACTTTGGTCAAAATGTTTGATACAGATACGAGTGCTCGCAAGTCTCAATTGCGACAGCAAATACACAATGTAAAACGGAATAAAAGGAGCATACATGATTATGTGCAAGAAATCATTAGGAACTCAATGGAGTCTTCTTGGGCCCTTTAATTTGCCATGAGGTTATGGAAACGTTTAACTTTTTGACAAATAGGAGCCCGCCATGTAAGCAAAAACCAATGGTTTGTAAGAGAGGTGTAAGAGTGGTCAAAGGGTGCACTTTTTCCCCCAAAAAGGGGAGGGGGCAATTTTACAATTTTCGGACCTCCATAACTTCTACATACAAGCTCCGATTTGAGCGGAGATTATAGATCCGTGATCTACGCATCAAGAGCTTTCCATAGATATGTTACATGATATGGTTTTATCCGCTAGATTTTAAATTCCATTTTCCCCCCAAAATTCAAATTCGAATAAAGTAGCCGTTTTGAAGCTTCTAATTAGAAAACGTTTCTTCTTAAGAGAAAAGGTTTGACTCCCTTAAACTGCCAAATAAAAGGGCCCAAGAAGACTCCATTGAGTTCCTAATGCAAGAAGTTTGCAGATGCATTGGCCACAATAAATGCCCCCATGCCTGATGATGATTTGGTGGATATTACCTTGCGTGGTCTTGGCAAGGAATACAAATCTTTTGATACATCTATCTCAGTGAGGAGTACAGGTCTACCCGACTTCGATGAGTTGGTTTCCCTCTTGTTGGTTGAGGAAATCAAGCTCAGTGATTCATTTTTGGATGCATCTACTAGCCATGATGATGGCAGAAATCAGGCATTTTACTCGCAGAGAGGTTTTAGAGGCAGGGGGAGATTTGCATCACGTGGACGTGGTGGTAATGGTCGTGGATGGCAGGATAGACCTCCACAACAGAATTTTCAGCCTTCTTATGGTGCTCGAGGTGGTCGTGGTTATGCACCTCAGCGAGGCAGAGGTTTATGGATACATGAGATCATTGAAGGGAGCCTTTACAACCACTAAGAAAAGAGGCGTTGAGCAACTATATGGGTTGAAGTCCCACGATTGGCACAAGATGCTTCAAGTAAGTGTTTTCCAAGTCTTGTACGTACGTTGAAATTAAATTTTGTAATGCCATAAACCATAAATGTGCTCTTATGTGCGCAGTTCATACTACCTACTAGCATCGACCATTGTGCGAATAAGAGTTTGAAAAAATGTATTTATAAGATGGGCGAGCTTGTGAGGTATGTAAAACCCATGCTCAGATCACCCTTCATTATACCTTGCAAAATGAACGTGCATGAGGTATAACGTACTATTTATTTATTTTTCAGATATGTTAGTTCCAAAGCAATTGATCCAGCCACGTTGGATGATGCGCGTGTTATGGCAGTGGAGGTGGTTTGTTTGGTAGAGGAGAATTTTCCGCGAACCATTCTCACAAGTCAACTACATCTCATTGTGCATTTAGTGGACGAAATTGCTTTATGTGGTACTGTGCATGCACGTTGGATGTTCTTCCTAGAGCGCTTCATGAAGACCTTAAAAGACTTTGTGAGGCAAAGTGCAAGGCCTGAAGGAAGCATGGCCGAGGGTTGGTTGATACAAGAGTCTCTTGTATATATTTCAGAATTTCTTGGTCAGGTGGACAGCTCTTTGCCACGACTATGGAGCAATGAAGAGGACTTGAGGATGACCTCTATTGTGCCTCAAGGAAAAGGACAGAGTAAAGTAATTGACAGAACATTGATTGATGATCTCAATTTCACTTGTATCCTTAATAGTGATGTGATGAGCAGATGGGTTACAAGATATGAGGATGCAAAGACGAAAAGGCAAGCAGAAAGAGCTCTCTTTCGGAGGCAACATGGCTCTCGGAAGGCGTACCCTAAGCATCTAGCAACACTTCCGAATGATATCCATGTTGATTGGTTGCATGAGAAAATGGAGAGAGCAGAGAGCGACGAGGGGCTGCATATCACGGCGGAAGAATGGGAGTATGCACGAGGATGCATGTCAAAGGTACATAGAACTAATGTTTTGCATTAGTTGTAAGTGATTTGCTTTTAATATTTATTCACATTGCTTACACAAATATTGCTTCTATTTTGGTCCAGTGCACTATGTTCAATGCTATATGGTGTGAAGGCAAGCATTTTCGAACACAAAGAATTGATGAAAAGAGAAATACACAAGATTGCGGTGTCATTAGTAGCTTTGAGGGAGCTAATGGAAAAATGGATGATTATTGTGGCATAATCCAAGACATATTTAGGCTTGACTTTCGTCGCTTCTTTGTGTATGTTTTGGATGTCAAATGGCAAATGAACGTGGTGGAAAAAGGGCCTGATGCAACGATAAAACGCCATGCAAGTGGATATGTAACTATTGACTCTACAAAGTTCTGGCAAACAAAGAAAGATAGGCTCGTATTGCCACAACAATGTGAGCAGGTATGTATTTTTTTACTAATGTGTTTCATGTACATATATATCTAAACTCGCGTACCCCTTGACTTTTGATATGCTAATTAATTACTGTACTGTGTGTATTTGAGTAGGTTATCTATCTACCAATGGTGCATGACATCAAATGGTGGTACGTCATCCCTATTGCACCACGTTCCAAAGTGATGTATAATACATTCACTGATATGGAGCATATGGAGGATGTAACAAGCCGCAATGAAGATGACGTCGAACATGCCATTGAAGATGTTGTGATCGATGATCAAGAAATAAGAGATGATCGTGATAATGAGGATGAGCATGCCATTTCTCATGATCATGAGAATGACCCTACCATTGAGGATGATGGTGATGTTGATGAGGATGATCAGGACATCGATACCATTATCAATGGAGTACAGAATATCGATAGTGGAATAAATTTAATCGTAGCCTTACCAATTGATCAAATGGATATTGATGTTGATCGTTTGACAAGGATGGATCTTATTGAAGATGAGATCGAACCCTAACCAATCCGTCACTGTATATTTTAAATTGATGACATTTCTATCATCTCATATGCATGATTTATTTTTGAATATATTTCATTGTTGTAAATGAAGCTGTGAAATGAAGCTGTGAAGCTTGCCATTGGAGCTGTGAAGCTTGGAGCACACCGAATCTTATCAGATCTGAAAGCTAGGCCTACCGGGTAAGGTCCTCTAAACATCCTTGAGCGGATTGCAGGTGAAACAGGCAAAAGCAAAGCATTTTAGAGCAAATCAAAGCGGAAGAGGACAGAGTAAAGTAATTGACAGAACATTGATTGATGATCTCAATTTCACTTGCATCCTTAATAGTGATGTGATGAGCAGATGGGTTACAAGATATGAGGATGCAAAGACAAAAAGGCAAGCAGAAAGAGCTCTCTTTCGGAGGCAACATGGCTCTCGTAAGGCGTACCCTAAGCATCTAGAAACACTTCCGAATGATATCCATGTTGATTGGTTGCATGAGGAAATGGAGAGAGCAGAGAGCGACGAGGGGCTGCATATCACGGCGGAAGAATGGGAGTATGCAGGAGGATGCATGTTAAAGGTACATAGAACTAATGTTTTGCATTAGTTGTACTTAGTGATTTGCTTTTAATATTTATTCACATTGCTTACACAAATATTGCTTCTATTTTGGTCCAGTGCAAAGGAATGGAGTTTTTCTTAATAAAGCACTCGCGTGTAATAATGCGTGTATATTTACGTGTATATACACATGCTGATACACGCGTTTCTGAAACCAGTATACATGCGATTTTAGATGCCAATATACACGCGCTGGTAGACGCGTTTCTGAAACTTCAATACACGCGAATTTAGATGCCAATATACACGCGTCTAATACTACTCATATACATGCGCAACCATACACGCGCCCGTAACTTATCGCGTGTATTGAACGCGTGTATGGCAGCAATGTCTTGTAGTGAGTGTGTTAGATATTACCTTTAGGTAAGAATACAATGTTGTTGATTGTTTATAGTTTTTATTCATAAAATGTACTTCATTGCAAGACACTGATCGTTGTGATTGTTGTTGTTGTTTTTATGTTTGTTGTTGATTGTTGATTGTTGTTTTTATGTTTTTATGTTTTTATGTTTTTATGTTGGTTGTTTGTTTTTTATGACAGGCACTTCATTACAAGATAAACTTTGTGCATTCGCTTTAAGTATTGAAGGTGACGACTTCTACAAGAGGGGAGTGGCTCAACTTGGACCAAGACATGCGAGATGGCACACATTCAACACTCATTGATGGTGAATATTCTTTGGGAGGGTCATGACCCTTTTAGTGTTAATGTACAAAGTCATTGGCCCCTTAGTTTTCTGAGGCGACAGGAAATCCAACTCATGTCCAATGATCCCCCTTGTAATTTTTATTTCAAGTTGGATGGTAGGAAGGTTAGGAGTCGAAGTGAACATTGCAAAACATGCAAGCACTGTGTTGCTCCACACATCCTTGAAATTGTAGAGTCCATGTAATTCTTTAAAGACTGTTTCTCTAAAAGTGTTGTAAATTTAATTTAATTTAATTTTTATAAATTATAGTGATTTTTTAAAGTCTACTGTGTTTCGAACCTATTAATATATAAGAAAGTAAAGATAAGTATAAGTAAGTATAATTGTAAATATAAGTATAAATATATATTTAAGTGTAAATAATAATATAATTAATTATCCTAGAAATATAAATATGATTTATGATTTCTTATATTTTAATGAAGTGTCATTAATTTGAAGTCTATGGATATAAGTATAAAAATAAATATAACTTTAAGTATATATTTAAGTGCAAATAATAATATAAGTAACTTTATAAATAATATAATAATAATAATAATAATAATAATATGTTAGAAAAAATAAAAGTATGATTTATTATTTATTATATTTTATTGAAGTGTCCTTTATTTACTAATTAAGTATAAATATAAGGTATTAAAATATATATAAGTTTATAGATATTTGAAGTAAAATAATAAACATAAGTATAAATTGCATCCATCCAACCTCACGAAACCCAAAGTCATGACTCACCACTAGCTTCATTGAGTGCCATCACCATTGAAGGGGTGGAGTACCTCCTCATGCAGTATGTGTTGGAGCTCTTAGAGTTTTAATGAAATAAATATTACTCCATTAAAATTTTAATAAAATATATATTACTTTATTAAAGTTTTAATGAAATAATATATAAATTTATATTTATAAGTAGGGGTTATTTCATTCACTTTTATTGCATTCTCTATCTCTCACTTTCTATCCACCTTGCTTGTTGCTCCCTTTTTTACGCCTTCACGATGGCTTCTCATCATGATGCGTTTGCACAGTGGATGAGTGAAACCCGTTATGATCATATGTGGGATCAGATTTACCCTAGGTTTTGTTATAGTGTTGAGCTAGAGAATATATTTAGGACTGTAGAGCCCAATAGCTCACTGCTTGCATTTTTTTGCGCGAGATGTGATGATATCACATTTTTTATCCCTGACTCCACTTCTCGGTGGGTACAACTAGAGTTTCTCTCCTCCATGAAGAGTGGTGACAACCATAAAAAGGTTGTGCAAAGAGCACTTACACATGTCCCCCCCCCTTTTCCGATCTACCTCGATCGATTTCATCGAGCGGGATATTGCCTTTGCTATTTATATATTATGCTCTGATTTTGAAGAGGAGAATGATGAGAAGCCAATGCTGCGTCTTCTCACCTATGAAGAGAAGGAGCTAGAGGAGACAGTCCATGATGACAAGCAAGAAGAGGAGGCACGTAGCTTGTCTTTGGACTTGTCGACTATCCACCAGGAGGCAGCCCATCCTACTGAGAATGCAAAACTTGCATCATTGAGTGCCATCACTATAGATGGTGTTGAGTACTTGCTCATGCCGGATGTCCTTGCGGTCTTGGATTTGAGGGAGGAAGAGCTCTACTGCCACCTTGCCTGGGATGTTGATGAAGACCTCATTGACTTTGACACTGTGGATATCCCTCCAGAAGTAACTAAGATTGGTCGATACGATGGCACGAGCTTGCACTACAAGGGATCGGGCTCATACCCGCGCTCCTAGCCGCTAAAAATGACTTGTCAAAAAAAGTAGCGGGCCCGTGTATCAGCGCGTGTATCATCGCGGCCAGAGACATGCGTGTAAAAGCGCGTGTATAGCACCTCTCAGACGCGCGTATACACGGGTGTATAGCCGCGTTCTTTTCACAGACGCGTTGATACATGCGGCTATACACGCTTTTTCTTATTTTAGACGCGCTTATACACGGGTGTATAGCCGCGTCCTGTTCAGTTCAAATGTTCCAGACGCGTTTATACCTGCGTCTATATACGCGTTTCTTTAATTTAGATGCGCTTATACACGCGTAATTACCAGTTTTGACGCATTAATACACGCGTGTTTTCCAGGGTATCCGCGTAGATACACGCGAGTTTTAGCAGTTCTGACGCGTTTATACACGCGGACAGAGAGCAAAAAAAAAAATCCAAAGAGTGCTATTTGGTGCCTGAATACTGTTCCAGCATTCCAGCACCTAATAGCACCCTCTGGTTTTTTTTTTTTTGTGCATTAGACCATCCCATTAGACCATCCACGAAGAACATATGCACGAGGGAGATTAAGACAAGAACGACATGAATGCATACATTGTCAATACACGATTCAAGACAAACATGAATGTAATACTATCGATCAATCAATTCAATATTACTATCAAAATTTCAAACATGTATACAAGGGAGTCCATATCTCGAAGTAGCCCATGGCTTGAGTTTACAAAAAAATATATACAATCACATCCTCAATATGGAATGTGATACTATAAGTCTGAGTACTACTCAGACCCAGATGATGACTTGGTGCTCCCTCCATGCTCAGATGAGCTCACATCGGTCGGAATGTCCGAGGAGTAGTGCTCACGTCCACCCTCTGCAGAGCGGCGGCCGGTGGATCATCAGCAGCTTGTGCCTGTTCAAGTAATATATAGTATATAAGTATATATATATGCAATTCAATAAACCAAAACCATTCGTTTAGAATTTTCAAGTACCTGTCGACCGTATGGTCTCATGGCCATCTCAAACTGCGCGTCCGTAATACGTCCCTCGGCTCTGAAGATGGCCCATGTGTCACGTCTGCTATGCCGGCGAGCATACGCAGTATCGTGGGTTGTGGGCTTCCTCCCCGTAACCCGTCGCTGTATCATAATCAACACAATTTGTAAGATTAAAACAATCATAGAATCAATGAATTAAGTAAACAATCAAATAAAGTGGCAGGATACTTACGAACTCTGCCTCCCATGACTCGACGCCGCCAGATCCGAAATGCGAAGATCCAATGGTCTCCATCTGGATCCGTCGTGCCTCCACATGCTACTTGCTCTTCACGCCACCCTCTGCTCATTTCTTTGCCTCCTTCCACTCGCGTTTGTGCGCAGTGGCAGGTTTCTCGGCAGGATAGCCACCCGCAGCTACATTTAGCCGGTCATCGTACGCGAGTTTTTTAAGGTGAGATCTTTTATTACTTAAGATCTCCCTTATTCGCGTTCTTCCCCATACATCCGAGAATGTAGCATGTGGGGGATTGGGGTACCGACTATGTACAGCCTCTATCACCTCCCCAACTAATCGGCTATTTTGATCTTTAAATTTAATAAAATAATTTCTATATGAGTTTGATACTACCCCACGCATGTACTCCATTACCTCCCTCCCCCTCGCATCCATCACTATCCCGCCCCTATCCGTCACATCATAGCAGAACACTCTCTCTATCTCTCTCATCTCCTCCTCTTCCGAACTGTCTCCTCTAACTCTTCTCTCTCTATCTCCTCTCTCACCGCGTGCCCTACCACCTCCCCCACCTCCCCCACCTCCCCCACCAAAGCACCCGTCGCATCCTCCACTCCCACTCTTCCTACTGCTGCGGGTGGAGTCACGACTGGGGGATTGTCTATGTGACGGTGGCTGTGAGCCCTGACGTGACGGTGGCTCTGAGGGAGTACGTGATGGTGGCTGTGAGGGTGTACGTGAGTGTGTCTGGGACGAGGTATGTCTCCTCGGTGGACGTGGAAGAGGAGAAGCTGCATGCCGTCTCGTCGGACTCGGAGGAATGGACGGCACTGGAGTGCCCTGGATACTCGCGGTAGGGGTATAGACACCAGGCAGGGAGAAGGAGGGGGATGGGCATACATATACTCTGTAAGCTCAACCGGACCAGGTTGGCGCCCAAAATGATTCAGCATCTCCATCAGCCAATTGCTGTACGCAAATGGATCGGATGAAGAACCTGGAATATCCATAAAGAACCTGCAACAAACATCTTCATGTACATCTTGGGCTGTCTCTTGACTCACACAAATATCATCATTCAAGTCAGTTGTGTTGCTTGCAAATCATGAAATCTGAAACGCCGCAGTCTCGTGCAGAAACGCGTGTATACACCCGTCAAAAAACGCGTGTATACACCCGTCCAGAAACGCGTGTATATCCGCGTGAACAGACTCTGCAGACAGGTTACACGCGCTTTTACACGCGTTTCTACACGCGACCTGCAAATTTTTTTTTTCGAAAAGACCGACCAACGACAAAGACAGAGTGTCCTTATAAAAGGACCAACCATTGTCGCCCCTGTCAGGATGCAGTAACCCAATCGTGTGCAAAAGGACAAATCCAAAGAGCAAAGAGCAAAATAAACAAATCTGACGAAAAAGACAAGGCACAGGACAAAGTGACTCACCTCTGAAAAAGTGAGTCTTCTCTGCTCCTTCTCTGCTCCCTCCTTCTCCCGTGTGTGTGCTCCTTTCTCTGCTCCTTCCTTGCTGTTGGAAGAGGCAAAAACAGGCGAAAACGCATGCAGAGTCGATTTCTTAGTTCAAAATCTATATTTGGGGAAGGCGGGCTATTTTTAGTTTAAACATACCGTCGCGTTTATATTCGCGTTTATAAACGCGTGTATATTCGCGTGTATGATATTTTAGCTGCGTTTATACATGCGTTTTGCAGAAATTACTCGCGTTAATACACGCGATTTTTAGGAATTAGCCGCGTTAATACACGCAATTTTTAGGAAATAGCCGCGTCAATACACGCGATTTTTGTGCTTTCATTAAAAACATATAATGATTTTGTGTTTTCTGATTTGTACACAGGATGTCATCAACCTCTTCAAGCAGTTCTGGGGAAGATGAGACAATGCGTCATCGTAATCGTGATGTATGGTTGGGACAACGGATCAAATGTATGTGTAATCGACGTCAAGGATGCATTGTACGAGCACGTCGAATTACCTTGAATCACATCTCCATGTATGGAGAATGGAATCAAACAGGTTTAGAGGTGAGTAGATGTAAATTGATGGTATTCAAATGACTCATGGTATCCAAATTAAATTAATAGAGTTGTAACATATAATTTGATAAATTGATAACAAGTCTTGTACGTACGTTGAAATTAAATTTTGTAATGCCATAAACCATAAATGTGCTCTTATGTGCGCAGTTCATACTACCTACTAGCATCGACCATTGTGCAAATAAGAGTTTGAAAAAATGTATTTATAAGATGGGCGAGCTTGTGAGGTATGTAAAACCCATGCTCAGATCACCCTTCATTATACCTTGCAAAATGAACGTGCATGAGGTATAACGTACTATTTATTTATTTTTCAGATATGTTAGTTCCAAAGCAATTGATCCAGCCACGTTGGATGATGCGTGTGTTATGGCAGTGGAGGTGGTTTGTTTGGTAGAGGAGACTTTTCCGCGAACCATTCTCACAAGTCAACTACATCTCATTGTGCATTTAGTGGACGAAATTGCTTTATGTGGTACTGTGCATGCACGCTGGATGTTCTTCCTAGAGCGCTTCATGAAGACCTTAAAAGACTTTGTGAGGCAAAGTGCAAGGCCTGAAGGAAGCATGGCCGAGGGTTGGTTGATACAAGAGTCTCTTGTATATATTTCAGAATTTCTTGGTCAGGTGGACAGCTCTTTGCCACGACTATGGAGCAATGAAGAGGACTTGAGGATGACCTCTATTGTGCCTCAAGGAAAAGGACAGAGTAAAGTAATTGACAGAACATTGATTGATGATCTCAATTTCACTTGTATCCTTAATAGTGATGTGATGAGCAGATGGGTTACAAGATATGAGGATGCAAAGACAAAAAGGCAAGCAGAAAGAGCTCTCTTTCGGAGGCAACATGGCTCTCGGAAGGCGTACCCTAAGCATCTAGCAACACTTCCGAATGATATCCATGTTGATTGGTTGCATGAGGAAATGGAGAGAGCAGAGAGCGACGAGGGACTGCATATCACGGCGGAAGAATGGGAGTATGCACGAGGATGCATGTCAAAGGTACATAGAACTAATGTTTTGCATTAGTTGTAAGTGATTTGCTTTTAATATTTATTCACATTGCTTACACAAATATTGCTTCTATTTTGGTCCAGTGCACTATGTTCAATGCTATATGGTGTGAAGGCAAGCATTTTCGAACACAAAGAATTGATGAAAAGAGAAATACACAAGATTGCGGTGTCATTAGTAGCTTTGAGGGAGCTAATGGAAAAATGGATGATTATTGTGGCATAATCCAAGACATATTTAGGCTTGACTTTCGTCGCTTCTTTGTGTATGTTTTGGATGTCAAATGGCAAATGAACGTGGTGTAAAAAGGGCCTGATGCAACGATAAAACGCCATGCAAGTGGATATGTAACTATTGACTCTACAAAGTTCTGGCAAACAAAGAAAGATAGGCTCGTATTGCCACAACAATGTGAGCAGGTATGCATTTTTTTACTAATGTGTTTCATGTACATATATATCTAAGCTCGCGTACCCCTTGACTTTTGATATGCTAATTAATTACTGTACTGTGTGTATTTGAGTAGGTTATCTATCTACCAATGGTGCATGACATCAAATGGTGGTACGTCATCCCTATTGCACCACGTTCCAAAGTGATGTATAATACATTCACTGATATGGAGCATATGGAGGATGTAACAAGCCGCAATGAAGATGATGTCGAACATGCCATTGAAGATGTTGTGATCGATGATCAAGAAATAAGAGATGATCATGATAATGAGGATGAGCATGCCATTTCTCATGATCATGAGAATGACCCTACCATTGAGGATGATGGTGATGTTGATGAGGATGATCAGGACATCGATACCATTATCAATGGAGTACAGAATATCGATAGGGGAATAAATTTAATCGTAGCCTTACCAATTGATCAAATGGATATTGATGTTGATCGTTTGGCAAGGATGGATCTTATTGAAGATGAGATCGAACCCTAACCAATCCGTCACTGTATGTTCTAAATTGATGACATTTCTATCATCTCATATGCATGATTTATTTTTGAATATATTTCATTGTTGTAAATGCATGTAGTGGGATTGTGTAATGATGTATACTGTAATGTACTATGAGATGGTTTAAGGAAAATAGTTTTTAATTTTGTAAAGGAATTCAGTTTTTCTTCAGTTTTTCTCTGCCATGCGTGTATTAATCCGTGTATAGTAGCGTGTATTTATCCGTGTATAATAGCGAGTATTACCCCGTGAATATTATCATGTATAGATGCGTGTATTACTGCGTGTATATAAACACGTTTATACACGCGTTGATAAATGCAAACATACACGCGAACTTAAATGCTAAAATACACGCGCCCGATTCTATTCAAATACAAGCGCGACCATACACGCGTTCGTAATTTATCGCGTGTATGAAACGCGTGTATGGCAGCATTGTGTTGTAGTGTTGGATGATGTCTCTGCAATCATCCACATCCAAAGAAGTACTGCAGAAGTTGCTCCTGAGTATGATATCTCAGATGCAAATTTTGAGAGGTTGCAGGAGGAGCTCTTTGGACCTCGACCACGCATTGACCTCTCGGACCCTGTACAACATGGTGATAGAGCGATCCTTGGGGGGCAGACCTAGATGCACCGGACGGGAAACATAATGTTGAGGTTGAGAAGGTACGTAATGTTTTTTTTAAATCTTCCTGAAAATTTCGGTGCGGGCCTCAGGGGCCTCGGGATCCCACACATGTAATCTGGGATGCAACGGGGCCCTCTAGGCATGCCAGTCAAAGGCTGGCGAGGATCAGGAGCAGAAGGACATGGGGGGGCCAACATCTCAGGCAACCGAAGGGATGTATGAATGGGCTGGTGGCCAGAGCGCATGTTTGTTCTTCTCCTAGCTTTTAGCAGAGCTGCATGCCAGCATACTGTGCAGCTGAACGGCAGCCGAGATCACCATTGCCTCGGCCATCCCTAGAGTGATCAACTCCCCTCATTTACCTCCGTAAATGGTGGCCCCCTCTCGCTGCTAGAATGTGGTCTTCTCGATGCACTCATTATTCTGGTCGCTCTCCTGATGTTGCCCCCCCCGCCCCCCCCCCAATGCTAGTTTCTCCAGGACAATCAGACAGCACAATAGATCTAGACTCTCACTGAGGATCTTGTGTTTCATCTGAGTATCCAGTTGGGTGGTTGCATGGGTGACAGAGATAGGCCCTGCA
Organism: Cibotium barometz; assembly: GCF_041138505.1. NCBI lineage: Eukaryota > Viridiplantae > Streptophyta > Polypodiopsida > Cyatheales > Cibotiaceae > Cibotium > Cibotium barometz. Next base: position 36,166,985 of record NC_141052.1, read on the forward strand.
TCCTGCTATCAGGAAGACCACACGCGTCTGGATTTGCACCTCGAGTATGAAAGAATCAAAGCCATTGATGCGAGACAGGTTCTCGTGTTTTCTTAGGTGTTTACCATCATGGGTATCATGGCATGACATGCCAGTACAGCCCGTTTTGCCATCAAGGCATGGCATGCCTGTGTCCCCAACGTCTGTGGTGTGGTGCCAGCAGCAACCATCATTAGGTCCATGGATCCCGGCCCAATAGTTCATGTGCGAGAGCAGAATGGTAATGGCAGGCCATGGCGGTTGAAAGGGACCTCCATTTCGAATCCACAAAGCTGTGGGTGCTCCTCTGCGTCTTATCAAAGCTATGGGGTTTGGGAAGCTTTGTAGAAGTTAATTCTCTCTCTCTCTCTCTCTCTCTCTCTCAGAGAGTGTACTAGTCAGAAAGCAAAACTTTAAACGTACTTGTCAAGAAGGAATCGGTCAAAAAGAAGGAATTTGTCGTCTCTGTCCTGGAATTACAAGAGTCTCTCAATACACACATTCTCGAAAGATATCCAGTCTTGAAGAGCTTTGGGGTGCAATTGACCCCATGACCAGATTGATGTTACTCCCTAAGGAATGATAAAGAAAGGAACCCTCGCATTTTAAAAAACAAAACAAAGCAAAAATTTCACTGGCTTGCTGCATGGAAGCTCAAACCCATCAGTGGCAATAATTATAGCACAAATTATTTACTTTCACATCTTTTAAAAATTGAAATGCAACCTTATATACTTGTACAATCAACTGGAAACCGTTTGATGTATGATGGACAGATGCAAAGCATGCAATATGCCTTGGAGATCAGAAGCATTGCAAGCAAATAGTCAAGTGTTACATGTGAAGGTAACGTTTACATATAGGAGTGTAAACAACAAACAACATCACTGCTTATATATAATTTGCTGCGAACTTATAAAAAGAGAAGAGTCTGAAGATAATGTTTCATTTGATTGATTATAAAAGGAAATTTGCTTGACAAGCTCTTTGAGTTGAAAAGCATACTCGAGCTCTTTTTCACTGAATATCTGTTTTGGATTTTGAGAGGCATTCATGCATTTTCTTGTTTTCTCTCCAGTTTTGGAAGGAGCTAGAAAGCAGCAAATAGCTCAGGAATAGGAGGGATGGGGACGTTGTTCTGCCAATCTCTCCACACAACCACAGTGATTGGTCGGTCTTCAGCTAGCACCTCGTCCACGTTACCAATAAAATCTTTGAGACAGCTGGCATCATCTGCAGCACATAATAAGTTGGTGGTACCCTGCAATTGAGCAGCCTCTTGCAGGAGTGATTTCTCCTACGTTATGTAGTTGAAAACAAGGCGGTCCTGCTCGACCTGCATCTGCTGCTGCTGCCCATATTCTTCATATTTTGCTTTGCTACTGCTCCGGCTCCCCGCGCACCACTAGATGAGCATCATGACATGCTGGTGAAGATGATGGCAGCAACATGCCCTCCAGCGCTACAGCAAATGAGTCCCCTACCACCTCATCTGATGATGATGATGATGAACATTGCCTGCTGTGCCTATAGTCTTCAGATTTTGCTTGCTGCTGTTTCGGCTCCCTGATCATCACTCGATGATCAGCATCATGACATGTTGGTGAAGATGATGACAGCAACATGCCCTCCAGCGCTACCGCAAATGAGTCTCCTACCACCTCATCTAATGATGATGACGAAGAACAACATTGCTGCTGCCCGGCATCATCATCATTGCTGGAGAACGGGCACAAGTCCACTTGATTTGGGAGCCTGATGGGGTACATAGCTTCACGGCGGCTAATCAGTTTTGGCCACTTCACCTTAATAGGGGCCTCAGTACTAGGATGCTTAATGCTTTTGCTAGAAGAAGGAGAAGATGAATAGCACGAAGGGTACTGCAAGAAGTTCGGCTCTTCAAGCTGCATGTCAGCCATAATATTCGTCTTGCACCCAGAGGATGAATTTGCAGCTGGGGCATCTGAGTGCGGATAGGAGCCTCGCGGAGGCGGCCGTTGAGACAGGTTTGAAGTTGAGTCTTCATGATGCTGGAGATCACTTTGACGTCACACTCTATCAAACAGCAGTTGGTTGCCTCATTTATGTATGCATTACGAGGCCGGACATTCAGTTTGCAGTCTCACAGGTGAGCAGGTTTATTCATAGCCCAGGGTCTCAGCATTGGAAAGCAGTTAAACGCATCTATCGCTACTTGAGTGGCACCATACATCTTGGGTTGTTTTATCCCAACGGGGGATCATTGCCGCCAGATTTACATGCTTTTTCGGACTCAGATTGGGCTGGTTGCTATGACACAAGAGTGTCCACAAGTGGTTTTTGTTTCATGCTCGGTAGCTCATGCATATCTTGGTTGAGTAAGAAGCAACCTACTGTGGCCACTTCTAGTTGTGAAGCTGAGTACAGGGCAGCTTTCACAGCTACGATTGAGTGTGTGTGGCTCAGAAGTTTATGACTTGGGTATTGGATAGGAGTCTGCCACCTCTATCTACACTGACAGTCAGAGCGCATTGGCAATTGCGAGAAACCCAGTTTTTCATGCTCGCACAAAGCACATTGAGGTGCATTATCACTATGTCAGGGAGAGACTCTCAGCAGGAGAGATCAGCTTGGTCTATGTGTCAACACAAGACAACCTCGCCGATCTTTTCACAAAAGCACTTCCTCGAGAAGTTCGAAGCTTTCCGCAAAGCTTTGGGCTTGCTCCCCTTTGTGGACTGATCTACTTCAGGCATGGCACTTCCCTATACATGAGTGCCAGCTCTCGTTTACACCATCACTCCCAGGGGGGATTTGTTGCCATATATATAGGTAGTGATGTGCGTGAACACACTTAGGACCGCCGGGGCACTTTTTCCCTCTTTAGGAGGTTTTTTCCCCCGGCTTGTATATACGCCCATTATTCTAGGGCTAACTTATCTTTTGTACATTGACACAATCTAATACATTGTGTGTTGTGTGCATTCTTGCTTCTTCTTCTCCAAGCTTTGTGTGCTTTCCTGCAACCCTAAATCCAACAAGTAGATGGAACCTGCCTTGGGATAGGAAACAATGGGGCTTTAAGTTCTCAAAAATATAGTCACCCATTATCCCACCAAAGAAATCTTGTTTGTTGTGGTTAATCATGCACAAAGCACTGTGGACAAATGCCCGTGCAAATAGATTTGGATATGGGGACGGATTATACCCAAGATGTAAGAAGGAGCTAGAAACAATTGCCCACCTCTTCATTGGTTGTGCATGCATGCAATGCAGATGCTCTAAAATTTTTGAATCAATGTATTTAACCGGTCCAATCTTGGGACTTGACTGGGATAGGAATCCTTTTAGGACAACAAATTAAATGCTCTACAAAATTATGGAGCAGTATCCGTGCTGAACACCGGTGGACTGTCTGGATAACCCAAAATGAATGTATTTTTAATCATAAACTTCTTGATTTGATGTCGGGTCTGAGGGCTGGACTAAATTTGCAGATGAAAACTCTTCACAAAGCCAGCATACAAGAAGTCAAAGCTCAATACACAAAGAATGCCATGGAAGAGCTCATTCAAATGAACAAGGCTCAAGAGGAATTTCATGATAGGATCAGCGAAATCCACAAGGAATGCCTGGAAGAAGACAATCAAGCCATCTCTGAGGAAATTGACTTGATTTTCAAGGGCTTAGAACTCCAAAACTAAATTGTGCATCTCACGAAAGTGAGAAATATGATTGCATGAAAGCTTGGCATTGTGTTATAAGTTATGCTTCTTGAAAAAGCATTTTTGTAAATTTTATCTTTATCCTTTAATATAGCTGTGCTTTTTTTTAAAAAAAAGGGAAAAAAGTTTTTTACATCACTTAAAATTAAAGGCAACTTTGGTTCAAGCGAAAATAAAATAACATCTTCAAGGGAAGGGATGTAAAGAAACCTTAGAAAAAAACTCTCGAAAATCTCACAGAATATATTTAGTAGAAATGCAAAAAAATAAATTTGGTGCCATATAGAGGACTCTAGCAAGAATACTTCATCAACACCATATTAGAGAATTTGGGAATCTCCCAATTCCCATTTTTGAATACTAAAAAAGGGGGACATGGATAACATGTTTGGAAGTTTCTCAAAGCCCTATCATGTGACCTATCATTTGAAAGCGCTTGAAAAATGGGATCTAAAGAGCCATAAACCACTCATTTTGGATTAATGGTGTTCAAGTTATGGAAAATCCAAAGTTTTGACCACATGTCCCAAACTTGTGGGAAATTCCCATATTCCCCAATATGGTGTTCATCTCTATGTCATTGTGTTTCTATTGGTTGAAGGTGCAACAAGTGTTAAAGAAATCTGTGTCTCACTATGAGACAATGGTTATGGCTTTGGCAAGACCATTGTGTTCTTATTATTGTAATATGGCAAGACAAGGGCGTTCAAACCATTGGGGCATATGTGCATGGTGGTCCTCATCAAAGGTAGGACCCTTGGTGTTGGAACCCTTCTTACTATGGATGAATTTATGGCTTCCTCACACACAACACAAAGAAGTTAGTTTAGGGACTAGAAAGTGGTGTGGACGTGCACATGGTTTCCTCGCACATGACACAAAGTAGTTTAGGGACTAGAAAGTGGTGTGGATGTGCACACATAGCAAGGTAGACAGGCATTTGTGTCAACATGGCTTCCTAGAATAGAAGGCAAACATGTTAATAATGTGTTCTTTAGTAGGCAGGACTGCCCGTTTTCAAGGGGAATCATTGTGGACGTGAAGGCATATGGAAGTAGTCATTAAAAACATCCCAAAGCAAGTCACATGAAAATAATGAGAAAGGCCATCTTGATGAGGTATATGTAGGTGCCTATTCCAAGGTTGCTATATTAAATGAAGGGTTACATATGCCCAATTTAAGTAATGAAGTGTTTCCTATGGGGTAAATTAATTTTCATAAAGTTCACTACCTTTTGCCACCTGACTTGCTAATGGTAATATATTTTCTGTTGCTAACTAAAAAAGTATAGTAACATACTAATCACCACTACCTTTATCTAATTATGAAAAGACAAAGTAGTTCATTGACTCGATTGTTCATTATGTCTGTGATTTTTTAAATCATTCTCTTGCTAATATTAGAGATGTAGAATTAGTAACACTACCTTTATCTAGTTATTAAAAGACAAAGTAGTAACATACTAATCATCACTACCTTTATCTAATTATTAAAAGACAAAGTAGTTCATTGACTCGATTGTTCATTATGTGTGTGATTTTTTTAATCATTCTCTTGCTAATATTAGAGCTGTAGAATTAGTAATCATCACTACCTTTATCTAATTATTAAAAGACAAAGTAGTTCATCACTCGATTGTTCATTATGTCTCTGATTTTTTTTAATCGTTCTCATTAGAGGTATAGAATTAGTAGAATAAGTATATCTTAATCTAATCCATATATAATAGAAATAAAGAGGTTTAAGAATATTGTTTTCATTCATTGGTTTGCAAAGGCTAAGACTGAGCATTATAACTGTTTTTGCTACTCAATCTACTTTATAAATTTTAATGGAGTGGGGATGAATGTGTGCTTATAATAGGGGCCACATATGCTCTTTTTTAGGGGGCATCAATTAATTTTGTATAGAATATTAATTATTAGAAAAAATGAGGTTTTTCCCTTGTGAATTTTTAAGTGGAAAATCTTTTTAGCATTGAGGCGGCACACCCTTGCCAGCATAGGATAATACAAGTAATTTTGATGATCGGATACTAGTTTAGACATAATTGGGGCATCCACGTTCACATCTCCCACAGTGGAATAAGATAGATGGGATGGCATGTGCACGTGCATTGGTGGCACCCCTAAGAAGAAAGGCAAATATAACTATTGTCAAAAGAAAAAAGGTTAGGCATCGTTGTGGCCGATACATCAACACCGAGAGTGGTGAAAAGAAGGAGTCAAGAAACTATGCATAAAATGATTAGGCATTCATTGTGAACTAAAAGTATGACCCTTTTGTCCATGATGATGTATGCATGTCATATGCATGCCGGATTAGCATGTCTAGTATTTTGATAGTGGTGCTAGGAAGCACATTACTTCTCAACGTGATTTGTTTTCCTCCCTTAAGTTTCCTTAAGAAGGCATAGTCAAATATGCAAACAACTCCGCATATCCAGTAAAAGGAGTTGGTAAGGTTGTGCTCACTATTGTAAATGGTGGGACAATCACTCTCTCAGAAGTCTTGTTTGTGCCAAGCATCAAAAAACAGTCTGTGCCATTACTAAGGCATGCCTAGTGTTCATATTTATTGTATAGTTCATGATCGGAGTGATGGTAGGGACATCATTGTGGTATCTGGTACTCTAAGCCATGGGCTTAACAGGTTGGATAGGTGTGAGAGATTAGCATATAATGCTTGTTCAACTAGCCACATGTGCTAGAATTTTGGCACTTTGTTATTCCTGAAAAGGTAACAGTTGGTGTCAGAGTCACCAAATCTTTAGGCCCTTGTCAAACATGTCATTCTCAAAAGATGGATCAGTAAGGGCTGCCCAACATTAGGCAAAATTTCAACTCAAAAAAGGGCCCTCTAAGAAATGTCATGTTAGGGTTTTCTAGAAAAATGGGCTGATGGCTATTTTTTTTGCAAATAAAATCAAATTTTTTTTGGAGATTGTAGATTAGGAATCTACTCTTTGAGATCTTTCCAATAATATATAGCATGATGGGAAATCTTCAAGACCTTTCAAATGATATATAGCATGATGGGAAATTAGGAATCTACTCTTTGAGATCTTTCCAATGATATATAGCATGATGGGAAATCCTCGAAGAAAAATGATTTGATTTGCAAAAATTTAGCCATCAGTCCATTCTTGTAGAAAAAGCTACCATGGCATTTTTTAGAGGGCCTTTTTTTTAGTCCAAATTTTACCTTATGAAATTACACCTTATACATAGTGATGTATGTGGTCCTATGAGAACACCACTGATTGGGGGATATCTATGCTTTGTGACTTTTATTGATGACTACTCCAAACACATGGGAGTATTGAAATCAAGCTTACTTTAGATACTTAGTTTCTATGGCTGAAAATGTGTTTGCATTCAAAGTTGGCACCCTTCGTACATATCGGAGGGGGGGATAAGTTAGAAGTGCTAAGCAAGGGAGTCTTATAGCAAGAAGCTATATTTGATTAAGAACTATAGTTCACACTTATAGAGATTAATAAACACACAAAACAATCATACACAAGAGTCTAATTCTCATTGCAAAACCACATAAATTTTTGTTGTCACGATAAGGACATCGTTTTATAGCTCTCATGGAGCTCCCAATTCACAAGCTATGTGCACCCTTGTGCCATACATGTGTCAATAAATGCTCACGCTCCATGGTAGTGCTACTTTGTGCTTTCCAAGTAGTGCTACCTTGTGCTATCTTTTTGACCATTGACTTTACCTTTTACAAGTAACTATACAAATCAACCTTTGAGTTAGGATCTTAGCCTTTCTTCTTCCTTTTTATTATGCATGCTCTCCCCCTTTCTCTACTCATATTTTTCCCTCGCATTGCGATTTCAACACTCCCTTTCAATTTGATTAGGGTCTATCATCTAACATGATGCATTGGACCTACACTCCTACGAGCGGTTTGTCTCAGCTTGCCCGGTGACGACAATTTACACACAAGAGGATGGGGTTACAACCAAGGGTGAGAAGTTTTATTTCTTGGTTTATTGGCTTGTTTTTCGTTTCAGATTTAGAGGTTTTGAACTTAGATTTCTTGAATGACTTAGTGGCTATGTTCCCATATTTTCTTAAGAGCTTTTTCTTTTTTCACATACACACACTCATTCCACATGTACTCATTTGGTCACAAAATTACAACACTTCTCGACTCATGATTGAGGTTTTGTTTGCTCATATTAACAACATTTACAAAGATCACAAATTTTTGGTGAGAATATTTGTCAATGATGTTGTATATGACCAAGTTTTAACCGATGAGATTTGATGTGATGAAGACTTTGTTGCTGAACTTGTTATCGATGTTGGTGATGACTCCCTTGATGAAAGCCAACATTACATGTACAATAAAAACACTTGGAAATGATGAGCACATGTGAACTACCCCTACCCCTTGTTGAAGAGTACTCTTTACACTGCATTTAAAAAAAAAATACTAAGGGTTTCCGATCATTAGTATTTTCAAAGCAAAAGATAGGACTTCATCTTCTTTTCCTTCACGAGATGACTCGTGTTGACGGACTTCTGTTGTGCGGCACCAGAGAACTCATGTGTTGCGCTTATTAGCTGGTTCGTGGTACCCACCCTTCATTGTCATCAAAAGTAATAGTACACAAGCTACTCTTCCATTGCATATCAAGTTAGTGCTAGACTGCTCTAACTAATGCTTGCTTGCTTCTTCTCATCTAGTTACTGATGCACACTTCCTATAGAGATGTCGCTTGTTGTCGACTGTAGTCATGAGCTGATGACTTGCTCTGTTGTTTTGTTAAAGAGGGAGGTCGCCCGTGGGACTGATGCGCATGTTATGTTGATGCTTGCATGGGAGGTTTCGCGTGCCAAGAATGCTACACTATTTTGTTCTTCTTCTAGACTCCTATTTCCCATGTCTCTTTCTCTTATTGAAAGTGTTACAGTTGTTGCTAATGGTTTAGTCCCTCGTTACAGATGCATTGGTTATTGAAGATCTACTAGCCAAAACGGCGATGAAGCTCAGTCTGCCACTTGCTTCATGGAGAGGACTAAATGCTTCATTTTAAAAAAATTTGTTAAGGAATGAGACTTGCTAGTTGCATAGGTATGTATACTTTCTTGATATGCTACAATACAGGAGCTCAACCATCTCCTTATGCAATAAGGATCCTCACTTTGAAATTGTACCATCAGTATAGGATAAGGTTGACATAACTCGATCGAGTTATGCTTCCAATAGCATTATGCCAAGTGGCATTTAGTGGCGACTCAAGACGTAACTCGACCGAGTTACAATAGCAACCACCTCGGCCATCGCCAATGACCATGTAACTCGATCGAGTTACACTGTGGACATCCACCTAGGCCCCACGTACTTCAATTGAATTACGCGGTGTGACATCCACATAGGCATCATGTAACTCGATCCAGTTACACACCACCATGGACACACATGTAGGTATAATGTAACTCAATCAATTACATGTAAGTATAATGTAACTTGATCAAGTTACGTACTCAAACCATGGCATGCATGCACCTCGGAATTGTTGACATAGAAAGCACAATTCAAAAAGTGTATTTTTCATGTAACTTGATTGAGTTACATGGAAACCTATGTGTAATGACAAGTTTAGTTTATATGCATGGAATGCATTTAAAGAAACAAACATTTTCCGCATAACTTGATCAAGTTATTCGTAGACCCCCAATGAATGGTCTCACCACGTGTACAATGTTGTGCCCAATTCTTTTTATCGGTATTTTCACAAAACTCGATAGAGTTATAAGGAGGGTAAGTGGTGGCATTGATTAACACGTCTCCATCAAGCTTTAACAAAAAAAAATTATTTTCATGTAGCTCGATCGAATTATGCTACTAGCATTGACTGACACATCTCCCTTGTGTCCAAAACACTAACCCTAACTCAATCGAGCTATAAAAATTTCCTTTTTTCCTACCCTCATTCTTACGATTCACTCTTAAAGTTTCCTCTCTCCCTTCTCCACATTAGCTTATCACTCATTAACTTAATCTCCATTAGGTATTCCCTAATATTCATTGCATACTCCCGAATCTCTATTAGACATGTTGTAAGGTCCCCAACCTAAAAAGTGGAATCCTTAAGATAGTCTACTAAGTCTTTGAAAGAATTTCCTAGTCATTGACACCTCGACCGTGTAGAGGTACGAGGACATTACTACTATAGGTAAAACCTAGCTCTGTCTTGCAAGGGGAGCGTGGTCTCCTAAATGGTTCTTAAAATTGAATCACCCATAGAGTGAGACTTTTCTTGGGCAACCTATGTCCTTGATTCCTAGAAACAACGCCTTTTTTTCCATCTCTCCGAGGCACTGCTGACCTAGTCCTCTAAATTAGAATTGCCCTAAGGACTTTCTTACCTATAGCATAGTGCAATTGATTAGCTTTTTTGGAAAGCTATCTGACTAATTATCCACCCGTCCCCATAGGATGGCGCCATCAAGGCGATCAACCCTCCCACTTTCCACCCAACTCACATGTCATTTTTTGTTTTCTAATTTATCCTACCACACTATGTGACATATATAGACAAGCTTCTTAATTAGGTATCTTACATGGTGTTCATTAGAACAACCACTTAACTTAAAAAACAATGATACAACAATACTAGAAAATAAGGGACTTAATTAAAAATAGTTACAAAGGCTCAAATACAACTATAACCAAACCCAGGCTCTCTTATTCCACGTTTTATTCCGTCGTCGATGATCTAGAGTTCGGCCTTCTAGTCTCCATAGACTAGGCAATCCCTGCAAGACCATACACCTCATCATTGGTAGTCGGCACAAGGACTCAAGCCAACCTATCACCCTGGGAGGAGGGATGTCTATGCACTAGGGGGTTGGCTTATTCACCACACTAGCCTGGGCCCGTAGAACTAGGCAGCATTCATAACTCTCCCCAAACCGGCAAACCGGCAAGTTCTAACTTTCCAATGGTAGGAGAGATACCTTGGGCCGACTCCAGGCCTCACTAATGTCTTGGCCCGATGACACAAGCACAGGAACACGGTTAGCATTCAAGCGGGGAGAAGATGTACCTACACTTTAATCTAAGCAAGATAGCAACACAATAGTTCAACTCGGTTAGCATTCAAGCGGGGAGAAGATGTACCTACACTTTAATCTAAGCAAGATAGCAACACAATAGTTCAACCCAATCTCATAAGATACGAGAAACCACACTATCTTTTCTTGAACCGAGGGAACGAGTGCAACAATTCTACAAGAAATTATATTTCTATGTTTAGATGAATATGGAAGCCTATATTCTCAAAACAAGAAAAAGTGACATCTTTATTTAGATGAATATGGAAGCCTATATTCTCAAAACAAGGAAAAGTGATATCTTTTTTATTTCTTAAGTAATGCTAAGATTAAAGATTTACCTAACTCCTAATCCAAAAACCTCTTTTTAGATGTTTTTAAGCTAACCTGGCCATTGCCTTCATAAGGGACTCCCAAGGAAAGAGCTGGGGCCGTGTTCAGAAGAGCATCCCCTCTTTTGTCATTGTCATGTACGCTTCTCGAGACAACATTTTGGCTTCATCGAGGAGGCACCATACTGTCCACTCTCGTGTAGCTCCTATAATCACGAACTCAATGATCTAGACGGTTTGAAATTTAGAGTCTGTTTTCTCACTTTATGAGCAAAAGACTCACTTGTGGTGGGGAACCACCTCTTATTAGGGCTAGAGTGTGCTTCCTTAAGTCTCTTTGTATGGGGGGAAAAAAGTAGAGTGTCCTTAGTTGAAGAATATGATTGACTGGAACTAGAACCAGAGGGGGAGGAGGAGGATTCTCCCCTTAAGTCTATCCACAGGGGAGAGAGGTGTACTAGACCCCCTCCAAAACACAAGGGGGCTGGCTCTGTGAGGGCTTGATTATAGTGAGCTATTGGGGAGAGCTTCTAGGAGCTTGGCTATAGAGGGTTGTCGGGGAGAGCTTCTAGCCAGAGAGGGGTTGCCGGCCATAGAGGGGGGTGCTGGGCATGGGGTTTATATAGGGTCTGGTACAAGTACGGGTACGAGTAAGGAGAGAGGAAAAAAGAGGTGGAAAGGATGGTGTACATGGTAAAAGGACGTCGGTCTATGGTTGCATGAGCCCATGGAAGGTGTGGGGCCTGCGGGCTAAAGATGGGGTACGCATGGGCCTTCCAGGGTAGTGGTCGCATGGGTGTCCACCACGACACGACGAGGGAAGACCTTACGTTAAGGCGGATAGTCTTTGGTCCATGTGAGGCCATTTATATGGGCGGCCCAGTATGTGTATGGTCCAAGGGAGGGTCCTTTGATGCATGCTTCCCAATGAGGCATATTTTGGGATGGGGACTTCTGTTTTGGGATGCGACCTCGATATGCGTGCCAGTGCGTCTGACGACGGTTATCGAAATATTTTTCGGTGAAATTGCTCGAGGTGTTTTCTTGGTCGCAAGGGTGCAATACGTTCATCAATCGGATACCCGGACATGTATTTATTAGGGTCAAAATTTTACCATAATTTAACTAAAAATTTACATAGAGGCTTATGAATAATCTTTGATGAGAATCTTGTACCATCCTATGATTCCCAAAAATCAACAAACTTCGCAAATTGAATTAGGGAGTGTCCATTCTAGTATATATTTGAACTTGGTGGAATCCATTGATTTACTGTCTATCTTAGGAGACAATGAATACAAGATACTCAAGTATATTTACTTTTCTTAGCATAGACTTTATATCGACGCAACTATTGCAGCACTCTACGAACATGATCCTTATGCACTAGAATGTTGTCAAAAAAGACAATAACAAATTCATCCAATTAGGGATGGAATATATCTTACATTAGGCGGTTGAAAGCTGCAGGAGCATTGGTTAACCCGAATTATATCGTAGTAAACTCATAGTGGCCATAACGGGTATTGAAAGCTATATTGGGTATATTTGCTTCCTTGACTCTGATCTGATAGTAGCCAGATCTTAAATCTATCTTAGATAAAACCTTGGCCCCATGAAACCCATAAAGAAGCTCACTGATAGTGACTTGATTTAGCCCCCGATAATCTATGCAGAGACGAAGAGTTCCGTCCTTCTTCTTTTGGAAAAGAATGGGTTCTCCCCAAGGAGAGCTACGGGGGAATACAAATCCTTGCTCAATGAGTTGGAAAAGTCACTCCATGAGCTGAATGGCTTCTAGGAGATACATCTTATAGGGTATTTTAGAGACAGGATGAGCACCAAGAATTAGCTCGATCTCATGGTTGACTTCTCGAGGGGGTGGTAGTCCTTTAAGCTCATCTCAAGAAAGATGTCAGATAATTCTTAGAGCCAAGAGGGTACGGATTATTTACTAGGTTTAGTAGCTTTGTTAAGGTTGATAAGGAAAACTTATTGTCCGTTACATGCTCCCTTGAGAAGATGTTTTGCTTGACTACCCTAGACTTGGGTTTACATTTTTTTCCCTAAACTAGTACTACTTGGCCATGCTCATTTTTGAAAGTGATACTCCCTTGGTTACAATGAATACTAGCATTGTTTGCGACTAACTAGTCCATCCCAAGGATCCCATTATAAATGCCTAATGGTAGGACTCTCAAATGGCCATGAGTTTGTTCACTACCCAATTCAAAATCAAGGTTTCCTACAGAGTGGTGAGATACTACTTCCTTCCCATTAACTAGCTCTACAACCATTTTCCTAGCTGGTTTTTGATCCACGTTTAATTTTTGTAAACACCTTGGAGAAATAAATGAATGGGTAGTGCTGTAATCAATCAAAAAATTGAATATCTTACAATGATGAGCAGTTGGGGTTTGAATAACACCAAATTGTTGGCCAAGACCTTGATGCTCTACCGCCGCATGGATGGTGGCACAATCTTCTTCGGCCATTTCCAAAGTTGGTTCTTCATTTATAGCACAGACGCTGGCAAACTACTTGATCATCTCTGCCACATCCAGCACCTCTTGCACCTTAGCGGCGGATAGGGGTTCCATGGCCTTGATTTGCTCGACCACTTTGAGGAAAGGATGTTGCAATCTTGGGGTAATTGGCTTTAAAGTGTCTGGGCTCATTGCAATGGAAACACACAAGGGCCTCTCTAGTAGAAGCAATTTATGTGTAGGGAGCAAAGAGGTTGGTTGGCTGACCTCAACTGTACTTGGGAGAGTTTGGCTGGGGCTTCTTGTAAGATTGGTTCTTAGGGTTTGATTCAGGATGACATATCTTTTGCGGCCTAGCTTTGTCAGACTTTAGCTCCTTCACAAGAGGTTTGGCTGTATGAGAGCATCTTGCAATCTACTCAGCCTCATTGCCTTGAGGAAGGGATCCAAAGGTTCATTCAAGCCTTGGCAGAAGCGGGCCACCTGTGTTGGGGGGTAGTCATGGATGGGAAATACTTCTGGAGAGTGATGAACTTAGAGTAGTACTCCTCCATAGTCAAGATGAGTTGCTTGAGGCTAAAGAATTCATTCATCTAGATAGACTCGTGAGATGTGGAAAGATACCTTTTCTTCATAGCTTGTTTGATGTCATCCCAAGTTTGAGAGTGTTTGGTGACTTGCTTATCAGGGTGCCATCGCTTCCACCAGATCTTAGCATCCCTAGTAAGGCAAAACCGTGCAAGCATGGATTGATTTGAAGCTCCAGTACTGGTGGGGGCGGATGAGAAGTAATTGTCCATTGCTTCAATCCATACTTCAATATCCTTCTCAATTTTTGAACCTTCCCCTTTAAAGGAGGGAGGTTGCATCTGTTTTGAGTATGAGCTTCTTCTCTTGGGTGTCTGTGTATAGCGCATTGGGGAGAGAAGACTGATCATCCTGCGGATCATTGCAAGACTAAATTTAGGATCATGAGACTTATACTTTACACTACACTTATGATATAAAAATAAAACCTTGAAATCATTTTATTTCTCAATTCAAATATTTACAAGGACAAGATTGATTTCAAGGATTTGAGACTAATGTATTTAGTCTTATTCATCATAAAAGGTACTTCTAGGGTTAACTAGGGCATAAGATTCGAGTGGTTCATGTAAGTGAAATATGTATGTTCTGCCATGGTTTCTAGGATATAGAAAATTGATGGTAGGAGAGGTAGACTATGGATTGTATTGCATTCCATAATAGCTACTCGGTTAGCGAGACGGGTAAGACTTGCATTATGTAATTATGGGGAGAGAAAGAGAAAGAGAGAATGCACTCATAAAATGAAGTACCACATGTACTCAAGGGAGTACCACCATAGCCATGGAAGCTTGAGCTCCAAGAAAGTATGATTTGATTAGAAAAATGATTAGTTACCCCTAATTACAATTTGTTCACTTATATACTTACCCACCTTTTCATACTTATTAATGTTGGGCCCGCATTCTTTACAATCCAAGAGAACTCCACATAGAGCTGTCCACTTATTTTATGTACATATGGACTTCTCTCTATGATACCCATAAGCCCACTAAGTTTTGTTAAGCTTTGATTGATGAGTGATGAAGCACACCAATGGCCATGGCTGTCCATACAGTAAATTTACAGAAATGACACCCTTCATGACATCATCCCAACTCATAAAGCTGTCCAAAGACACCATACACTTGTACCCACTTATCCACTATGATCCATTGCCTGTAGAGGCTCCGGATGGTATTTCATGAAGCCTTTGGACTACTAATAAGAAGCTTCTTCATTAGGAAAACCTCTCCACTTTACAAGGTACTCAACAATAGACCTATTACAAAGGTGTCTTTTCATCATTCCTATCACCTTCTCCGCCACATATTGATTCATTCCCTCTTCATCCATAAGAGGCAGCTCATCAACCACTTCCAATTGAGGTCCCACATACTTCTTCAAATGTGACACATGAAACACTTCCAATTGAGGTCCCACATACTTCTTCAAATGTGACACATGAAACACATTGTGGATCCTTGTTGGTAGAAGGTAACAACAATCTCACCAATTCTTCTCAACACCTTGTAAGGTCCATATAAAAGCAATGAGCAAGCTATGTATTGGTGTCTCCCTTCAATGTAGCATACCTTAACTTAGGAATTCTTAAGAATACATAATCCCCTTGTTTGAACTCCACTTTCTTCCTTGACCTATCGACATATTGCTTCATTTGGTTTTGTGCCTTAGCTATGTTATCCTTGTACCTTTGCAATATTGCACACATCTTCTAAATCTCCTCTTTGACTTGAGGATTCACGTTTTTGTCATTGAATGCAATAGAAGGTACATGCACCTTATACCAGTACATGGATTCAAATGGAGACATGCCAATACTCATGTAATAGGTGTTGTTATGAGACAAAATTCAACTAAGTGGAGCCATCTATCCCATGAAGCTTGGGTGTCATAACAATAGTGTCTCAAATAGATCTTGAGCCACGTATTTAGCCTCTCGGTTTGGCCATCCGTTTGTGGATGATAGGTCATACTCCGAGTGAGTGTAGTCCCCATGGAATCAAAGATACTCTTCCAAAAATGGTTCATGAACTTGACATCCCTATTGCTTACCACTTGCTTAGGCATTCCATGTAACCTAAACACATGCTCCATAAATTGTTGAGCCACCATAGAAGCTATATATTGCACCTTTGTGGGTATGAAATGAGCCGATGTCAATCTATCCACTACCACTTAGATGCTATTCCACCCTTGCTTAGTAATGGGCAGCCCAATAATGAAATCCATGGCTATGTGTGTGCACTTTCCTTCCGGAATAGGCAATGGTTGCAACAATCCTCCCGACAATTGGTTGAGATCCTTGTTTTGTTGGCAAGGAAAACACTTTTGCACATAGTCATGCACATGGTTGGGATCCTTGTTTTGTTGGCAAGGAAAACACTTTTGCACATAGTCATGCACATCCTTCGAAAGCCCTTTCCAAAAGAAACTCTTATGTATCTTATCAAAGGTCTTGAAAACTCCCAAATGACCCGCCATGGGGGAAGAGTGCATCTCTTGTAGGATTTTAAGCCTGAAGGATGAGTGAGGAACCAAATAGACCTTTCCATTGCGCACCTCAAAATGTGGATATTCACCACATAATCCTTGCTGTAATTTTTTAATCATTGGATCAGCCATGTCATCCACCAAATACTCCTCTTGTATCTCATGAATCCAATCATGATGCACCTCCGAAATGGCATGTATAGTGCAAGCCCACATCCTAGAAAGTGCATCCTGAAAAGATGTAGGGGAGAAGAGAGCTTGAGCTCTTGCAAGCACACGCACACTCACAAAACCCTAAAAGAGAACACACAAGGTAAGAGGCTGAAAATCTTCTTCTTCTTCACCCAACACTCAACACACCATATACAAAGATAAGAGTACACACATATGAAAAGGTACTCAACCAAATACATACTAGGGTTCTCTATAGTGTGAACCCAACTAAATGAGCTGGCGTTATAACTATGACAGTCTCTAGAATGGCTGTCACCACGCAGCCTGTCATCCCATTGACCACATATCACACATGATCTCATCACCAACCATGCCAGTGGTGTAAGTGTGGGGCCTATCCCCGAGGTGGGTCATCAGTGTGCATCGCCTCTCACTAGATGAGTTCGATATCTCAACACTCCCCCTCGTTCTCAACTCCATCTCATGTACACCAAGCAAAGCCCTGAATCTGCGGAGCTTCTCTATACCCAATGCTTTGGTGAAGATGTCAGCAGCCTGATCCTGTGTGCTGACAACATAAACAAGGTCAATGTCTCCTGCCAAAACCTTCTCTCTGACAAAATGGTAGTGGACCTCTATTTGCTTCGTGCGAGCATGAAAAACTGGGTTCCTAGCCAATTGTATACTGCTAATGTTGTCACACAAAATGATAACTTGTCTATCCACTGATAGACCCAAATCTGCAAGTAGCTTTCTCAACCAAGATACCTCACATGCTGTTATAGACAGCACCTCTATACTTGGCCTCTGTAGTACTGGATAGAGCAATTGTAGGCTGCTTCTTGCTGCTCCAAGTCACAGCAGCACTCCCCAAAGAAAACATGAAGCCACTAGTAGATCTTCTATCTGAGATACTACCAGCCCAATCAGCATATGTGTACCCATGTGTACCCATGTGTACCCATGTACACATATCTCTGTCCTAGTTTCATAAAATAGTCCACAATGCAAAGTAGACCTCACATACCTCAGTATGCATCTCAATCCAAATGCAGCTTTCGAGGAACCTGCATAAATTGACTCACCAACCCAACAGCATAGCTCAAATTTGGCATGGTGATCGTCATGTAGATCAAGCTTCCTACTATGCGCCTATACATAGTAGGATCCTCCAAAATCTCTCCTGAATCTGCACTCAACTTGCCATTCTGATCCAATGGCACTGAGATAGGCTCACAGCCTGTCATACCATACCTGGAAAACATGTCCAAGCCATACTGTCTCTGCAGTAATCCAATACCATGTGGTGACTTAATCACCTCAATGCCCAAGAAATATCTGAGCTCCCCCAGATCCTTCATCTCAAACTTCTGTCTAAGCAAGATCTTTACATCAAAGATCTCTGCATCATGGTCCCCTGTAATGATCAGGTCATCTACATAGATGACAACAAGCACAACCCCTCTATCACTGTGTCTCACATACAGTGAGAAATCTGCATTGGAAAGCTAATAGTGACAAGATATTCAAAAATCTTGTCAGACCATGCTCTTGGTGCTTGTTTTAAGCTATACAAGGCTTTCTTCAACTTGCAAACATGCTCGGGCTGACTCACATCCTCATAACCAGGTGGCTGCAACATATACACCTCTTCCTGCAAATCCCCATGCAAGAATGCGTTCTTTACATCCATCTGATGATGTAAAGACCATTGCTTTGACGCAGCCACTGCTATCACAACTCTCACTGTTGCCATCTTGGCAACTAGGCTGAAAGTTTCCTCATCATAATCAATGCCATATGTCTGTGCATATCTTTTGGCTACCAATCTAGCCTTGTACCTACTTCTGCTTCCATCACTGTTATGTTTTACTTTTTGTACACCCACTTGCATCCAATGGCAATCTTGCCTTCAAGCAATTTCACTAAATCCCAAGTCTCATTTCCATATAGTGCATCCATCTCCTCATCCATAGCTTTCTCCCAACACACATTTCCAATAGCCTCATCAATGCATGTGGGCTCTACAACCCGATACAACTTTTGCCATGTATGGATAGTGATGTGCCACACATAACCATCATAGGTAAACCTTTGCACAAGATTCTTCACTCTCCAAAATCTTCGTAGCTTTGCATTCATGGCTTCCATAGCCTTCTTTACACTAGGTGTTCTCATAGTTGGTATCCTCCTCAAGGCTCATCTCTGAGCCACTAGACTCTCCATCAACATGAGAATGCCCTGCAGAAATGTCAGGCATACTAAGGGGCTCAATCACCTTCTTTTTGCCTTTATGTGATGTACTAATCACATTTGCAGGACTGGTATTATGATGTAGCCTGCCACTCCATGGTCTATCCACAACTAAACCACTAGATGAGGACTCTCCTGGTCCACTCAAAGACTGTGATTGGTGACTTGCATTCTGTGCAACCACATTTCCAATCACATCAGTCCCAACAGCTTCTTTTTCAGCAGCATACCAGCTGCTTATCTCATCAAAAACAACATCCCTGTTGCTTATCTCATCAAAAACAACATCCCTGCTTACCCTCAACTCACGTGTAGCAGGGTTATAACACCTATATCCCTTTTGCTCAAGGGAATACCCAATAAACACCTGTATCCCTTTTGCTTAAGGGAATACCCAATAAACACACATTTTTCAGCTTTTGGATCCAACTTAGTTCTCAGTTTATCTGGCACATGCACATATGCAATGCATCCACCAAAGACTTTTAGATGAGACAAATCAGGTTTTTTGCCCCAGTAAACCTCTCCTTTGGAGTTACATCATGTATGGTTGCAGTTGGAGTCCTGTTCATGATGTAAACTGCTGTAGAAACAGCCTCAGCCCAATAGCTATTCTGCATATTCTTCTCTCACATCAATGCTCGTGTAACCTCAGCAATGTGCCTGTTTTTTTGCTCAGTAACTCCATTTTGCTGCGGAGTGTATGTGCATGTAAATTGTCTCTCCGAATACCATTCTTCTTTAAAAAATCAGAGAACTCATTGGAGAAGTACTCTACCCCTCCATTTGACCTTAGGCACTTTACATATTTCCCTGTTTGCTTTTCAACCATAACTCTGAAATTCTGAAAATGAGTGAATACCTCACTCTTCTCTTTCATGAAGTATACCCACACTTTCCTTGTGTGGTCATTAATAAATGTCACATAATACTTATAGCCTCCCATAGACATGGTCTTCGTAGGACCCCATACATCTGAATGCACAACATCTAGTGCATTTCTGCTCACATTTCTGTCACGTGGAAATACATGCTTTGTTTGCTTTCCAAATTGGCATGCTTCACATATTTTCTACATACCTTCAACTTTAAACTTTGGCAGCCCTGTCACAATTCCTTTAGTCTGCATAGACTTCAATCTCTGCACATTCACATGTCCAATTGTTTTATGCCAAATTTCTGTGTCTACAACAATTCCTGAACCATTTGCAAACATCGCAGCACTCACTTTAGGCATGTTTACATTCAATGTAAGCATTCTGCCCACGTTGTTGCCTTTTGCAACCAACCTATACTTGTCTTTAAAGTCTTCAACATAACAACCATCAAGGTTAAACTGAACCTGCAAAACCTGCTCAATCATGTGGCCAATTGAAACCACATTCTTTGTTATGTTCGGAACATGAAGTACATCTACAAGGTACTTCACTTTGCCATCTTGGCATATACAATGACACATCTCCAACATGGGCAATTGGATGAGCAGTGTCATCCCCTATTTCCACAAAACCTGGTCTTTCAAGGTTTTTCATCTCCTTGAACCACTCCCCATGGCTTGTCATGTGGTTCGAAGCACCTGAATCAACATACCATACATCATCTTTATGTGCTGCTTCAACATACCATACATCATCTTTATGTGCTGCTTCAACATACCATACATCATCTTTATGTGCTGCTTCAACATTTTAAGATATGGCATTAACGACATGCTGCATACCAAACAACCTTTCATCATCCTCATTGTTTTTGCTCAAGGATGCATTGTTGTTTTACTGCAATTTTCCATTTTGCATGTCAGTCTGCTTCTTATAACAATGTGCCTGCACATGTCTTGGCTTACCACAATAAAAGCATCCACGTGTATCATTATACTGCCTTTGCTAATTTCCATGACCTCTTTGACTCCCCTTGCCTCTGAATTGGCCTCTTCCACCTATGTGTTGTTATTGTTGTGAATTCTGGGACTGTTGTTGTTGCTGTTGTTGGCCATAAGTCTAATTACTTGTTCGGCCACCTCCTTGGCCACGTCCATGGCCTCCTCTACCTCATCCTCTTCCTGAAATTGTGTAGAAAGGCCCGTTGCTCTGAATTGTTTTTGTTTTGTGAAGATTGTTGGTCTTCACCCAAGCTCTTCTCTTATATAATCAACATAGACACCAAATCTGTGAAATTGGGAATGTTTTTTCGAGTCTGAATAGACGTCTTGAATGCCTTGTATTGTGGCTTGAGACCACGTAGATAGACTTCCACCTTATCATCATCATCTACTGAAATGCCAATAAATGCAAGGGATTCCACAATACCCTTGATCTTCAATGCATAGTCATTCATAGACATACTCTTTTTCTCCACAGTATGAAGTTCATTCTTCAATTGTTTCTTTCGTGCCAGCCTTGGTATTTGTTTCATAGAGTTTTACTAAGGTTTCCCATGCCTCATTCCTTGGGAGACTTGGCATCCTGTATGTGCCCAATCATGGTGTCCTGTATATTGATAGAGAGCCAATACATAACTTTTCTGGCTCCTTGGTTCCAATCCTTGAAGTCTTTCACATCTGTAGCAGTCGGATTGATCTTCGGTATCTCCGGTGCCTCTTCATGCTCACCTTCTATGTAGTCCCAAAAATAACCCTTTTCCATCAGGAAATTCGTCAACCTGAACCTCCAAGCGTGGAAGTTGTTCTTATCAAGCTTCTCAGCAACAATCTGGTTTATGCCATCATTTGACATCTTGTAAGACACACAAATTTACCAAAAACAACACTTTGGTTTGTCCTGCACAAACTGCTAATTTTCTGCAGGGGCGGTACTGTACTACACTCAAATGCCACAACCAGTGACCTCAATGTGTAGACATACACCCAATGGCAATTGTTGACCTCCTTGCAGCACACACAATGTCTGCACAACCAATATGTCTTCCTGCAGTTCTTAAACATAGTTCTGCACATAGAATCGATGGCTTACCCGCAGTGCTCGAAATCGCCTACTTTTTGAAAAACGAAGGTCCTAACGCGCTTGAAAGGCATTTTTGGCCCGAAAAATGACGTCTTATAGGACAATATAGTTGCCCTATAGCTTTAGTCCCGCGAAGAAAGCTCCTCAATCAGAGATCGTTTGTCGATGCCTCCCGTAGAGCTCCTAACAAGGGTGTAGTCGCCAACACAAATAGGGAAGAGTAGATGAAGCTCTTACCCTTGTACCGCTTCCTATGCTTCTCTTGCTTGCAGCTCAGCCCTTAGCATGAACCGGGCTCTAATACCATGAAAAGATGCAGGGGAGAAGAGAGCTTGAGCTCTTGCAAGCACACACACACTCACAAAACCCTAAAAGAGAACACACAGGGTGAGGCACTAAAAATCTTCTTCTTCTTCACCCAACACTCAACACACCATACACAAAGATAAGAGTACACACATATGAAATGGTACTCAACCAAATATTTACTAGGGTTCTCTATAGTGTGAACCCAACTAAATGAGTTGGCGCTATAACTATGCCAGTCTAGAATGGCTGTCACACAGCATGTCATCCCACTGGCCGCATATCACCCATGATCTCACCAACCATGCCAGTGGTGTAAGTGTGGGGCCTATCCCCGAGGGGGGTCATCAGTTTCCACCGCCTCACTAGATGAGCTCGATATCTCAACACATCCGCCACCACATTGTCCTTTCCTGTTCTGTAAGGGATATAGAAATCATAGTTTTGTGAGGTAGAAAGCTAGCTCTTTTGCTTTAGAGAAAGGTTTTGTTGGGTAAGGAACTATTGGAGTACTCGGTGATCGGTCCTTACTTTGAAAAGCCCATCATACAAATAGTGATGCCACTTCTTCAGGGCATGCAACATTTCTTGATCATAAACATGAAGCTCCCTCTCCTTCTTGGTGAGCTTTCTACTCTCATAAGAAATCACCCCATGCTCTTGATATAGCACATCACCAATTTCTCTCCCACTTGCATCAGCCCATATAGTGAAAGGCTTAGAAAAATCATGGTAAACCAATATTGGAAATGAAATAAGTGCTTGCTTGAGCTCTTATCCGACTCGGGGGGTTCACCTTTAAAAAATGTTGCATATCACGTGCGTTCAAGAGGTAATAAAAAACCCCCTCTACTTACATGTCACATGCTAATAAAATGACCCCTCTTTCTTAAGAAACAACTTTTTTTCAAAATTGGATAAAAAAGCCCCTCCTGTATATGTAAACCTGTAACTTTTTGGAATTTAAATACCCCTCTTAGATGAACTGACGTGCTACACTTACATACTTTTAGGTGAACCCCCCGGGTTATCCGACCACGACATCACCAATTTCTCTCCCACTTGCATCAGCCCGTATAGTGAAAGGCTTAGAAAAATCAGGGTAAACCAATATTGGAAATGAAATAAGTGCTTGCTTGAGCTCTTATCGACCACGACATCCCAAAAAATGCTTCTTTATTAAGCCTATCGGTAAGAGAGGCTACCATGTGAGCATAATGGCGTATGAGTCTCCTATAAAAGGATGATAGTCCCAAAAATCCCCTAGTTTTGGTGGGTGTCACATTGTACCTTCTTGGAATCTATGTTAATGCCATCATTGCTCACAATGTGACCCAAGTATTCCACCACTTGTGACGTAAAGGAGCACTTGCTTTGCTTGGCAAATAACTTGTGCTCTCTCAACAACTTAAACACTTGCTCCACATCCATCAAGTGCTCTTCCCTTGACTTGCTATACACAAGTATGTCATCAAAGAAGACCAAAACTGATTTATAGAGGAATGGCTTAAAAACTTTGTTCATAAGATCTTGAAATGTGATCGGAGCATCTCATGATCCAAAAGGCATAACCATGAATTGAAATAGACCCCATTCAGTTTGGAATGCTATCTTAAACTCATCTCCATCTTTCATCCTTATTTGTAGATACCTAGACGACTTGAAATCTATCTTGGAGAAATATATTGCTCCGTTTTCAACTCATCAAGTAAGTCATCAACTCTTGCAATGGGGTATCGATTCTTTATAGTGATCTTGTTGAGATCCTTATATGCACATTCTATAAGATCCATCCTTCTTCTTCACCAACAAAATGGGTGAGGCGAAAGGTGATTGGCTTGGTTGTATGAACCCCATTTATGAAATCTCTTCCAATTACTTTGCCACCTTTTCCCGCTCAACCTTTGAAATCCTATAAGGAGGCTTATTGATTGGTTTTGAATCCTTCTCAAGATCTATGGCATGGTCGACTTCTCTAGTAGGTGGCAAGAATTTGGTGCTTCAAACACTTCTTTGTACTCTTGCAACAAGGCATCCATCCCTTCATCATGTATTTGTAGCCCATTGTCCTCTTCCTGATGAGTGAATTGTAGCATGTAAACAAGGCATAAGCTCTTCAACTCCCTCTTCATTTGCTTCATAGACACCAAGGTTAATGCATGGCTACACATTCCATCCAAACATAGCTCTTTGCCTTCATGAATAAACCACATTTTCATGTGCTTCAAATCCATTGAAAACCTGCCCAATGTGTGCAACCAATTGCATCCAAGCACCACATAAATGGGCCCCATGTCAAGCACAATCAAACGGGCATCATAGGCATAATCGAAGAAAAAAATCCTTATTGCAACCTAACTCTTACTCAGCTCATGTTGTCCATTTGCAACCTCCACTTTTAGAGGCTTCATCATCTTCTATCGGTAGTCTCAAATATTTTATTGATTTAGAGTTCACAAAATTATGTGTGCTCCCCGAATCAAGGAGTATATGAATTGATATTCCCCCAATTTTCCCCACGAGCCTCAAAGTGTTGGAACCTTTGCATCCCACTTTAGCTTCTTGTGAAATGGCACATAGCATAGCTGTCCTTTCTTTTGTTTCAACCTCTACCTAATCCTGTTCATTCGGATCAAATGGAAACTCTCGATAAGGTTCAAGAGTAGGCTCTTCTATCACATCATTAGCACAATCCTGAAATTCAGCCTCGTCCATGTATTCCAATGGTGCCTCTTCATCTTCAACCCCCTCAAAGATCATGTTAGCCCATACCTCCTTAGCTTTGCAAATCTTTTTATGCTCGGGACTCCATTTCTCATTGCATAGGAAACAAACTTCCTTCTTCGTCTTCTCATCCATGTCCGCTTGTGTGAATTACTTAATCACTTTGCCTTGAAGGGAAGATGATTTAACATCACTTTTGGGTGGAGGTTTGGCCATAGAACCACTCCATTTCACATTCCTTGGCTGCCCATACACACTAGGATATCATTGCATGGGAGTAGAGGTTGGCATGAAGTTGCACAAGGTACATAAGGTGTTGAAGAGGTAGAAGTTGGCCATTTTGACTAGAATCTGGTTTAGTTGTCCCCACATTCCATCTATTTGCAACACCCGCCTCCTTAGATTCAAAGACCTCCACATAATACATGGCATCTTCTTGCAAAGTTTGAGGTCATTGAGCTTTCACATCAGTACCAAGTGATGATTGTAATCCATGTACGTATTTCACCATTTTGTTGTACTCATTCATTCCCCCAACAAACATGGAAAGATTTCTAAATTGGTTACTATATTCCTTGATGAAACTTCCCTTTTGTTCCAAATCGTACCATTGTCCCACCAATTGAGCTCGTTCCAATGGAGATGTGAAGTTTTGAAACATGGCATTCTTAAATTCCTCCCAAGTGCCAAAATACATACCCTCATGTTGAGTAAACCGCTACATTAGGACTTTTTTGGACCCAAAGAGGGCCTCTTGGATTAACTTTTGATTAGGAATGGACCAATAGGAAGAGGACTGGGTGCACATTTTTGACTTCTTTGACCCTAGGGGGCCTAGGCTTTGGTTTGCTAATGGGGCCTAATTACTACTCTTGTCCCCCTACCTCTTGGGCCCAAACTTAGAGGTCCCCCCACCTAGAATTGTGCAGATTAAAAACCCTAAAATTTAAAAAAATTTAATTTTTTTCCAAAAGTGTGTTTTCCCTCTCAAACTTTCCCCCAATATACTCTAGGTTTGGAAAGCTCATTTTGAACCTCTTTCTTCCTCTTCTAAGCTCTCCATTGCTGCAGAAACTCCATACCCCTCAAGCTCTCCCTCCTTGTCAAGCGCCCTCAGTCTCAAGCTTCCTCTCCCTCTTTCTTCCTTTTCTAAGCTCTCCATTGCTGCAGGATCTCCATCCCTCTCAATCTCTCCCTCCTTCTCAAGCTCCCTCCCTCTCTCTCTCTCTCTCTCTCTCTCTCTCTCTCTCTCTCTCTCTCTCAAGCTCCCTCCCTCTTCATTGCTGCAGAAACTCTATCCCTCTCTTTAGTCTACTCTAGGTTCAGGAAGCCTATTCTCAAACTCTAACCCTCTTTTAAGCTTTCCATTGCTGCACTGAAAACCCTGAACTTTCTCTCCTCTCCACTCCTCTACTGTAAAACAAGCTTTTCTTTTCCCTTCTTCTCTTTTCTTACCACCATGGCCTCTTCCAGTAATGTGAGAAGACCTAGGGAGAAGGCAGAAGAGCTTGTGTTGCATAACACAAGAGATGAGAATGGAGTTTGGGCTCCAACAAGATTCAGGGTTGGGGCTTGCGTCTACATGCAGCCAAGCTCTAAGGGACCACATCAAGTGCGTCAAACAACTGGGGAATATGCTAAATCATTGGAAGGGGCGGCTACAAGCTTCAAGCATACTAAGAAGGAAGGACTGATTGCCATAGTGCAACATGTGTGTACCCTTGAAGACCTGCACATTCAAGGCCAACGACCAAGGATTCCTTCAAATTGTCAGTGTAACATAAACACAGCTTTAACATGCTAATATTGGATTTTTTGTTTCAAATTTTCTTATGATTCTCCATTTTCTTATGTCTCTGCAGATATTTTTCCCTCTAATTATGTTGAGGAACAACCACTCCAAAGCCTCACTGGAGTTTTCTATGCTATGCATGCATCCATTGGAGAGGTAATGTTTGTATCTCAAAGCCCAAGTGATCTTGTACAAAACAGGGTGGTTGCAAGATGAGGGTACTCACTTTCGTTCACTCTCTCCAAAATTGGGACATCCATCCATCTCGGGCGGAGTACCTCGATCGTGATAGTGCCGCGAATCAAAAGACGACACGTGCCTCCCGAGCCTAAATCGACATATCTCGATCGAGATGCCAACTAATGCCACGCTAGCAGGTCCGGCTTTCCAAGCGTCATCCATGTCACCAATACATGTCACCGCCACCACAATATCTCGATCGAGATATCTATGCCACTCGGATCCACATCAGGGCCACGCTGTATCCCCGTAGGCATATTTGACTAGCACATCTCCATCGTCCACGTATCTCGAACGAGAAATATACATCCAATCGCGACCATTCATTGTTCGAGGTAATCGGATACAATCTCCACCGTCCCCATATCTCGATCGAGATACTGAGTTCAAATCTCAGCCGTCCAAATATCTCGATCGTGATACAGAGATTCAATCTGCACCGTCCGAATATCTCGATCGAGATACGTAGATGCAATATCCACCGTCCAATTATCTCGATCGAGATACGGAAACGCAATCTATACCGTCCATTCACGTACGATGGAAGATGCGATCTCGGCCGTTTAAATATCTCGATCGAGGTATATAATGAATCTTGACCGTCGAGATACCTTGTCGTAGTAATGCCTTTAAATCGTGGCCGTCCATTTACCTCGATCGAGATATTAATATCAAATCTCAGCCGTCGATCCTTCCCCAACCCTAGAATTAGGTGTGTATCTTGGCCGTATGTTGCACTAACCCTAATATCCAGAGCGTTAATCTTGCAAACCCTAAATTGCATGATGTTTCCGAACCTCGATCAAGGTTATAAAATCGGAAAACTTTTTTTTTTGCCTCATTTTCACAAGTCGTTTTCACTCTCTTGCTCTCTCTTGATTTGGATTAGTGTTAGTGAGCCCATTAGCTTTGTTTTTAGCTTCATTAGTGCTACTTAGCACTAAGCATTAGACCTTTCACATTAGACCCTTCACATTGGACCCTTCACATTGGGCTTAGGTTTTAGCATGGAGGGCCACGAGGAGGGCCATGAGGAGGGCCGCTCATCTATTGCGGACCTCATCGCGGAGATAGACCGTGAGTTAGCGGCTATCCGTAGGAGTGCTAGAGACACTCCGTCTACATTACATATCGTGGCAGACTTGGAGGCGATGCTTGCGTCCCTTCGTAGCCTTCACGATATTGTTTATGTAGATGAGTGGATAGCCCACCATCGCGCTGCTCCTGTGTCACATGGCCTGACATACCGTCAGGTCTGTGATCTTGCTCCTATTAGGGATGGGGCTTTCCTAGATCTTTTCCTCGATAGTCGTGGGATGAGGCCCGGGGCGGGGAAGCCCCTCACTATTTCGCGGTGTTCGCATCCTCGTATGGCGGCACATATCTATAGTCGATATGTTGCCGCATATGGGAGGATGCCGAACAACCGCCAGATCCCCATATACTTCGCAAAGCAGTTATATGCGGAGTTTGTCTTAGGGGAGGAGGTCGATTACACCAGCCATCGTCCGGGTGGTGGTGCTGGCCGAGGCCGTCTCCAGGACCAGGGTAGGCGGCCTCCACCAGCACTTCGTGTAGCACCTGCCACCACAGATCCTTCATTTGTGCCATTGTCGACAGTAGAGGCTCTTGGCACTACGCAGGTCGGCATTGACGTACGGAGTACCACGGAGAGCATCCAGCACGTGGTGCGCCTATTCTCACGAGCTATACCGACGAGACAGATGTGGAGGTATTTACATATATATTACGTCTTAAGTTTTTTTGGTCATTTATCTTCATGTTTATATGTACTTTTCTATATTTTTACATGAGCAGCATGGTTGATTGTGTCACGCAGGTTCCCACACCTGCCACTCAGAGGCTCACTCAGGAGTTGGTAGAGGCGAGAGCAGAGATAGACCGCCTCCGAGCTGCATTACAGATGGCAGAGGCAGCTACTGCAGAGGCACAGCTTCTGAGAGAGTCCGACATCCAGCAGGTAGGTTTCTCTTGCACGTTTAAGTTACAAATTTCTTTAAGTAATACCTAATGAGAGACTAATCAAATATTTTAATGCTTTACTTTTTTGCGTAGGCTCGGACCGAGGTAGAGAGCTCCAGAGCTGAGGCACAGCATCATCAGATTATGGAGCAGATTGCCCAGCACAGGGCAGAGCAGCTGATGCTGCATGTTCGAGAGTATCGTAGATCATCGGACGTGACAGTGCCTTACCTACCGTTATATCCACGGCCTGTGTCACAGAGGTTTTTCGACGACCTCTCCCTCAGGATGCACCTCCCTTCCTACGTGATGCGTGCTGCTGTTTATGTATCGAGGACATTGATAGTACAGGAGGATATGCCCTAGGATGTGGACATATTTTCCACTTGTCTTGCATCACCCAGGAGCTCGTCCGGTTCTCAGCATGCCCATCCTGCCGTGCACGCGTCGACTTAGCGACGTACAGGGTATTGGGCATCGATGATCTTCACCCAGGCCTTGTACGAGTAGATGCCAGGACTGGCAGGCCTGTCGACTTTACATCAGCTATGGACTTGGGACTCGACGCCTTCGACGACATAGAGCCCAGGAGCCTGAGGTGCCTCCTGAGATAGAGTGGAGCTCACATGAGTTCGACGCTTACCAGAGAGTCCTACATGAGAGCCAGGTGACAGCATTTGAGCGCGTGGGTGGTGCTGGCCCTAGTGGCACAGCGGGTGATGGTGCTAGCAGCAGTGCTGCTTCTCATGAGCAGCGTGTCCTTACAGCAGAGGAGCTTACACGAGCAGAGTGGCAGACACGCACCATTGCAGATTATAGATTTTGGGTTTACAGACAGAGGCGTCTTGCATTAGCACGACGTAGAGAGAGAGAGAGGGCCATAGCAGCTTTTGGGACTCGTGAGCTCCCGAGTATACCGGCACCAGCTCACGATCCTTCCTTTGAGGCAGACCTCCCCGCAGACATTCGACGACCCCCGCAGCCGGCACAGCCTCCTCGACGTGCACAGCAGCCTCGACGCGCACGTCGACCGGCAGTTAGAGATGACGATTTTGATTGGGTTGCTGTTGATAGTGACTAAACTCAGACTAGCTGGGTTAGCTCACTTACATTGTACTTAGATTTTTGGACAGTGACTAACCTCAGGCTAGCTGGGGTAGCTCATTTTCATTCTGATGTACTTATTTGATGTTTATATCATTATAAGTTTTCTCATTATTGAGTATCATTACATTTTAGTTGATGTTCTTGATTTTATTATATTTCTTAACACTTTGGCTATCATATTGTTTGTTGAAAATCTCCATGCCATCGTACCCAAACATGCTCCGATGGGGGGGACCAAACTTTGCAAGCATGTGGGGGTGGGCCCCCCCCACATGCTTGCAAAGTTTGGTCACAATCAGAGCATGTTTGGATTGGCAATTGGCGCCCAATGCGGGTTTTTCAAGTCTCTTGGTGCTTAAGAGACCATGGAAAATCCGGGCCTTCCCCATACCATCGTACCCAAACATGCTCCGATGGGGACCAAACTTTGCAAGCATGTGGGGGTGGGTCCCCCCCATGCTTGCAAAGTTTGGTCCCCATTGGAGCATGTTTGGATTGGCAATTGGCGCCCAGTGCGGGTTTTTCAAGTCTCTTGGTGCTTAAGAGGCCATGGAAAATCCGGGCCTTCCCCATACCATCATACCCAAACATGCTCCGATGGGGACCAAACTTTGCAAGCATGTGGGGGTGGGTCCCCCCCACATGCTTGCAAAGTTTAGTCCCCATCGGAGCATGTTTGGATTGGCAATTGGCGCCCAGTGCGGGTTTTTCAAGTCTCTTGGTGCTTAAGAGGCCATGGAAAATCCGGGCCTTCCCCATACCATCGTACCCAAACATGCTCGGATGGGGACCAAACTTTGCAAGCATGTGAGGGTGGGTCCCCCCCACATGCTTGCAAAGTTTGGTCCCCATCGGAGCATGTTTGGATTGGCAATTGGCACCCAGTGCGGGTTTTTCAAGTCTCTTGGTGCTTAAGAGGCCATGGAAAATCCGGGCCTTCCCCATACCATCGTACCCAAACATGCTCCGATGGGGACCAAACTTTGCAAGCATGTGGGGGTGGGCCCCCCCCACATGCTTGCAAAGTTTGGTCCCCATCGGAGCATGTTTGGATTGGCAATTGGCGCCCAGTGCGGGTTTTTCAAGTCTCTTGGTGCTTAAGAGGCCATGGAAAATCCGGGCCTTCCCCATACCATCGTACCCAAACATGCTCCGATGGGGACCAAACTTTGCAAGCATGTGGGGGTGGGTCCCCCCCACATGCTTGCAAAGTTTGGTCCCCATCGGAGCATGTTTGGATTGGCAATTGGTGCCCAGTGCGGGTTTTTCAAGTCTCTTGGTGCTTAAGAGGCCATGGAAAATCCGGGCCTTCCCCATACCATCGTACCCAAACATGCTCCCATGGGGACCAAACTTTGCAAGCATGTGAGGGTGGGTCCCCCCCACATGCTTGCAAAGTTTGGTCCGCATCGGAGCATGTTTGGATTGGCAATTGGCGCCCAGTGCGGGTTTTTCAAGTCTCTTGGTGCTTAAGAGGCCATGGAAAATCCGGGCCTTCCCCATACCATCGTACCCAAACATGCTCGTTTGGGGACCAAACTTTGCAAGCATGTGAGGGTGGGTCTCCCCCACATGCTTGCAAAGTTTGGTCCCCATCGGAGCATGTTTGGATTGGCAATTGTGTTGGAATTAGGGTTGCAGGAATGCACACACAACTTCAAGAAGATGAGGAAGCTTGAGCACAACACAGTAGTGTATTATGAGTGCCAAAAATGAAAGATAACAAGCCCTAGAAGATAATGGGCGTATATACAATGCACGGGGGAAAAAACCTCCTAGTGAGGGAAAAAGTGCCCCGGCGGTCCTAAGTGTGTTCACACACATCACTACTATAATATGGTAACAAATCCCCCCTGGAGTGATGCGGTGAACAAGAGCTAGCACTCATGTATAGGGAAGTGTCTAGCTATGTGGACGAATCCACAAAAGGGAGTAAGCCCAAAGCTTTGCGAAAAACTTCGAACTTCTCACGAGGCAGAGCCTTTGTGAAAAGGTCTGCAAGGTTATCCTGTGTTGGCACATAAGCCAAACTGATCTCTCCTGCAGAGAGTCTCTCCCTGACATAATGGTAGTGCACCTCAATGTGCTTCGTACGAGCATGGAACACTGGGTTCCGCGCAACTGCCAATGCGCTCTGACTGTCAGTGAAGATGGTGGTGGCAGATGGCTGCCCAACACCCAAATCAGCCATAAGGCGTCTGAGCCACACACACTCAACCGTAGCTGTGAAAGCTGCCCTGTACTCAGCTTCACAACTAGAAGTGGCCACAGTAGGCTGCTTCTTGCTCAACCATGATATGCATGAGCTTCCAAGCATGAAGCAAAAACCACTCGTGGACACGCGTGTGTCATAACAACCAGCCCAGTCAGAATCTGAAAAAGCATGTAAATCTGGCGGCAATGATCCCCCCTTGGGATAAAACAACCCAAGATGCCGAGTACCACTCAAATAGCGAAAGATACGCTTCACTGCCTGCCAATGCTTAATGCCTGGGCTATGCATAAATCTGCTCACCTGTGAGACTGCAAACTGAATGTCTGGCCTCGTAATGCATACATAAATGAGGCAACCAACAGCTGTCTGATAGAGTGTGACATCAAAGTGATCTCCAGCATCATGAAGACTCAACTTCAAACCTGTCTCCATTGGAGTAGCAATAGGCTTGCAGTCTTCAAGGCCAAATCTCCGCAACAATGTTTCAATATACTTTGTTTGACACAAAGCAATACCTCCATCACACTGCTTAAATTGTATCCCCAAATAATGATGCAAATGCCCCAAATCTGACATCTCAAAAGAGGCATTCAAATCAGCCTTAAAATCAGCAATATGACTCTCATTTGGTCCTGTGAGCAGCATGTCATCGACATAGAGAGCAATGATTAGATGTACACCATCCACACGTTTAGCATACAAAGTGCTTTCT
The DNA here is from genome assembly GCF_041138505.1 of Cibotium barometz. Taxonomy (NCBI): domain Eukaryota; kingdom Viridiplantae; phylum Streptophyta; class Polypodiopsida; order Cyatheales; family Cibotiaceae; genus Cibotium; species Cibotium barometz. The sequence goes on from NC_141052.1 coordinate 36,200,155, forward strand.
GTTGGACTATTTTGAAACCCATGTGCAGTCAAATATGCATGTATTTTTTCATACCAAGCTCGTGGAGCTTGTTTTAAACCATATAAAGCCTTTTTTAACCTGCACACTTTGTTTTCCTGCCCTCTTTGAACAAAACCACGAGGCTGCGATACATACACCTCCTCATGCAAATCTCCATTTAAGAACGCAGTCTTTATGTCCAGCTGATGTACATTCCAACCATTATGAGCTGCTAATGCACAGATGCTACGAACAGTGGTCATACGACATGTGGGAGCAAAAGTCTCATCAAAATCAATGCCCTTCTCTTGAGCATAACCTTTTGCAACAAGCCTAGCCTTATGGCGATCCACTGTGCCATCAGGCTTACGCTTCAATTTGTATACCCACTTAGTGCCAATGGCCTTCTTGCCAGGGGGCAAGTCACATAAAGACCATGTACCATTCTTCATAATAGCATCGTATTCTGCTTGCATAGCAGCCATCCAATTTTCTGAACTTTGTGCCTCATCAAATGAAACAGGCTCACTTTCATCGCACATACTAGAAACAGCCAATGCATAACAATCTGACGCATAAGAGGCACCATGAGAGCCAGAACGAGTGCGACTAGACAAAGGGGCATCCAACTTGCTGTCACGCAAAGTCTGCACCAGCCATCTAGGCATATTCCTAGAGCCCTCAATCTCTTGTCTCTCATCCTCAAGTGCATCATGCACATCTGCATCAGATATAGGCTGATCTGTGCCATCATTTAAAACCTGCATAGGCTGAAAAACTGCCTCATGAGGTATTGCACTTGACTGTGCACCACTAAAAAGAGGCAACAATGTATCATAGACATCACGTGAGCTGATATCTGTCTCCTTAGTACATGAAACCAAGGGCTGAACTGCATCTTCCACAAATACAACATCACGGCTAACCAAAATGCGCTTTGTCTGTGGATGATACAAACGATAGCCTTTGCTCTCAGCACTATATCCAACAAAAATACATTTGACAGCTTTGTCATCCAATTTTCTGCGATGTTGCACAGGCACTAATGCATATGCCAGGCAACCAAAAACACGTAAATGGCCAACAGATGGCTTGCGGCCATGCCAAGCCTCATATGGAGTGACAACCTGTAATGCTTTGGTGGGACACCTGTTTAGTACATAAGTGGCACACATGACAGCCTCAAGCCAAAAACCATGTGGTAGACTTTGACTCTTAACCATACATCTTGCCATTTCCATGAGAGACCTGTTTTTTCTCTCAGCCACACCATTTTGCTGTGGTGTATACGGCACTGTACATTGGTGTTTTATCCCACGCTCAGCCAGAAATGCATTAAATTCTGAAGACATATACTCCCCCCCTCGATCTGAACGGAGGGTGCCCATCTTACTTTGTGACACATTTTCAGCCATAACCAAAAACTGTTTGAAGCACAAAAACACTTCGGACTTTGCCTTCAAAGGATATACCCATGCATGCCTGGTAAAATCATCAATGAAAGTCACGAAGTAAAGGTAGTTTCCAAATGATGGAGTTTGCATGGGACCACAAACATCACTGTGAACAAGCTGTAATCTGCGTTCAGCTCTCACTGATCCATCTTTGGGAAAGGAAGCACGCTGCATTTTACCCAATATGCAGCCCTCACAAACATGCTTGACAGGTGCCTCAAGCTTAGGCAAAGAAGACACCATTTCAGATTTCTGCAGGCGCAGCAAACTTGCAAAATTCAGATGACCAAAACGTGCATGCCACAGTTTTGCATTTGAAATAGCCTGCGTATCCATAATAGCACATGCTGAATCCTCTACACATTTGCCATCCATATTGAGCTTATACAGCCCTCGACATAGTGAACCAGATGCTACAATGATGTCACCACAAGAGAGATCATGAACAGTACATCTGTCATCCACAAATTTTACAACCAAACCTGTTTTGGCAAATGCGGAGACTGACAGCAGATTCTTTTTGATCCCTGGCACATACAATGCATCAAAAAGTGTAAAGGTGTTGCCATTTGCAACATTCAGCACAATCTGTCCAACTCCTTTAACGGGATAAGAGGAGTTATTGGCACAAGTGACAGTATTCCCTGTGGGAGCAGACTCAAGGAAAGTGAATAAACTGCGCTGCGAGGTGATATGCTTAGTGGCACCACTGTCAAAGTACCATACATCTGAATCTACTGCAGACATACATGTGTCATGCAAAGATGGGTCATAACTGCACTGCGCATTGAATGCCCATTCTGTATCTAGCACAACATTAGCAGATTCATTGTTAGAAGGAGAGGCATCTGCAACAGCCATACCAGCCTCTTTCTTCTTAGCCTCTTTCGCAGCCAGCTTAGGACACGCTTTGATGACATGATCATTTCCCTTACAGTACTTGCAAAATGTCTTCTGTTTGTCACCCTTCTTCTCATCTTTGTCTTCCTTCTTTGGTTGCGCAGCATTTGCAGATTTCTGCTTACTAGAAGAAAAGCCAGCTTTACCTTTCCCGCTTCTCTGATTAGCAACGAAAGCTTGATCTGCGACACGCATAATATTCCTGTTTTGCCTTGACTGGTCTTCTTGCAGCAAAACAGAAACTAACTCCTCAAATGATAAGGCATTGGGATTGCCTTTCATCATCAAGCGAAGAGTGGAAGCAAAACCCTGATAAGAATCTGGTAGACCATTCAAGACAGTCTGCACAAGTGAACTGTCAGACAGGATTTCATCTGCAGAAATGAGCTGCTCTTTGAAATCCTTGATCTTTGTCAAAAAGCTATCCATAGAATCACCTTCATTCATATGCTCACTCTCCAACTGTTTTCGGAGATAAGCAACACGAGCCTCATTTCTTGCCTGATACAATGTGGCAAGTACATCCCAAGCATCCTTAGAAGTCCTGCAGGAGCGAATATGTGGGATAATGGTACGTTTGACAGACAGCGCAATCAAGGCATGAGCCTGCGCATCTCTACCATCCCAACGAATCTGCTCTGCTGAAAGTGGTGGTTCTCGAACAGCTGCTACAGCACTTGTGCCTGCACCATCATCAACAGTACCTGTTTCTGATGTGTTTGCAGCATTCCCAGCCACAATAGGACGTGCATCAATACCCTGCAATGGATAGTTGGTGCCATCCAACTTATCCTCAGCAGCCAACATGCGGAATACATCATTGTTGTCAGCCATGGCCAATGACTGTACTACTAGATGTAAATGCTGTCTGTAAGAGGTAAACCTGTATAAAATCGACCTGTGCTATGCAGCACAGCCCAAAACAGACGAATGGGCACCTGTCCTGCAGATTTTAATCTTGACAGAAAATCTGCACAGTAGGACGATTTTGCCTGCGCAGTACTTGGAATGCAAAAACGGAGGGCGAAATGACCTCAGATCAAAATTCTGAAATGACCTGCAATCGCTCGTGAAACCTGCAATCGCTCGTGAAACCTGCAATCGCTCGTGAAACCTCGTTGCAATCGCAAAGTTTGGTCCCCATCGGAGCATGTTTGGGTACGATGGTATGGGGAAGGCCCGGATTTTCCATGGCCCCTTAAGCACCAAGAGACTTGAAAAACCCGCACTGGGCGCCAATTGCCAATCCAAACATGCTCTGATGGGGACCAAACTATGCAAGCATGTGGGGGGGACCCACCCCCACATGCTTGCAAAGTTTGGTCCCCATCGGAGCATGTTTGGGTACGATGGTATGGGGAAGGCCCGGATTTTCCATGGCCTCTTAAGCACCAAGAGACTTGAAAAACCCGCACTGGGCGCCAATTGCCAATCCAAACATGCTCCGATGGGGACCAAACTTTGCAAGCATGTGGGGGGGACCCACCCCCACATGCTTGCAAAGTTTGGTCCCCATCGGAGCATGTTTGGGTACGATGGTATGGGGAAGGCCCGGATTTTCCATGGCCTCTTAAGCACCAAGAGACTTGAAAAACCCGCACTGGGCACCAAACATGCTCCGATGGGGACCAACCTTTGCAAGCATGTGGGGGGGACCCACCCCCACATGCTTGCAAAGTTTGGTCCCCATCGGAGCATGTTTGGGTACGATGGTATGGGGAAGGCCCGGATTTTCCATGGCCTCTTAAGCACCAAGAGACTTGAAAAACCCGCACTGGGCGCCAATTGCCAATCCAAACATGCTCTGATGGGGACCAAACTTTGCAAGCATGTGGGGGGGACCCACCCCCACATGCTTGCAAAGTTTGGTCCCCATCCGAGCATGTTTGGGTATGATGGTATGGGGAAGGCCCGGATTTTCCATGGCCTCTTAAGCACCAAGAGACTTGAAAAACCCGCACTGGGCGCCAATTGCCAATCCAAACATGCTCCGATGGGGACCAAACTTTGCAAGCATGTGGGGGGGACCCACCCCCACATGCTTGCAAAGTTTGGTCCCCATCGGAGCATGTTTGGGTACGATGGCCTGGAGATTTTCAACAAACCATATGATAGCCAAAGTGTTAAAAAATATAATAAAATCAAGAACATCAACTAAAATGTAATGATACTCAATAATGAGAAAACTCATAATGATATAAACATCAAATAAGTACATCAGAATGAAAATGAGCTACCCCAGCTAGTCTGAGGTTAGTCACTGCCCAAAAAGCTAAGTACAATGTAAGTGAGCTAACCCAGCTAGTCTGAGTTTAGTCACTATCAAGATAGAGATCTAGTCAGCAGCACCCTCTCTAGCTCTCAACTGCTCTAGAATGCTCTCATGGTCATCCACTCGAAGCCGAAAACGAGGGTGAGAACTGTGTTTTCGGCTCTGTACTCGAACAAGAGTGAGCCTGGTAGCAACCACTAGATGAGAGAACTGAAATGCCTCTAACTCCCACTTCCACTACTGGAACTCAAGACTCCCCCGATGAAGTCGAATCTGCTGGTAGAATCGGCCTGCCACAATCATGCTATGGGCGTCATAAGAAAACCCATGATCATCCACTGTATCCTGGTCAAGCATGCACTTTGGCCTAGTGCAACTCATCAGATAGTAGTCTACTCCCTCGCTATTTCCCTCACTGGCAATAACAGCAAATACATCACCCTCCTGTAGAAAATCTGTCAGGTCATCATAACTGACCATGAACGCAGGACCTGTGTGCTCATCAGACACCACTGGATGTGAAGGATGCTCGGGGGAGAGGAATGTCTGTATCCATGCATCTGCCCATCCTCTCGAGGCACAATGTGACCAATCGCCATCCATACATGCTCCACAGAAGCATGCAAACCGTCGTGTGTAAATCGTGGGGGCCGCCATGCACGTGCTCCTGATGGAATGTAAGCCCAAGGTGCCAGGTACTGTGTCACAATCATGGGAGGCTCTGCGGTCAATCGTGCCACCATCCACATGCCAAAAAAATCTCCTGACAATCCGAGCATCACGTCTGGGGTACGATGATGCTGCACTCCCACACAAATGTTGGGAGCACCACTCGACTACGTGGCCCGCATCTCTGAACCGCTGAGCATCCTGTCCGCAGGCTGATGATGCCTCAAGGCACGTTTCACACACGCGCCTGCACCATCATGCTCACCCTTCCCGTGACCAGTCTCAAAGAATGACCAAATCACTGGGATACTAGACTGCACATGCCACCTATAAATCCATAAAAGATAGTCTTAGTTATTGTTTTCTTTAAGATGTTCTAGTGAATGTAGTTTAATTGTAAATGTAAGAAAGCCATAAGTACAACCTGTAGAGCCAATAGAATTGACGTGATGACTTGAACTGTGCGCCACAACCATCCGACCAAACCCATCGCTGGACATGTCTGATCCCACAATCTCCTAAAAAATCGTCATGGAGACGAAAACAGTGTTGCACAAAATGTGCATCATGTGAACGATCATCACTGATATAGAAATGATACTCTCGAATAATGACACGGGTCTCGGGGGTACTCGCTATCCCATCTACATGAGCCTCTGCATGTCGATAGCTAATGTGGACCAAAATAGCAACCTGGTGAGGGAAGCAATACATACGTTTAGGACACAAAAAATCAATTAAGTAATGAAGCTCAAACATAAAACAAATATTACAAAATATAACCATTACCTGCTCTGAGAAGTAATACTCAGATTGTATCTCCTGAAAAGTTGTGAAAGTGTAGTTCTCTGCAAAATCAATCACAGAGACGACCACACCAATAGGAAACTCTGCTAGGCATGCTCGGAACTGACGATCCTGCCACTTGGCACAATGACTGTGCCGTATGTAGGGGTAGATCTGCTCCCTAAATGTGGCTGTGAAGTGACAACGTGGTGTATGTTTGTCCACGAGCTGCAACTTCCTGGACTGTCCACCACTCTGGAGCTGGTGTGTCACATACTCATAACGTTGCCATGCCACTATCTCTTGGTCACTTGCATCAAGATCTACCATCTGTAGATGTGCAAGTGAACCACATGATGTGCAATTGCTCTCCACACAAGGCATCCTGTGGAACTGGGCATCCTCCGTGCGTGCACACAAAAGAGAGTGGATGAAATCACGTGGACTACGAGGCAACTCTCTATGCCCACTAAGAGAACGGAACACATCATAAAAAAGATTGAACTCAACATGGTAGCGACAACAACATGTGTCACGCTGACGTGAGTACCTCACAAACCAAGGCTTACACCCCTCAAATGACCTTTGCCCAATTTTAAGCTCTGGATACGAAGCCACAAACTGAGAATACAACTCAGTTTGGGACATTTCAAGAAAGCAAGCACCGTGCTCAATGAACACTCCTCTTGTCACTCTCTTACGCAAAGCTTTCTTGAAAACTGGCGATGCACGACAATTCTCCTCCCAAAAACTTTCTATCAAGGTTCTAGTGGTTTCATCTAGTAGGCGATCATGCCTAGCTACACGACCACTACTCGCCCACATAGCACCAACCTCATTGGCATCTAAACTTTGTCGCCTAATAGACCCAACTCTAAGTGCGTGTGGTGCTATGGAAAGGATGCGAGATGTGGCACTAACCTTACCCTTCATTTGGGAGCTACTTATGGCTGCCACAATAGCCCGTCGAGCAGCCAAAGCGTCCGCAGAGTTCCTCTTCTTGTTAACTATATAGGAATGACGAACACTTTGTAGCACCGCCATGCCAACTCTCCTCTCTCTTCGACCTCCAATGTCGGAAAGCGCCCTGCAGTTGGCCATGTTGGGCAGATCAATCAAAGCATCAAGCACACATGCCTGTGATGAAGACGTGAGGTCTTTGAAATAGGATTGGAAGATTGCATGGGCACGACGATGTGCCCTTGACTTTGATAGTTCTTTCCTATCCACACGAAGGGCACCCAAAGGAGGGGGGGTGGGTTCTTGTAGAAGAGAGGACTCAAGAAGGGCGGGTTCATGTGGATTATCTAAACTAAGGGGTAGTGGGGGGGAAGAGGGCGAAGGGAGAGGAAGTGGAAGAGGAGGAGCAAGGCTTGGATCATCGCCAACGGAAGGTGTTGCACGTTGACGTGCTCTCCACTCTCTCTTTCTCTCACGAGCTACCCTTCTCCTCTCCTCCTCTTGAACTTGGTGGATGGGGGGGAGTCTAGTCCTATCACGTTTCCGACTCCTACGACTTTGAGAACCCATTCTCAAGGAAGCTAAGAGAGAAAATATTATAAGGGCTCAATGATGGGATAGTACTACAGATAAGTGTGGGATAGTACTAGAGATGTGTGATTATATAGGAAAAATAGGTTATCCACTTCAAATCTCACTGGATTTCCTATCTAAGATTGATTGGATAACTAAGATAAACATAAAGATATTCAAAGATAAACTATTATCCACTTAAAAATTAATATTATTTATAATATTTATTAACAAGTCTAAATATTTATCATTACCAGATATATAAATATATCTTTAAAGAAATCTTTTATTTTATAATTATATAACTGCTTTTTTTTATAAAGTATTTTTTTTCATATTTTATTCAAAGGTTTATTCTACATAAAAAATTTTCAAGAAATATAAAAATAAAAAATTTATTTTTTCTAAAATTAATAATATGATCTTTAATAATATTTTTATTGATCTAATCCCAAAATATAATCCTTTTAAATTAGTGATTTTAAATTCTTTTTTTTAATAAGTTACATATATTTTATTATTTAAATTTCTATATTCTATTTCTCTAAATTACTAAATTAACTTTTCCAAAAATATGTTTTTGAAAAAAGAGGGGAGGTGGGAAGGAGATGCCACGTGTCACAAGCGTGCATGACACGTGGCATTCTCTTGACATGTGGCACTATTATGGTTGATGTGGCAATTCCATGATGTGGCATGCCATGTCACCATGTGCGAGGTGGCATGCAAAGGTGGCAAGACGATGTGGCATTAATGATGACTAGGATGATGAGGTGGGGAGTCAACTAGGTTGACCATGTTGACATGGAGGGTGGAGGTGGCAAGCTGAGGTGGCAAGCTGCTTATGTGGATCCTCACGATGCTCACGTGGACATAAAGTGGCATGCATGTGTGAGGCTTGGGCCTACCCAAGCCTCACACATGGAATGAAACCTAAGCTGTGAAGTTTACCAAGCCTAGATTTCCAAACCTAACTAGGATTGGTTTTAGACTTGAAAAGGGGAGAGTGGACACAATATGGGAATTTTCACTTGGGAGGATTGAAAATGGACCTTCCCATACTCAAATCAAGCCAATTTTTTTTTGATAAATTCATGGCAACAAGAGTATTGATCCCATGAGTTTTTAGATTGAAAGCTTCAATATTTAATTTTCTAGAATTAAATTACTATTGATTTAATGGGCCTCTGACAGTCATAATAAATTTTCCAAAGTAAATCTACAAAAATCAAACCGTTAGATTTGTAATTTTATCTTATACCCACATTATACTAATCTTTCCCAATCTAATCATCACTAGATCCATACAATTTGAGCATTTTAAATGGTAGATGTGGTGGGAGGATAAAATAGTATGTTTTTTAACATTTCTAATATCTTTTAAATAATATAGAAAATAGTAGAACACATCAAAAATTACTCGATAAATCAAGTTAAGCTCTATGTTATTTGTATTTGTGATATGCAAAGTGGGAACATCGTATGAGTAATAATGTAAAAGTTATAGGCAATTTACTCACATTCACTATACCTGTCTAAACCTAGGACAGGGCCTGTATACAAACTTGGTTCCCAAAGAAAAGGGGATTTGCAATTATTGGATATTCGATCAGATTATAGTTTTAGGTGCCCAACTTTGCATATGATGTTTCATTAGAAGACCTTGAAGTGAAACTCCTTGGCTAACTATGAGAGATTGGCTATTCTTCTTGAAAAAATGCCTGTTTTTCAGCTAAAGCCAAGGGCGCCCACGACATGAAACTAGATAACCTCATCTTGCAACCACCCAACAATATATTTTCCTTTTCTCACTCATATTTTGTAGATAAAAAACCAGGTTTATTTGGCAAGCTAGAAAAGATCCCCAACCCCCCTCTTAACAATCCCGAATGGCCCAAACCTGATGCTTGGACCATCTTATGCTTAAAGTTTAAGATGGTAAGTGATATCAAGACATCACTCAAGTTTTCAAAGGCATCTAGGTCAGTAGGGCTAAATTGGTTTTGTCCTTTACATGTTTTTGTGCAAATGTTCAATTCCATGCCAATGAACCAAACAAAAATAATGTATATTTGTAAGGAGGTATGGTCTGCTGACCTCATTCAAGGATTACTAGGAGAGGGTTGGGAGGTTAATGAGGGGTCACATCAAGGTGATGTGTACAAGTGCAATGTAGTAGATTCTACAGTGTCTTTCACGTTCTTGAAGAAACGCTCTATTTTGTACATGCGTCTGCACTACCAAACAAAGATGGATGCAAAAGCACGGGACATGGATCCCACTTCAAGCCCCTCAGAAGAAGAAATTATACCTATTGAGGTAGCTATGATGATGCAAAATGGATGGATTGAGCGAGTGGCAGCAAGCAAGCATTGGAGCAGCCTAGCAGACCTGCGTCAACACTTTAGCATCATGGGCTTTGACAATGTGGAAGAGTCAAGTTTCAAGTTGATGAGAAGAAAGGTATATCTGATTCCACTACATGTCTAGAATTAACCCTTGCACTTTTTGGTTATTGTGCCACTTTCTATATTTTACAAATTGAGAAGCAGTGTAAGGAGGAGACAACCATGGTCTCAGAATCATGGCAAATGGGGGACCTTGAATTTTCAGCAGAGGCAAGGTACCTAGCCTTACCAACACATAGTAGGCATGTGGAAGAGCTTGAAGATGAATTGAGTATATGGGAAAATAGCCTCTGTTTTGATGCACGTGAGGGGAAAGAGTTTCAGGATCGAGGTGAAGGCAATGACAAGCTTTCAAGTCAACAAGGAGATGGAGATCAACATGAAGTAAATGTCACAAGAGGGGAAGAAAATGAAGACATTATAACAATTTTAGATTAGATGACATGCTTGTAATTTTGTAGCAGGCTCTTTTTTAACCAATCTTTATTTAATTGAAATCTTAATATTTTTGCAAACTGTAATTTTTTGGTCTAGCGGTCTAGTGTGAAAAGGCCAAACTTTAAATTTTAACTATAAATAGCCAAAGGTACCTTCTTTCTCATTTTCACGCGATAGAAACCAAGCACGAGCTCACACTATCCCTTTGCATTCACATGGCTACCCACTTTGACAACTTCAGTGAGTTCCTCTCCACCACCCGGCAGCAAGAGTGAGCTCTTTGTCATGACAAATAATTTATTTTTATACATGATTAAAGGTATTTTTATTTTATAAATTACTATTTTTATAATTAATGTACTCAACTTCATTATAAATGTACTCAACTTCATTATAAATGTATCAGAAATAATCCTGAGTGGCTGGGAGAGCAGTGCCAGAACAGTGCAAATTTTGAGCCTGTACCGCCACTGCAGAGCCTGAATTCACACTGTTCTGGCATAGCTGCCCAATCCTCTAGGAGCAATTCTGATGCATTGGATGACAAACAATGTAATTTTACACATGATTAGAGCTATTTTTATCTTATAAACTATTGTTTCTCACAATTAGTGCATCAAAATGATCCTGAGTGGCTGGGGGAGCAGTGCTAGAACAGTGCAAATTTTGAGCCTACATCGCCGTTGTAGAGCCTAAATTCGCACTGTTTTGGCATAGCTTCCCCAGTCCTCCAGAAGCAATTCTGATGCATTGGATGATAAACACTATATTTTTACACATGATTAAAGGTGTTTTTATCTTATAAACTACTGTTTCTCACATTAGTGTGCTCAACTTCATTTTAAATGCATCAAAAATGATCCTGAGTGGCTGGGGGAGCAGTGCCAGAACAGTGCGAATTTTGAGCCTGCACCGTCACACTGCAGAGCCTAAATTTGCACTGTTCTGGCATAGCTTCCCCAGTCCTCTACGAGTAATTCTGATGCATTGGATGATAAACACTATATTTTTACACATGTTTAAAGGTGTTTTTATCTTATAAACTATTCTTTCGCATAATTAGTGTGCTCAACTTCATTATAAATGCATCAAAAATAATCCTGAGGGGGAGGTAGTGCTAGAACAGTGCAAATTTTGAGCCTGCACCGCCGCTGCAAAGCCTAAATTCGAACTGTTCTCGCATAGAAATGATCCTGAGTGGCTGGGGGAGCAGTGCCGGAATAGTGCATCAGAAATGATCTTGATGCATTAAATGCATCAGAAATGATCTTGAGTGGTTGGGGGAGTAGTACCGGAATAGTGCGAATTTTGAGCCTGCACCACCGCTGTAGAGCCTAAATTTGCACTGTTCTGGCATAGCTTTCCCAGTCCTCTAAGAGCAATTCTAATGCATTGGATGATAAACACTATATTTTTACACATTATTAACACTAGTTCTGTAATTGGACACTTAAGTGTCCTGAGACACTAAAGTGTCCTGAAAAGTTCTTGAATTTTTGTGGGCAATCTATTAAGAGTTTTGAAATGCTTAACATCCACAGATGTTCCTCAAGACCCAAAAAATCCTTGAGATTTTTTAAATTGCACTTTTCTTAGCTTTTGCAAGGAAATATTTTAATTTTCTTAGACACATGCTGATAAAATGCATGATTTTTGCTGTTTTCAAAAAATAGTAGTAATTTGGACATAACTTTTAGAAGGGACATAGTTTGATCATGAAACTTGGCTTGATGGAAAGCCCATGATGTAAACTAAATCCCAGAATCATCAAACGACAACTATTGGATAAATTTTTGACTCGCTAATATTGAAATGACGTTTTTTATACAGGTGGAGCATGAATTTTTCTCCTTCCATATGCAAGCTAATAATGTAAAACTTGAGGTGCACCCATGTTATATAGGGTAAATACTACTTTGTTTTGAAATTTTCAAAACTTTAGAGCCACTTTTTGGGCCTCTTCTCATACATGGTCTTTTTCTCAGTTCTCCAAGAGCATTTTTGATGCCTTCAGTGACAAAATGGCACATGATAGACACTCCATGTTAAACAAACATGATGACACTGAGACATTGTAAGAGAAACTTAAAATTTTAATTATCATCAGAAGGTTACAAATGAAAGCCACATAGGCTTGTTACAAAGGGGGGTTTGAAACAAAAGAGTTGCTTCAAAAAAAAGGTTAACATCTAAGATCTCTAGATCGTGTCTCGCTCGCCTCGAATGCACCAAGCTAGTTGCATGTCCTTGGCAGATATGGTAATCCTCTTTGCATGTATTGCAAGGAGGTTGGTGTCTTCAAAAATCCCAACAAGGTAAGCCTCGGAGGCTTCTTGCAATGCTTCAAGGGCAATCCCCTGCACATGGAACTCTGTTCTATATTGTTGGAGAATCTCCTTCACTATGTGAGCGAAAGGGGCTCTTCTTCAGCAACTCAGTGTTCCTTTGATAAAACTTGATTCCTTGTAGAGCCCTATGCCCTTGGCGCATCCTTCTCCTTGGAGCTCTCTGTGTTGTGTTAGTGCGTTGGCGAGGTTGGACTTCCTTGGCTTGAAGAGCTTGACCTTTCTACACTTGCGTGCACTTGCAGGAACCTCCTCTTCGTCTCTCTCATAGTCTGAATCCTCCTCCTCCTGTTGCTGTGGTACCTGTGTATCAAGTTCCTCCCGGGTAGGTAGGGGACCCTCTCCTGGTAGTAGGGTCTTGCCACCTATGGTGCTGCGTAATGTAGGAATGTTTTCACCAACCCAGTCAAACTACTCATCATCGGCCTCTCTGTCTCGATCTCTGGGGGTGGCTGCATTGTGGGGTCTTCTTCACATGCTTGCTCCCACTAGAAGGGCCTGCATGTGTGTGCACTGGTGTTGCTGTGGGACGAGGGTTGGTGGACTCTGGTGATCCCATTGGGCGTGTCCTAGAATCCAAGGGGTCACTCTCTTCCGTGGTGTCGCCAGTATGGGTGCCTTGCATTGTGTTTTGTGAAGGCATGGTAACACGTGCGGTGTTCTTGGTGCGTGCCATATCCATGTACGACTATGCTAATGTGGTGATGTGTTGGTGTCCTTACGTGGGTGTCAAGATCTCTAAAAAAGTGAAATGAAAATGAAGTGAGAGAAGGAACTATTAATAGTTTTTTAAAAGGAAAAAAAAAACCTAACTAAACTTATTTTCTTAGCCTTATTACATCTAGATTTATGCTGGTGTGTGCACAACCCAATGCCTCCCTTGTCTCCTCATTCGTGGTGCACGCCAAGCACCATGCCTATGGGGAGCATTGGTCTGCAACCATTCAAGTCGAGCATGACTTTTTGCAACCTACGTGCCTCTTGTGCAAGCTTAGATTATTGGGCTTGCTCCCTAACCAATACCCTTCCAAAGGTTGTACGATAAAACCAATTGAATATCTCTTGTAGATAAAACCAATTGTACGATAAAACCAATTGAACATCTCTTGTAGATAGTTTGTACGTGTTCCTCCTGCACAAGCTCCACCTCCATGTCTTGTATTTTTGAAATAAACCCCTCTTGCTTTATAATGTGATTTCTCCATCCCTTGGGTACTCCACATGTCGAGCGATCCATACTTGTTCATGAAATATGCACTATGTGCATAAACTATGTACTGTACACATGATAATAGAATTTAATTAGAAAAAGTCAAGGTTAAAACACCAGTTTATTTTTTTACTGTACAACTTACCATATAGTGTGTTACTTTACTCTCTCCCCAAGCACCTTTTGGTGAACACTTTTGCGTTCACGAGCACCATTTGGCGTTGCTTTGAGTTGTTTGATAAGTTCCTCTAGCCTTTGAATCTTTGCATCCTTCTCCACATTCTCTGCGAGGATCTCTTTCATTTTATCTAATGATGTTTTAAGTCATTCTTGACATTGTAAAAGGCTGAATTGTGATGTTTGGAATTGAGATTGGAGAATATGGATTTGCCAAGCTCCACTTGTAGTCAATCTTCTACAGTATCCTAACAAGCCAAGCTCTCCTTCACCAACAAATTGCATAAAAGATGATAAATTGCAGAAAGGAGGGTTTGCTCTTAATGGAGGGTCAACTGGATAGAGATGATAAATTGCAGAAAGGAGGGTTTGCTCTTAATGGAGGGTCAACTGGATAGAGATGCCCATCAACCCAAAGATCTACATTTTTATCCTTAGCTATCCTACGAGCATGGACAGATGGTGCATCAGTAGGATGGGTTTTTTTAGAGGTGCCATACTCTTCAGGAATACGAATGTGTAAATCAACCTTCCTTTTTCTAGCTTCACAAGGGGCTACACACAGCTTGCAAAGGCTCCATAGCTAAGCAGAGGAAGAAGCTAAAGCAGAGACATCCTCATGGGGGAGAGAGAGAGAGAGAGAGAGAGAGAGAGGGAGTGAGTGAGAGAGACTGTAAAACTTTGCTGTTGGCAAAGTTTAACACAAATCCGTTTTTCTAAGTAGAAAATGATATTTTTGATATACAAATATACTAACATGGAGTTTTTCATCAATAAATTACATTTATGAGAAAAATTAAAAAATATTACTTTTTAGGGTCTCCACAATTTTGGGTTCTCATGGATGTAGTGGTTCTCCTGACAGTTAGTTATGTTTATGGGGTTGTGGGGACCTGACAATTAGTTATGGATGTACTGGCTCCTGACAGGCTTCTGACGTGACCCTTGAATTACAAGCTTTTTGGAAGGAAAAAATTATTTTCATCATACATATTGGTTGGGTGGTGTTTTTTCGACCTCAAAATGTAAAAAAATAAAAAATAAAAAATTTTCACTTTTTGGGGCCCACCTCAATACGAGAATGTTTTGCTGATGTGGAAGGGAGATATGGTGGGGGTTAATGAGAAAGGAGATTTCAAACTGACAAGAAAGATTCAGTTTGTAGAGAGTGAAGATAAAAAATTCAAAAAGTAAGAGAGAGTATGAGAAAAGTCAAAAAGTAAGAGAGAGAGTATGAGAATATTCCCTTTAAAAAGTGAAACTAGGGGGGTATGGCTGATGTGGCAAGGCAAAAAATAGGGGTCATCATAGCCTTTGTCTCCCTTAAGCCCAGCTTTTTAAGCTCTAATGCCTTAAAATTAGGAATCCATAGGAGGCCCTTTTTTGGGTCCAAAAAATTCCTAATGACCATGAATGGCTATAATCTTTCAAATGTAACACGGCAAATTGTACTTTGTTCTCCTTCTCATGGGAATACAATGCAAAGTAAATCTCCAACTTGCTAATCCATTCCTCCAATTCTTCATTTGTTGTGTTCACACCTTTTAACTTGGTAAGTGTAATCTTGTTCTTCACATCTGTGACCTTTGGTGACTCTAATGTAGTACGTCCATGGGTAGTGTGTGGTATGTCCAATCTCCCACTCACATTGTACATGCCCCTTGAAGAGCCCTCCATGGGATCCAAAACTATGGGCTGCTTTCCAAGCTTAGAACCCGAAGCATGCCCACTTTGATGGTCTCTTGAAGACACATTTGACTTTCCTTGCATACCACCAAGATTCCCATGTGGATTTGGTGCATGGTCAAATCTGTCCACCCCTTTTTGCACATCCAAAATTCGGTATTCAAGAGCTACAAACCTTTCATCCATCTTTTCCACCATTTGATGCATCAACTTGGCATTCTCATTGCCTTGACGCACGAGCTCACTACTAATGTAGAGCACCTCCTTTTGGGCATCTCTTTGTGCATCCTTGATTGCATCGATGAGAGAAATCCTTAACATATCTAAGGTGATGTTCCCCAAAGAGATTTGATTATGTCCACTAGTGTGCACTGGTATGCCTTCATCCTATTTTCCCACTAATGTCATGTAGAGGTACCCTTTCGTGTGCTTTGTCCATGTTCAAGAACGGAATGTGGTGCCACATTTTCACCATGTGGATCATCACCCAATGGAGTGTCAACCACATGTACCATTCCATCACTAACCACCTCATTCAAGCAACATCTTAAACTTTCTTCCCCTCCATAGGCACTTGTGCTCTAACTTTTGATGGCCTTCCATGGTTTCCCATGCTACCAAGTGGTTAGTAGGGTAAACGGTAACCAAATTGGGAGTTCTTTAGTTTCCCGTGTTTTTCTTGATGAGAGGAACACTCCTAACGCGCTGAATTACCACTTTGAGGACCCCTATATCTAGAGAGGTGTGTTTTGACTTTTAGTTGAAAGTTAATTATGTGAGGTTGACCACCCAAACGGTAACAGAATTGGGATTTTGTGTGCTCGTCTGGAAGCTCTTAGATAGTGCTCTTAAGCTATGTATACCTTGAATTCAGTCCACATTGTTTTGGACTAAATTAGAACTTTCAGTCTGACCAAACTAGTCCTTTTGCACCCTCAAACGATGTACAAATCAACCACTTGATTACTTGATTTGCCTTAAGATGTCCTTTGAAGTCTTCTTAATGTCCTTGAGAGATCTTGAATGGTTTGGGACTGAATGGCACTTTTGTATTCACTCTAGAATATAGGAAAACCACAAAAACGTGGCCATAATCTCCCCACAATATGGACCAAATCTCAATAATAATCCATTAGCATTTGCCCAAGGTCCATTCATGACATAATTCCCAAGTATTCTTCACAACCATCATACGCATTCACTTGCCCATGCAACTCTCATGCTTTGATCATCACACAAGTTTCCATGGCATGCTCAATCAAGTATCATTTGGCTTCCATAGCCTCTGCATGCTTGCAATGTAGTCAAGTTGTGTATCGACGAAGGAGCGCTTTATGCTTGTTGATCTCCCCGCCAAGCCTTCCCACCCTCGTACCTAGTTTGAATCTAGACACAAGTTGGGGCCAAGTCTTCACATCCAATTTACCGAATCCCTCTCCTTGCCGCTTTTCCAAAATCACTCAGAACAAGGAGAGTTCATGCCATGCGCCCCTTGGGCCTCTCTTCCAATTCCTGAGGTACCCTCACAATACTAGATGCTAGGAAATTGAAGTGAGAGTACAAGTGAGGTGTATGTGGATGTAATTTTAAAAGAGAAGGTAGGAGAACTTACAATGTGTTTAGCATGACTCGTACTACTTTCATTTTACCAATTACAATGAGCATGTACTCATGCTTTCCTTCAATCGGCATAATAGCTCCAATACACAAAATCACATCTAAATGACATCCATCCAACATCATCTGAATCAAAAGGCTCAAGTTAGGGATGACCAAGTCTTCACATCCAATGTACCTAATCCCCCTCCTTTTCGCTTTTCCAAAAGCACTGACGACAAGGAGAGTTCATGCCATGTTGCCCCTGGGCCTCTCTCCTGCAATGCCCGAGGTACCCTCACAAGCATACTAGATGCTAGAAAATTAAAGTGAGAGTACAAGTGAGGTGTGTGTGGATGTAGTTTCATAAGAGAAGGTAGGAGCACTTACAATATGTTTAGCATCACTCATGCTACAGTTTTCATTTTATCAATTACAATGAGCATGTACTCATGCTTTCCTTTAATCACCATAGTAGCTCCAATACACCAAATCACATCAAAATGACATCCAAGTAGCATCCAACATCATGTGAATAAAAAGGCACAAGATTTGCAAGAAATAGCCCCAAATAAAGTCTCCAACACAAAGGTCAATGCAATCATATGATCATGTACACGCATGTATGTGCTTGCTTTAGGCCAAGGTTTGACACTAACATGAAGCCACAATTTACTATTTTTATGGACAACACTTCAGCCCTTTGCCTTCACTTCATAGCCATCATTATGCCCAAGAGAATCGTCCAATGGGCAAATAGAAGCTCTAATATGCCAAGTCATTCAAAGGAGTTGAATGAGAATCATCCAAATGGCAAATAGAAGCTCTTATATGCCAAGTCATTCAAAGGAGTTGAATAAGAATCATCCAAATGGCAAATAGAAGCTCTTATATGCCAAGTCATTCAAAGGAGTTGAAATCACATTCAAGCTTTTAATGCCAAGTCATTCAAAGGAGTTGAATGACACATTCAAGCTTTTAATGCCAAGTCATTCAAAGGAGTTGAAATCACATTCAAGCTTTTAATGCCAAGTCATTCAAAGGAGTTGAAATCACATTCAAGGAACTTGAAGCAATGGCATTCAAGGAGCTTGAAGCAATGGCATTAAAAGCTTGAAGAAATGGCATTCCAAGCTTGAAGCAATGACATTCAAGGAGCTAAAATGCAACCTCAGAATTTCAACACACGCACAGTAGGAATGGGTGTAAGAAGCACCATATTTGCTATAGATCGTTTCCATGGACACACTTGTTGAAGTACCATGCATAATGTCTTCAAATAAGATCTCCAATGGGTGTGGCGCTATGCACAGAGCCATGGACAGCAGCATGGTGAAAATCGAAGCCATTTTTCTCTCCTAGACCACCATAGAGTTGGTAAATTACTTCTACAACCCTAAGGGAGCATCAATGGAGCCTAATAGCCTTGATTTGGCACTCAAATCTCTAGAAAACGGAAGCAAATGGTGGCAGCCCCATGAAGCAGAATTGGCGACCTCCTCTCACATTCTAGGATTCTATGTGATGCTCAATACTAGCTCTATGATAGCCCCAAGGAATGGCAACCAAGAGAAGCTTGAAATACATGCAATGGCTATGCAAATCTTGCACATAAGAAGGGGATTACTCAGAAACGTTTTGATTAGTATCACTAATCAAGATTAGTACATTTCCCCCAATTTTGGTTCTCCTTTTTCAAGTTTTTGGAGCGCCTACCCCAAAATTGATCCCAATCAAACCCATGGCCCCAAAAAAGTCTAGAAACAACAAAAATTAAAATATTCAACCATCCAATTTCCCATTTCTTGATCAAGAAAATCAAGAAGATCAAGAATTCCTCAATTTTTCTTGAAACTAAGATGGAAATAGATCAAAGACATAGCTATGATACCACTGTAATGATGGGGAGAGAAAAAGAAAGAGAAAATGCACTCGTAATGGAGTACCACATGCACTCAAGGGAGTACCACCATAGCCATGGAAGCTTGAGCTCCAAGAAAGTATGATTTCATTAGTAAATGATTTCTTCACTTATATACTTGCCCCCCTTTTCATACTTATTAATGTTGGGCCCCCATACTTTGTTGTCATATTCATGCCCATGGGCTTTCCTTATGTCCAAGACCAAGCCCCTTTCATTACACATTACTTGATCATACACCCAACGGTTTTGTGGTATGTGGTTCCCTTCTATAGTCACATAACTGTCTAGTCTAGGGGTACCCATAAACCAGAATAAGTGGACCATCTTCAGCTTCTCAATCCAACAAACTCGCTTCAAATCAATGGTGAGGTTCCCAATTCGGTTTGCTTAGATGATGGAGTACCTCAGCCCATGATTCGAAAAGTGGTCTCTACCCCACCCTCTTTGGATAAGAGAAGGATGAGGAATCATGGAAAACTTCTTGAGTGTTTGCATCATTGTTCACAAAATTTAAAATTTGAGGAGCGACAAGCAGTCAGGAAGATGCATTGGAAGACTTGGAATGTGGAGTAAGCATCTTCCTCCCCTTACAATCATTAATTCACCAAATCAAACAAGTAAGTTATTTTATCAATCAACATATAATTGAGTTAAACATCCCTAAATAACAAATCCTAGGAACTAAAACTTTGCTCTCATACCAATTGTAAGGTCCCCAACCTAAAAAGGGAAATCCTTAAGATAGTCTACTAAGTGTTTGAAAGAATTTCCAAGTCATCGACACCTTGATAGTGTAGAGATGCGAGGATACGACTACTAGGGGGAGAGTGGACTCATAAATGAACACCATATTAGATATTTTGGAAAAAATCCCATTTCTATTTGAAAAATGGAATTATGGCAAAACCTATCCAAGATTTTATCAAAAACCCCTCATCGTTGGAAATATTTAAGAGTATAATCTAAATGTAAAATCTATGACAAATTTGGAGTAAGTATGATTAAGGTATAGCCAAAACTATATTGGAACGTTGATTCCCAAATTATGAGATTTGTACCAAATTATCTAATATTGTATTAATGGTTCTTAAAATCGAATCACCCATAGAGTGGTTGACCTATCTTGGGCAATCTCTATCCTTGATTCCTAGAAACAACACCTTTTTTCCCATCTATTCAAGACACAATCGCAATTGACCTAGTCCTCTAGGGTAGAATTTCCCAAGGACTTACCTAGCGTAGTGCGATTGATTAGCTTTGTTGGAAAGCTACCGGACTAATCGCGTCCACCTGTCCATAGGATGGCACCGTCAAGGGATGCACCCTCCCACTTTCCACCCAACTCATCTGTCAATTAGATCATAAGGTCGGTGGCCCTTACCCAAAGAAAATTCCTCGATGGTGATTTTTTGACGAGGCTTCTTCGACTTGCTGGTGCTCCTCCAACCTTTTTGGCTCTTCTTACTTTTCATTTCTCTTCTATCTTCTCTATGCCCATGTCTTCAGTCTCTTAAATTCAGGTTCTCTTCATTAGCATGATGTCTGCCTCTCCAATAGAGTCTTTGGATCCTCCTTCACTCTTGAAACTTTCTCCAAACCAATAATGTTGGCCATCCTCTCACCTCCCTATGGTAGTGGTGACACTTGAGCGGGAGCATGAGGTGCTGGTTCCTATAGGATTTGCACAAGATATTGTGATTGTGATCCTTAAGTAGATGCCTCAAAGGCTAAAACTCTCTCCCTTGCTATTTCTCCCCCTCTAGCTACTTGAGCTTGATACTTCAGCTTTCTATCTTTTGACCTAGCCAACTAGAGTGCCTCTTCAAATAATCCTGAGAATTTTTCCTTTACATTCTCCCTCAATGGTTTAAAGAGCCCTGCTAGGAACGTATCTTTTCTCAAGAGATCTAGAGCCCTTTCCTGCCCTCTTAATAAAGATGTGGCCCATCTACCCCATAAATTTTAAAATTTTGACTCATATCCTGCATAGTCATGCAATCCTTCTGGTGCGAATATAACAATTGTTTCCAGAGTCTTTCTAGCATATCCTCAATTTCATATTTCACGGTGAAGGCCTGGTAGAGGGGCTCCCAATCCGCTCTAACTTCCCTTTGCTAAAGCTTTGTACCAGGCTCTAGCTTGTTCTTTCAAAACTAGTGAAAAGGCACGTACCTTAATTTCATCTTTATCTTGCCCATTCATCAAGAAAGCCATTTCTACACCATCTAAAAACTCTTGTGCATCTTCCATGTACCTCCCATGGAGAAAAGTAGGGAAAGCCATGATGATTTGCCAAGGCTTGAGAAAAGTGCAAAGTGTTACAGAGGAAAAACAAATTCTTTTTTTTTTGCTTTTTTTAGATTACAAGGGCTTAAAAAGAAAGTTACAAAAAAATGAAGATGATTACATTAAATGAAAGGTTGTTAACTGATCAAAGGAAGGATAAAGGAATCGGGTGACGCATTAACTTCCACTAATCTTTTAGTGACCAAATAGAAATGTGATTCTTTGTTGGAAAGGTATTTTGAAGCTGATGATTACATGCACAGAGACTACCTACGGGTAGGAGCATAGAGCTCTCCTTGCCTAAAGGGCTGGGGTTCACCTAAATATCCTTTCATGGTGCTAGTAAAAGAACAAATGCAAAAGGAAATTCATAAGGAGATCTCTGTCGTCCAAAGGGTTGTATCTTGAGATTGGTTTCAAGTTGAATCAAGGGATGGGGGTAGGTGGTGGTCTGTCCTGATTGTAGATGTCTTGCCATGCTAGTTTGATTTCCTCGCCCGCGCTTCTAAGCCTCCAAGATTGGTTTCTCATAGTCCTACAAGATCGTCGGAGTGTTGTTGTTGACGACCTCTTAAAATGGTATGAAGTCTCCTTCCTCCGATAGTTGCACTTCTTTCATTCTTATCCATGGGGAGATGGTCCTTTCCCCAAGGTGGTAAGTGCAAAATCTCACATGCTCTACCAATCCCCAGTGGCAAGCTAATAATGCATAATTAAAGTCCCGTGGCCCTCTGAGTGCACATAATTTAAGCAGTCTATATGGAGTGTGGGGGGCTACTTGAAGAAAACGGAAAAAGAATCAGGTAGGTGCTCTAGAATGATAGATTGTGGACCCTCTGGGAGTGCACACAATTGCTCCACTAAACTAGTCATGCAAGGGGATTGTAGGAGTGCTTTCCTTTCTACTAGAGTGTGAATGTTACTTCTTGGGACTTTCATCTCTTATTCTACACACAGAATACCTCCTAGGAGCTAGAGGATATTCTATTATGGAGAGTGTACCTGCATGTGAACTATCTCTTGATTCCTCACTTTCTCAAGAAATCACTAAACTGGTTAGAGAAATACTCTCCCCTGCCATCTGATCTAAGGCATTTTATCTGTATGGCTTTTTCCTTCTCGATCGAGGCCTTAAATCTCTGAAAGTGAGCAGCACCTCACTTTTCTCCTTCATGAAATAAATCCACTCTTTCCTAGATCACTTGAAATATTTAGGATATAGTTAATTATTCCAAGTTTATCATTGCCAAAGTGACAAGCTATCAACTAGGTAGGTCATCAATGTCCACAACACTAGTTGAGCTAGATATCTCAATAAGAAGTACATGTGTCAGCCAAGGAGATGACCTACCAATACTCTCCTATCGTCTGACTCGGTGCCATGCTATAGCTTTCAAAGATGGCTTGGCTCAGAGGCTTGTGGTAGCTTGGAATCAAAGGCGCTATGATGCCTTACCTTAGCTCCAGCATCTGGGCTAAGAGGCTCATGGCATGCTTGGGCTTAGGGCCTCATAGCGGGCTTGGGCTTAGGGGCTCATTGGCTTGGCGTGGCCTACCCTAAAACTTGTACACAAGAGTGAGGAGAAAATGTCAATATGATCAAGAGTTATAGGTTACAGGCAGGTGCTGAAACACGGGCGCAACAAGATACAATGACGACCACCAAACAACAGGTCGAGGCCCCCACCCTAAAAATCTTGTGTTTACCACGTTTCTTAAAGGTGCACGGATAGGGGGACCAATAGGTTGTTTAGCCCTTTATCTAAGGTCATAGACCATATGATTTTATTATGTGTAATATCTTGGAGTACATGTGTTGACCAAGGAGAAAGGACCTGCCAACAATATATGTATGCATATATAAACATATGAATATATATATATATATATATAGGTAGGTAGGTAGGTAAGTAGGTTATGTTTATGAGATATTACAAATATGAGTATATAAATTTATGATCATGAGCACATAGGATTAAATGAGCATGTGTGTGTGTGTGTGTGTGTTGGTAAATAGGTTATATTTTTGAGAGATTAAAGATATGAGTATATAAATTTATGATCATGAGTATATGGGATTAAATGAGAATATATATATTTATTGACATATATATAATTAAAATGATCATAAATATATATTAAAAAGTATTTAAGAATATCAATTATGAAAATAGTAAAAGTATAAGTGTGTGCATCTATCCATGTTTGTTTATATGTGTGCAAGAGAAACCGAGAGTTTGAAAAGGAGAGAGAGAGAGAGAAAAGAGCTAGAAATCTCTTTTGGTGAATCACAACGGCCACACATGGCAACTAAATGACACGTGGCTAAACAAACATGATAAATTTAGCTACATGTTATCCCAAAATAGTAACCATGCATATCACATAATAATGGCACTTGTATAATATACATAATGTGTTCATGACTTTATTTCAATAACATATAGATAATATGTTCATGACTTTATTTCAATTCTGTCACTTGTTTTTTGTACTTTTAGCTAGTCGTGAATTCCTTTAGTGTATTTTCAACCGACTCAAATTCAAATTTCCCAAAAGAATTTAACTTCGTCCTTGAGAAAACTAGCAAAATTTTTACGTATTTAGTTATAAAACCGGCTAGTAACAAGATTTTTGCTAGTTTTTTGTAAGAACTACTAGCACTATCTATTATCATCATGTGTACCAACGAGATAAAATCATGTGTTGGAGGGGGGGTTCAAATTGGGAGACTATACTTCCCAGACCTAAGCACGTGCCTAAGCACGTGGTTTTGTTTGATGTGCATAGATTGATTTTGTGTATAACATTATAAATGGTGTATTTCTCCTGCCGGCCACCATAAAGTACATAGCCGATTGGGCAGTGCTCGAAAAGATTAGCATTCTAGTATATTTATATCGGCGAAAGTTCAAAAAGACGTAGCCGTTATTTTATAGAATGATTTTTCATATATATTTTAGTTATATAAAACCGACATAGACTTGCGGGCTTTGAATTCTACGTTCTGGATTTTCTGAGTTTCTTGCAGTAGATTTTACTGGCTTTAAAAATATGTGGTTGTGTTGAGCAAAGCTGGGTGGGTAAAATGAGAAAATGATATTCTAATTTTAGACTTCCCAAAATGAAGTTGCTGCATTATTTTATTGGAAAATGGTTGCATATCTAAAGTGCGCTTATGGAAAACTAGGCAAATTCCTTCTTGTCTAAGTTTCTTCGTCCAAAGCTGTTCCTGTTAGAGCTTTCCCCTATCAATCTCTTTAAGAGGCTTAGTTCGACTCAGCCATAATATTCGTCTTACACCCAGAGGATGAATCTGCAGCTGGGGTATCCCGACGGTGGTGAGGGCGGATAGGAGCCTCGCGGAGGCAGTCGTTGAGGGTGAACCTGCGCTTGCAGGACCTGAAGTTGAAAACTGGTTGCAGTAGCATGGTATTCTTGAAGTTGTTTAAAGAACGGAAGACGGTGTCTGAGGGGTTAGGGCACAACGTCCTGAGGCAGGAGGGAATGGGCTTCATGTTCCGGAAAAGGGAGCGGAGTGTCTTCACCAAGACGGGGTTCATCTCTGAGAAGCCGCCGGCGGCAGGGAGGGGCCCGGTCTCCCCACGATTTCCACCAGGAAGGCATGCGGGTCGACCAGCGTTGCGGGCGCTTCCCACTGCTGCTGCTGCTGATCATAACTAGTGAAGCCCATGTTAGTCAGGCTGGGGAAGGAGGAGGAGAAGTGGTTTACCATAGCGGTAGCTGCTGTTGAGCAGAAGAGGAAGAATAGCGCATGATGGATGGCGGGCTGCTGCTTTGCACGATTTTCTACGCAGAGCGTGTGGGCTCGCTCTCACAGAGCTACAGAGAAAAAAGCACTCCGACCAGCGTTCTCCTGTCCTGTGAGAGTTGATGAAGGCGCACACACCGAGCTTGGCTTTAGCTCCTAGTGGAAAAAACTGATTCTCTCACAGATTATCGCCCCTTTTATGGGCGCAAAGAAGCGCGTGTTCAAAAACCTCCGAAATAAATTCAAAAACCTCTGAAATAAATAATGTGGAGCTCCAAATAAATAATGTGGACAACCAGTGCTCGAAAAAAATGTTTAGCAACCGCTTCCTCAACACCAAAGTGAAGCCCTTTCGGATTATTCTCCTATTTTGTGCTCCTTCTCCCAATGCTCTCAGAGAAAGTCACGTTAGGATGGTTCCATATGGACCCCAAACTATTTCATTTCACGACGGTGCATGCAAACCTCGAAATTATCTGGTCAACCCACTTCAAAAACTTTAGATCTCCTACCAAGGCTTAGGGTCATGCAATGAGAGACTCACAAAAAATGCTTATAGAAATAAAGAAAGAGGTCACCAAAATTAGGACCGAAAGAAGAGGGCCCTTAAATACCTAGAGCTACAGAGGATTGAACAAAAATTAAATCAAGGGCAAATAAACCTTCAAGCTTATCTCATCAAAATAAAGGAAGATCTAAATGAAACGATGCAGGGGGGAAGAGAGCTTGAGCTCTTGCAAGCACACACACACTCACAAAACCCTAATAGAGAACACACAAGGTAAGAGGCTGGAAATCTTTTTCTTCTTCACTCAACACTCAACACACCATATACAAGATAAGAGTACACATAATATGAATGGTACTCAACCAATACATACGAGGGTTCTCTATAGTGTGAACCCAACTAAATGAGCTGGCGCTATAACTATGCCAGTCTCTAGAATGGCTGTCACACAGCCTGTCATCCCACTGGCCGCATATCACCCATGATCTCACCAACCATGCCAGTGGTGTAAGTGTGGGGCCTATTGAAAAGATGCAGGGGAGAAGAGAGATTGAGCTCTTGCAAGCACACACACACACTCACAAAACCCTAATAGAGAACACACAAGGTGAGAGGTTGAAAATCTTCTTCTTCTTCTCTACTCAGCACTCAACACACCATATACAAGAATAAGAGTACTCATAATATGAAAGGTACTCAACCAATACATACACGGGTTCTCTATAGTGTGAACATGACTAAATGAGCTGGCGCTATAACTATGCCAGTCTCTAGAATGGCTGTCACACAGCCTGTCATCCCACTGGCCGCATATCACCCAAGATCTCACCAACCATGCCAGTGGTGTAAGTATGGGGCCTATCCCCCAGGCGGGTCATCAGTGGCCACCGCCTCACTAGACGAGCTCGATATCTCAACACTCCCCCTCGAGCTCAACTCCATCTCATGTACACCAAGCGAAGCCCTGAATCTGCGAAGCTTCTCTGTACCCAACGCTTTGGTGAAGATGTCAGCTACCTGATCCTCTGTGCTGACATAAACAAGGTCAAGGTCTCCTGCCAAGACCTTCTCTCTGACGAAATGGTAGTGAACCTCTATGTGCTTCGTACGAGCATGAAAGACTGGGTTCCTGGCCAACTGTGTACTGCTAATGTTGTCACAGAAAATGACAACTTGTCTATCCACTGATAGACCCAAATCTGCAAGTAGCTTTCTCAACCAAGCTACCTCACATGCTGCCATAGCAGCTCCTCTGTACCTGGCCTCTGTACTTTATAGAGCAACCGTAGGCTGCTTCTTGCTGCTCCAAGTCACAGCAGCACTCCCCAAAGAAAACATGAATCCACTAGTAGATCTTCTATCTGAGATACTACCAGCCCAATCAGCATCTGTGTACCCATGTACACATATTTCTGTCCCCGTCTCATAGAATAGTCCACAATGCAAAGTAGACTTCACATACCTCAGTATGCGTCTCACTGCATCCAAATGCGGTTTTTGTGGAACCTGCATAAACTGACTCACCAACCCAACAGCATAGCTCAAATGTGGTCTGGTGATCGTCATGTAGGTCAAACTTCCTACTATGCTCATGTACATAGTAGGATCCTCCAAGATCTCTCCTGAATCTGCACTCAACTTGCCATTCTGATCCAATGGCACAGAAATAGGCTTACAGCCTGCCATACCATACTTGGACAACATGTCCAAGTCATACTGTCTCTGCAGTAATCCAATACCATGTGGTGACCTAATCACCTCAATGCCCAAGAAATATCTGAGCTCCCCCAAATCCTTCATCTCGAACTTGTGTCTAAGCAAGATCTTTACATCAAAGATCTCTGTATCATGGTCCCCCGTAATGATCAAGTCATCTACATAGATGACAACAAGCACAACTCCTCTATCACCATGTCTCACATACAGCGAGAAATCTGCATTGGCTACATGAAAGCCAATAGTGACAAGATATTCAGAAATCTTGTTAGACCATGCTCTTGGTGCTTGCTTTAAGCCATACAAGGCTTTCTTCAACCTGCAAACATGCTCAGGGTGACCCACATCCTCATAACCAGGTGACTGCAACATATATACCTCTTCTTGTAAATCCCCATGCAAGAATGCATTCTTTACATCCATCTGCTGATGTAAAGACCGTTGCTTTGACGCAGCCACTTCTATCACAACTCTCACCGTTGCCATCTTGGCAACGAGGCTGAAAGTTTCCTCATAATCAATCCCATATGTTTGCGCATATCCTTTGGCTACCAATCTAGCCTTGTATCTGTTTATGCTTCCATCACTGTTATGTTTAACTTTGTACACCCACTTGCATCCAATGGCTTTCTTGCCTTCAGGCAATTGGACTAAATCCCAGGTTTCATTTCCATATACTGCATCCATCTCCTCATCCATAGCTTTCTCCCAACATACATTTCCAATAGCCTCATCAATGCATGTGGGCTCTACAACCTGTACAACCTTTGCCATATATGCATAGTGATGTGCCACATAACCATCATATGTAAATCTCTGCACAGGGTTCTTCACTCTCCCTGATCTTCGCAGCTTTTCATTCATGGCTTCCATAGCCTTCTTTACACTAGGTGTTCTCATAGCTGGGATCCCAAGCTCCTCATTAAGGCTCATCTCTGAGCCACTAGACTCGCCATCAACATGAGAATGCCCTGCAGAAATGTCAGGCATACCAAGGGGCTCAACCACTTTCTCTTTTCCTTTACGTGATGTACTAATCACATTTGGAGGACTGGTATTATGACGTAGCCTGCCACTCCATGGTCTATCAACAGACCCACTAGATGAGGACTCTCCTGGTCCAATCAAAGACTGTGATTGCTGACCTGCATTCTGTGCAACCACACTTCCACTCACATCAGTCCCAACAGCTTCTTTTTCAGCAACATACCAGCTGCTCATCTCATCAAATACAACATCCCTGCTTACCCTCAACTCACGTGTAGCAGGGTTATAACACCTGTATCCCTTTTGCTTAAGGGAATATCCAATAAACACACATTTTTCAGCTTTCGGATCCAGCTTAGTTCTCAGCTCATCTGACACATGCACATATGTAATGCATCCAAAGACTTTCAGATGAGACAAATCTGGTTTTTTGCCAGTAAACCTCTCCTCTAGAGTTACATCATGTATGGCTGCAGTTGGAGTCCTGTTCATGATGTATACTGCTATAGAAACAGCCTCGGCCCAATGGCTATGCGGCATATTTTTCTCTTTCATCAATGCTCACGTAATCTCAGCAATGTGCCTGTTTTTCCGCTCAGTAACTCCATTTTGCTGCGGAGTGTATCTGCATGTGAACTGTCTTCGAATACGATTCTTCTTCAAAAATTCAGAGAACTCATTGGAGAAGTACTCTCCCCCTCCATCTGACCTTAAGCACTTTACATATTTCGCTGTTTGCTTTTCAACCAAAACTCTGAAATTTTGAA
This sequence comes from Cibotium barometz, assembly GCF_041138505.1. NCBI lineage: Eukaryota > Viridiplantae > Streptophyta > Polypodiopsida > Cyatheales > Cibotiaceae > Cibotium > Cibotium barometz. Next base: position 36,229,589 of record NC_141052.1, read on the forward strand.
AGTGAGTGAACACCTCACTCTTCTCCTTCATGAAATATACCCACACTTTCCTTGTGTGGTCATCAATGAAAGTCACATAATACCTATAGCCTCCCATAGATATGGTCTTCGTAGGACCCCATACATATGAATGCACAACATCTAGTGCATTTCTGCTCACATATGTGTTACGTGGAAACACATGCTTTGTTTGCTTCCCAAATTGGCATGCTTCACATATTTTCTGCATACCTTCCACTTTAAATTTTGGCAGCCCTGTCACAATTCCTTTTGTCTGCATAGATTTCAATCTCTGCACATTCACATGTCCAATCTTTTTATGCCAAATGTCTGTGTCTGCAACAATTCCTGAGCCATTTGCAAACATCGCAACACTCATTTCAGGCATGTCTACATTCAACGTAAACATTCTGCCCACTCTGTTGCCTTTTGCAACCAACCTGCACTTGTCTTTGAAATCTTCAACATAACACCCATCAGGGTTAAACCGAACTTGCAAACCCTGCTCAATCATTTGGCCAACTGAAACTAGATTCTTTGTTATGTTCGGTACATGAAGTACATCTACAAGGTACTTCACTTTGCCATCCTGCATAGACAATGGCACATCTCCAACGTGGGCAATTGGATGAGCAGTGTCATCCCCTGTTTCCACAAAACCTGGTCTTTCCGGGTTTTTCATCTCCTTGAACCACTCCCCATGACTCGTCATGTGGTTCGAAGCGTCTGAATCCACATATCATACATTATCTTTTTGTGCTGCATCAACATTTTAAGACATGGCATTCACGACATGCTGCATAACAAACAACCTTTCATTATCCTCATTATTTCTGCTTGAGGATGCATAGTTGTTTTGCTGCACTTTCCCATTTTGTATGTCAGCCTGCTTCTTATAACATTCTGCCTACACATGTCCAGGCTTACCACAATAATAGCATTCACGTGCATCATTATATTGCCTTTGCCAATTTCCATGGCCTCTTTGACTCCCCCTGCCTCTGAATTTGCCTCTTCCACCTGCGTGTTGTTGTTGTTGTTGTTGATTCTGGGACTGTTGTTGTTGTTGCTGCTGCTGGCCATAATTCTGATTACCTGTTTGGCCACCTCCTTGACCGCGTCCACGGCCTCCTCTACCTCGTCCTCTTCTTGAACTTGTGTAGAAGGCCTGTTGCTCTGAACTGTTTTTGCTTTGTGAAGACTGTTGGTCTTCACCCAAGCTCTTCTCTTCGATAATCAGCATAGACACCAAATCTGTAAAGTTGGGAATGTTTTCCCAAGTCTGAATGGACATCTTAAACGCCTTGTATTGTGGCCCGAGACCACGTAGACAGAGACTTCCACCTTATCATCATCATCTACTACTAACACACCAATAGACGCAAGGGATTCCACAATACCCTTTATCTTCAGCGCATAGTCATTTACAGACATGCTCTTTTTCTCCACAGTATGAAGTTCATTCTTCAAATGTATCTTACGTGCCTTGGTATTTGTTTCATAGAGCTTTACCAAGGTGTCCCACGCCTCCTTGGGGGACTTGGCATCCTGAATGTGCCCAATCATGGTGTCCTGTATACTAATGGATAGCCAATACATAACCTTCCTGGCTCCTTGGTTCCAGTTTTTAAACTCTTTCACATCTGCAGCAGTCGGATTTATATCCGGTATCTCCGGTGCCTCTTCATGCTCACCTTCTATGTAGTCCCAATAGCCTTTTTCCATCAGGAAATTTGTCAACCTGAACCTCCAAGCATGGAAGTTATTCTTATCAAGCTTCTCAGCCACAATCTGAGTTATCCCATCATTTGCGGTTCAGTACCTTTCATATTATGAGTACTCTTATTCTTGTATATGGTGTGTTGAGTGTTGAGTAGAGAAGAAGAAGAAGATTTTCAGTCTCTCACCTTGTGTGTTCTCTATTAGGGTTTTGTGAGTGTGTGTGTGTGCTTGCAAGAGCTCAATCTCTCTTCCCCCCTGCATCTTTTCATGGTATCAGAGCCTGGTTTATGCTAAGGGCTGAGCTGCAAGCAAGAGAACCACAGGAAGCGGTACGAGGATAAGAGCTTCAACTACTCTTCCCTATTTGTGTTGGTGACTACACCCTAGTCGAGAGCTCTACGGGAGGCACCGGCAACGATCTCTGATTGAGGAGCTTTCTTCGCGGGAGTAAAGCTATAGGGCAACTATACTATCTTATCAGATAACATTTTCTGGGCTGAAAATGCGTTTCGAGCGCATCTAGACCTCTGTTTTTCAGAAAGCAGGCGATTTCGAGCACTGCGGGTAAGTCATCGATTCTCTGCAGAACTCTGTTTTAAGAACTGCAGGAAGACAGATTGACCATGTAGACACTGTGGGTGCTGCAAAGAGGTCTACAGTTGCCATTGGGTGTATGTATGCACATTGAAGTCACTGGTTGTGACATTTGAGAGTACTACAGTACCGCTGTGCAGAAAATACAGTAGTTCGTGCAGAAAAACCAGAGTGCAATTTCTGGTAAAATTGTGTGTTTGGCACCAATACATACACGGGTTCTGTATAGTGTAAACCCGACTAAATGAGCTGGCGCTATTACTATGCCAGTCTCTAGAATGGCTGTCACACAGCCTGTCATCCCACTGGCCGCATATCACCCAAGATCTCACCAACCATGCCAGTGGTGTAAGTGTGGGGCCTATCCCCCAGGCGGGTCATCAGTGGCCACCGCCTCACTAGACGAGCTCGATATCTCAACACCTATCTCCTAGGCGGGTCATCAGTGTCCACCGCCTCACTAGACGAGCTCGATATCTCAACACTCCCCCTCGAGCTCAACTCCATCTCATGTACACCAAGCGAAGCCCTGAATCTGCGGAGCTTCTCTGTACCCAATGCTTTGGTGAAGATGTCAGCTACCTGATCCTCTGTGCTGACATAAACAAGGTCAAGGTTTCCTGCCAAGACCTTCTCTCTGACGAAGTGGTAGTGGACCTCTATATGCTTCGTGCGAGCATGAAAGACTGGGTTCCTGGCCAACTGTATGCTGCTAATGTTGTCACAGAAAATGACAACTTGTCTATCCACTGATAGACCCAAATCTGCAAGTAGCTTTCTCAACCAAGCTACCTCACATGCTGCCATAGCAGCTCCTCTGTACTCGGCCTCTGTACTGGATAGAGCAACCGTAGGCTGCTTCTTGCTGCTCCAAGTCACAGCAGCACTCCCCAAAGAAAACATGAATCCACTGGTAGATCTATCTAAGATACTACCAACCCAATTAGCATCTGTGTATCCATGTACACATATCTCTGTCCTAGTCTCATAGAATAGTCCACAATGCAAAGTAGACCTCACATACCTCTGTCCTAGTCTCATAGAATAGTCCACAATGCAAAGTAGACCTCACATACCTCAATATGCATCTCAATGCATCCAAATGCGGTTTCCATAGAACCTGCATAAACTGACTCACCAACCCAACAGCATAGCTCAAATCTGGCCTGGTGATCGTCATGTATATCAAGCTTCCTACTATGCGCCTATACATAGTAGGATCCTCCAAAATCTCTCCTGAATCTGCACTCAACTTGCCATTCTGATCCAATGGCACTGCGATAGGCTTACAGCCTGTCATACCATACTTGGATAACATGTCCAAGCCATACTGTCTCTGCAGTAATCCAATACCATGTGGTGATCTAATCACCTCAATGCCCAAGATATATCTGAGCTCCCCCAGATCCTTCATCTCAAACTTCTATCTAAGCAACATCTTTACATCAAAGATCTCTGCATCATGGTCCCCTGTAATGATCAAGTCATCTACATAGATGACAATAAGCACAACCCCTCTATCACCATGTCTCACATACAACGAGAAATCTGCATTGACTACATGAAAGCCAATAGTGATAAGATATTCAGAAATCTTGTCAGACCATGCTCTTGGTGCTTGCTTTAAGCCATACAAGGCTTTCTTCAACCTGCAAACATGCTCAAGATGACTCACATTCTCATAACCAGGTGGCTGCAACATATACACCTCTTCTTGCAAATCCCCATGCAAGAGTGCATTCTTTATATCCATCTGATGTAAAGACCATTGCTTTGATGCAGCCACTGCTATCACAACTCTCGCTGTTGCCATCTTGGCAATTGGACTGAAAGTTTCCTCATAATCAATGCCATATGTCTGCAAATACCCTTTGGCTACCAACCTAGCCTTATACCTGTTTATGCTTCCATCACTGTTATGTTTTACTTTGTACACCCACTTGCATCCAATGGCTTTCTTGCCTTCAGGCAATTGCACTAAGTCCCAAGTTTCATTTCCATATAATGCATTCATCTCCTCATCCATAGCTCTCTCCCAACACACATTTCCAACAGCCTCATCAATGCATGTGGGCTCAACAACCTGCACAACCTTTGCCATATATGCATAGTGATGTGCCACATAACCATCATAGGTAAATCTCTGCACAGGATTTTTCACTCTCCCAGATCTTCGCAGCTTTTCATTCATGGCTTCCATAGCCTTCTTTACACTAAGAGTTCTCATAGCTGGGATCCCAAGCTCCTCATCAAGGCTCATCTCTGAGCCACTAGACTCTCCATCAACATGAGAATGCCCTGCAGAAATGTCAGGCATACCAAGGGGCTCAACCACTTTCTCTTTTCCTTTACGTGATGTACTAATCACATTTGCAGGACTGGTATTATGATGCAGCCTGCCACTCCATGGTCTATCAACAACAGACCCACTAGATGAGGACTCTACTAGTCCATTCAAAGACTGTGATTGCTGACCTGCATTCTGTGCAACCACACTTCCACTCACATCAGTCCCAACAGCTTCTTTTTGAGCAGCATACCAGCTACTTATCTCATCAAAAACAACATCCTTGCTTACCCTCAACTCACGTGTAGCAGGTTATAACACCTGTATCTCTTTTGCTCAAGGGAATATCCAATAAACACACATTTTTCAGCTTTTGGATCCAGCTTAGTTCTCAGCTCATCTGGCACATGCACATATGCAATACTAGTTGCTTATCTCATCAAAAACAACATCCCTCCTTACCCTCAACTCACGTGTAGCAGGGTTATAACACCTGTATCCCAAGGGAATATCCAATAAACACACATTTTTCAGCTTTTGGATCCAGCTTAGTTCTCAGCTCATCTGGCACATGCACATATGCAATACCAGTTGCTTATCTCATAAAAAACAACATCCCTGCTTACCCTCAACTCACGTGTAGCAAGGTTATAACACCTGTATCACTTTTGCTCAAGAGAATATCCAATAAACACACATTTTTCAGCTTTTGGATCCAGCTTAGTTCTCAACTCATCTGGCACATGCACATATGCAATGCATCCAAAAACTTTCAGATTAGACAAATCAGGTTTTCTGCCTAGTAAACCTCTCCTCTGGAGTTACATCATGTATGGCTATAGTTGGAGTCCTGTTCATGATGTATACTGCTGTAGAAATAGTCTCAGCCCAATAGCTATGCGTCATATTCTTCTCTTCCATCAATGCTCGCGCAATCTCAGCAATGTGCCTGTTTTTCCGCTCAGTAACTCCATTTTGCTGCGGAGTGTATCTGCATGTAAACTGTCTCGGAATACCATTCTTCTTCAAAAATTCAGAGAACTCATTGGAGAAGTAGTCTCCCCCTCCATCTGACCTTAGGCACTTTACATATTTCCCTGTTTGCTTTTCAATCAAAACTCTGAAATTCTCAAAGTGAGAGAACACCTCACTCTTCTCCTTCATGAAATATACCCACACTTTCCTTGTGTGGTCATCAATGAATGTCACATAATACCTGCAACCTCCCATAGACATGGTCTTCGTAGGATCGCATATATCTAAATGCACAACATCTAGTGCATTTCTGCGCATATATCGATTACGTGGAAATACATGCTTTGTTTGCTTTCCAAATTGGCATGTTTCACATATTCTCTGCATACCTTCCACTTTAAACTTTGGCAGCCCTGTCACAATTCCTTTAGTCTGCATAGACTTCATTCGCTGCACATTCATATGTCCAATTCTTTTATGCCAAATGTCTGTGTCTGTAACAATTCTTGAACCATTTGCAAACATCGCAGCACTCATTTCAGGCATGTCTACATTCAATGTAAACATTCAGCTCACTCTGTTGCCTTTTGCAACCAACCTGCACTTGTCTTTAAAGTCTTCAACATAACAACCATCAGGGTTAAACCGAACCTGCAAACCCTGCTCAATCATCTGGCCAACTCAAACCAGATTCTTTGTTATGTTCGGAACGTGAAGTACATCTCCAAGGTACTTCACTTTGCCATCCTGCATAGACAATGGCACATCTCCAACATGGGCAATTAGATGAATAGTGTCATCCCCTGTTTCCACAAAACCTGGTCTTTCAAGGTTTTTCATCTCCTTGAACCACTCCCCATGACTTGTCATGTGTTCGAAGCACGTGAATCCACATACCATACATCATCTTTTTGTGCTTCTTCAACATTTTCCGACATGGCATTCACGACATGCTCTGCATAACAAACAACCTTTTATTATCCTCATTGTTTCTGCTTGAGGATGCATAATTATTCTGCTGCACTTTCCCATTTTGCATGTCAGCTTGCTTCTTATAACATTTTGCCTGCACATGTCCAGGAGGCTTACCACAATAATAGCATTCACGCGCATCATTATATTGCCTTTGCCAATTTCCACGGCCTCTTTGACTCCCCCTGCCTCTGAATTTGCCTCTTCCACCTGCGTGTTGTTGTTGTATATTCTGGGACTGTTGTTGTTGCTGCTACTGGCCATAATTCTGATTACCTGTTCGGCCACCTCCTTGACCGCGTCCACGGCCTCCTCTACCTCGTCCTCTTCCTGAACTTGTGTAGAAGGCCTATTGCTTTGAACTGTTTTTGTTTTGTGAAGACTGTTGGTCTTCACCTAAGCTCTTCTCTTCTATAATCAGCATAGACACCAAATCTGTAAAGTTGGGAATGTTTTCCCGAGTCTAAATAGATGTCTTGAACGCCTTGTATTGTGGCCTGAGACCACGTAGATAGACCTCCACCTTATCATCATCATCTACTGACACACCAATAGATGCAAGGGGTTCCACAATACCCTTTATCTTCAATGCATAGTCATTCATAGACATGCTCTTTTTCTCCATAGTATGAAGTTCATTCTTCAACTGTATCTTACGTGCCTTGGTATTTGTTTCATAGAGTTTAACCAAGGTGTCCCACGCCTCCTTGGGGGACTTGGCATCCTGAATGTGCCCAATCATGGTATCCTGTATACTGATGGAGAGCCAATACATAACTTTCCTGGCTCCTTGGTTCGAGTCTTTAAACTCTTTCACATCTGCAGCAGTCGGATTTATGTCCGGTATCTCCGGTACCTCTTCATGCTCACCTTCTATGTAGTCCCAATAGCCCTTTCCCATCAGGAAATTCGTCAACCTGAACCTCTAAGCATGGAAGTTATTCTTATCAAGCGTCTCAGCCACAATCTGGGTTATGCCATCATTTGACATCTTGCCAGACACACAATTTTACCAAAAATAGCACTCTGGTTTGTCCTGCACAAACTGCAGTATTTTCTGTAGCGATACTGCAGTACTCTCAAATGTCACAACCAGTGACTTCAATGTGCATACATACACCCAATGGCAACTGTTGACCTCTTTGCAGCACCCACCACAGTGTCTGCACAGTCAATCTATCTTCCTGCAGTTCTTAAAACAAAGTTCTGGAGAGAATCGATGACTTACCTGCAGTGCTTGTAATCGCCTTCTTTCTGAAAAACGGAGGTCCAGACGCACCCGAAACGCGTTTTTGGCCCAGAAAACGAAGTCGGATAGGACAAAATAGTTGCCCTATAGCTTTACTCCCGTGAAGGAAACGATGTCCAAAACGCGTTTTTGGCCCAGAAAATGATGTCCGATAGGACAAAATAGTTGTCCTATAGCTTTACTCCAGCGAAGAAAGCTCCTCAATTAGAGATCGTTTGCCGGTGCCTCAGTGTAGAGCTCCCGACAAGGATGTAGTCACCAACACAAATAGGGAAGAGTAGTTGAAGCTCTTACCCTGGTACCGCTTCTTGTGGTTCTCTTGCTTGCAGCTCAGCCCTTAGCACGAACCAGGCTACTCTGATACCATAAAAAGATGTAGGGGGGAAGAGAGCTTGAGCTCTTACAAGCACACACACACTCACAAAACCCTAATAGAGAACACACAAGGTGAGAGGCTGGAAATCTTCTTCTTCTTCACTAACAACACTCAACACACCATATATAAGATAAGAGTACACATAATATGAATGGTACTTAACCAATACATACGAGGGTTCTCTATAGTGTGAACCCAACTAAATGAGCTGGCGCTATAACTATGCCAGTTTCTAGAATGGCTGTCACACAGCCTGTCATCCCATTGGCCGCATATCACCCATGATCTCACCAACCATGCCATTGGTGTAAGTGTGGGGCCTATCCCCCAGGCGGGTCATCAGTGTCCACCGCCTCACTAGACGAGCTCGATATCTCAACACTAAAGAGAGAAGATGACATCCAATGCCAACATATTCTGCTCTCTTCTTTAGAGAGTGGTGGGTGGGGAAAATTGATTGACCCTCAAAGGAGATGTCCATCCTTAAAAAAAAAGACAGTGACAGATCATGTACCGATGCTAAAAGGCAACAATGGTATCTGTGCAGAATCAGTTTCAGAGAATCTTGACAATATAAAGGAACATTTCTCTGCTATTTTTCTATTTGATACTGGGATCCTGAAAGAAAGAAAAGCAGCTATGCAAAGAATAACAAATTGCAAAAAAACAACGTCCCTCAAAGTAGTGCATGAACTTTAGAAGGTGACCTCACTAGTGGAGAATTGGAAACTGCAATCATGTTTATGAAGAATTGTGATAGGCCTCGGCTTGATGTTCTTCCAACATAATTCTACAAAACTTTTTAAGGATTCCTGCTTGTTCCTCTCCTAAAAGTTTGGAGAGAATCACTCAAAAGCTTCGGGGCTCTCCCTTTCTCCATGAATGAAGGAGTTATCAAGCTTATACACAAGAGAGGTGCCAAGGATGAGATATACAATTGGCAACCAATCACTATGCTCTCTACGGCCTACAAAGTCTATGCCAAAGTGCTAGCTAGTCGGCTCACGATTCACTTGAAAGACGAGAGAAAAAGGATTTATCAAAGGCAGATATATTCTTGATGCAATTATTGCATTATGGGAAGGAGTAGAACATGCTCAACACACCCCAGCAGGACTTTATCTTTTTCAAAATAGACTTTGATAAAGCCTACAATAGGCTTGAGTGGGATTTTATTTTGCAATCTCTTAAAGACATGGGAATGGGCCCAAACTTCAAAAATATGGTACAAGTGTTATATAGGAATGCAATGGCAAGAGTAACGGTTAATGGGAATCTCATTGAATCCTTTAAACTAACCTGCTCCATAAGGAAGAGGTGCTCGTTAGCTCCACTACTTTTGGCAATTGTTCCTGATGCTCTAGGTTGAGTAATTCAAAATTCCATGGAAAAAGACCTTCTAAGGGGAATCCAGCTCCCAAACAACAAAGGACAGTCATGCCTTCAACATTTTGCAAATGATACCAACGGTCTTATTCACAATGACCCCGGATCTTATTCACAATGATACCAATAGTCTTATTCACAATGATACCAACGGTCTTATTCTTCACAATGACCATAGATCTTGGCGAAAATTGATTCTCACATAGATTACTGCCCCTTTTATGGGCGCAAAGAAGCGCGTACTAGCACGTGTTTAAAAACCTCCGAAATAATGTGAAGCTCTGAATAAGTACCCTAGATCATTTTTTAGGTGTAATTAGATGGTTTAATTACACACGTGTATGGTGCCGGTGCCCTTAATTTAATTAAGGTTTGCCTCCATATGTGACATGCAAACCTTTGCTTGCATGCAAACGTATGCGTCTTCTTCGCTTGGGTTTTCTACTGGCGAGCTGTTCGCCTTCTGGAACCGCTTCATGGAATGGTATGGCGAGTCCTCAACGATTTTCTTGCTTCTAAACGGTATGCGGAGGTGTTCGGCAAGTTTGCCTCCATGCGACATGCAAACCTTTGCCTCCATGCTTAAAATTACCACCCCTTTTATGGGCACAAATTGATTCTTTCATTAGCACCCCTTTTATGGGCGCAAAGAAGCACGTAATAGCACGTGTTCAAAAAACTCCGAAATAATGTGGAGCTCCGAATAAATAATGTGGACAACTAGTGCTTGAAAAAAATGTTTAGCAACCGCTTCCTCAACACCAAAGTGAAGCCGCATCTAAACAAAACCCTTTCGGATTATTATCCTATTCTCTACTCCTTCTTGCAATGCTCTCAGAGAAAGTCAGGTCAGGATGGTTCCATATGGAACCCAAGCTATTTTAGCTCCCGATGGTGTGTACAAACCTCGAAATGAACTGGTCAACCCACTTCAAAAACTTTAGATTTCCTACCAAGGCTTAGGGTCATGCAACGAGAGACTCACAAAAATGAACTATAGAAATAAAGAAAGAGGTCACCAAAATTAGGACCGAAAGAAGAGCCCTTAAATACCTAGCACTACAGAGGATTGAACAAAAAATAAATCAAGGGCAAAACCTTCAAGCTCATCCCATCAAAATAAAGGAAGATCTAAAGAGAGAAGATGACATCCAATGCCAACATATTCAAATCTTCTTTAGAGAGTGGTGGGCGGGGAAAATTGATCGACCCTCAAAGGAGATGTTGTCCATCCTTAAAAGAAAGACAATGGCAGATCATGTATCGATGCTAAAAGGCAACAATGGTGTTTGTGCCGAATCAGTTTCTGAGAATCTTGACAATATAAAGGAACATTTCTCTGCTATTTTTCTATCTGATGCTGGGATGTCAAAAGAAAGAAAAGCAACTATGCAAAGAATTGAAAATTGCAAGAAAACAACAGTCCCTCAAAGTAGTGCAGGCACTTTAAAAGCTGACCTCACGTGGAGAATTGGAAACTGCAATCATGTCTATGAAGAATGGTAAAAGCCCTGGGCTTGATGTTGTTCCAACAGAATTCTACAAAACTTTTAAATAATTCCTGCTTGTTCCTCCTAAAATTTTGGAGAGAATCAGTTAGGGGCTCTCCCTTTCTGCATGAATGAAGGAGTTATCAAGCTTATACACAAGAGAGGTGCCAAGGATGAGATATACAATTGGTGACCAATCACTATGCTCTCTACAGCCTACAAAGTCTATGCCAAAGAGCTAGCTAGTTGGCTCATGATTCACTTGAAAGACCAGAAAAAAAAGACTTATCAAAGGCAAATATATTCTTGATGCAATTATTGCATTATGGGAAGGAGTAGAACATGCTCAACACACCTGGAGAAGGACTTTATCTTTCTCAAAATAGACTTTGATAAAGCCTATGATAGGCTTGAGTGGGATTTTATTTTGCAATCCCTTAAAGACATGGGAATGGGCCCAAACTTCATAAATATGGTACAAGTGTTATTTGGGAATAATGCAATGGCAAGAGTAACGATTAATGGGAATCTCATTGAATCCTTTAAACTAACCTGGTCCATAAGGAAGGGGTGCTTGTTAGCTCCACTACTTTTGGCAATTGTTCCTGATGCTCTAGGTTTAGTTCAAAATTCCATGGAAAAAGACCTTCTAAGGGGAATCCAGCTCCCAAACAACAAAGGACAGTCATGCCTTTAACATTTTGCAAATGATACCAACAGTCTTATTCACAATGACCCCGGATCTTATTCACAATGATACCAATAGCCTTATTCACAATGATACCAACGGTCTTATTCACAATGACCCTAGATCTTGGCAAAAATTGATTCTCTCACACAGACCCCTTTTATGGGCGCAAAGAAGCGCGTACTAGCGCGTGTTCAAAAACCTCCAAAATAATGTGGAGCTCCGAATAAATACCCCAAATCATTTTTTAGGTGTAATTAGATGGTTTGCCTACACACGTGTATGGTGCCGGTGCCCTTAATTTAATTAAGGTTCACCTCCATATGAAACATGCAAACCTTTGCCTGCATGCAAACATATGCATCTTCTTTGCTTGGGTTTTCTGCTGGCGAGCTGTTCGCCTTCTAGAACCGCTTCATGGAATGGTATGGCGAGTCCTCAACGATTTTTCTGCTTCTAAATTGTATGGGGAGGTGTTCGGCAAGTTTGCCTCCTGTGACATGCAAACCTTCGCCTGCATGCTAACAATTACCACCCCTTTTATGGGCGCAAATTGATTCTTTCACAGATTGGCACCCCTTTTATGGGCGCAAAGAAGTGCATAATAGCACGTGTTCAAAAACCTCTGAAATAATGTAGAGCTCCGAGTAAATAATGTGGACAACCAGTGCTTGAAAAAAATGTTTAGCAACTGCTTCCTCAACACCAAAGTGAAGCCGCAGCTAAACATAACCCTTTCGGATTATTATCCTATTCTCTACTCCTTCTTGCAATGCTCTCAGAGAAAGTCAGGTCAGGATGGTTCCATATGGACCCCAAGCTATTTTAGCTCCCGATGGTGTGTACAAACCTCGAAATGAACTCGTCAACCCAATGTAAGTTGCCCAATGTAAATTGCCCAATGTAAGTCCCTCATTTAAAAGTTTGCATCCTTGATCAAAAAACCATTGTGGTGGATTTACCAGCATAGTTCTAATTCCTATTTTTGAATGGTTCATAATAGAACCTAAGGCCAAACATAATACATTAAGGCATTCCTAGAAAGTACTAGTTGATTCGGGGTCATTGCGAATAAGACTATTGGTATCATTTGCAAAATGTTGAAGGCATGACTGTCCTTTATTGTTTGGGAGCTGGATTCCCCTTAGAAGGCCTTTTTCCATGGAATTTTGAACTAACCAACCTAGAGCATCAGTAGCAATTGTAAAAAGTAGTCAAGTGAACGAGAGTCCAATGTAAGTAATGAAGTGTTTCTTATGGAGAAATTTTTTTTTTCATAAAGCTCACTACCTTTTACCACTGGACTTGCTAATGGTAATATATTTTATGTTGCTAACTAAAAAAGTATAGTAACATACTAATCATCATCACTACCTTTATTTAATTATTAAAAGACAAAGTAGTTCATCGACTCAATTGTTCATTATGTCTATGATTTTTTTTAAATCGTTCTCTTGCTAATATTAGAGTTGTAGAATTAGTAATCATCACCACCTTTATCTAATTATTAAAAGACAAAGTAGTAACATACTAATTCATCACTACCTTTATCTAGATATTAAAATACAAAGTAGTTCATTGACTCGATTGTTCCTTATGTCTGTGATTTTTTTTAATCATCCTCTTGCTAATATTAGAGTTTTAGAATTAGTAATCATCACTACCTTTATCTAAATGCTAAAAGACAAAGTAGTTCAACGAATCGATTGTTCATTATGTCTTTGATTTTTTTAATCGTTCTCTTGCTAATATTAGAGTTAGAGAATTAGTAGAAGAAGCATATCTTAATCTAATGCATATATAATAGAAATAAAGAGCTTTAAGAATATTGTTTTCATTCATTGGTTACAAAGGCTAAGACCGAGCATTATAACTATTTTTGCTATGCAATCTACTTTGTAAATTTTAATGGAGTGGGGATGAATGTGTGCTTAATAGGGGCCAAACATTCTCTTTTTAGGGGGGCATCAATTAATTTTGTATAGAATATTAATTATTAGAAAATTTTTCCTTTATGAATTTTCAAGTGGAAAATCTTATTAGCACTGAGGTGGCACACCCTTGCCAGTGTAGGATAATACAAGTAAAGCACTAAAAGTATGATCCTTCTGTCCATGATGATGTATGCATGTCATATGCATATCGAATCAGTATGTCTAGTATTTTGATAGTGGTGCTAGGAAGCACATTACTTCTCACAATGATTTGTTTTTCTCCCTTAAGTTTCCTTAAGAAGGCATAGTCACATGTGCAAACAACTCCGCATATCCAGTGAAAGGAGTCGGTATGGTTGTGCTCACTATTGCAAATGGTGGGACAATCACTCTCTGAGAAGTCTTGTTTGTGCCAAGCATCAAAAAGAAGTATGTGCCATTACTAAGGCATGCCTAGTGTTCATATTTATTGTATAGTTCAAGACTGGAGTGATGATAGAGACATAATTATGGTATCTGGTACTCTAAGCCATGGGCTTAACAGGTTGGATAGGTGTAAGATATTAGCATATAATGCTTGTTCAACTAGCCACATGTGCAAAGGTAACAGTTGGTGTCAGAGTCACCAAATCTTTAGACCCCTATCAAACATGTATGTGAGGGGTGCATTTTGGGCAAGATACAACGAGCATCATTCTCAAAAGATGGATCAGTAAGGGCTGCCCAACATTAGGCAAAAATTGGACTAAAAAAAGGACCCTCTAAAAAATGCCATGTCAACTTTTTCTAGAAAAATGGGATGATGGCTAATTTTTTGCAAATCAGATCAAATTTTTCCGGGAGATTGTAGAATATTAGGAATCTACTCTTTGCGATCTTTCCAATGATATATAGCATGATGGAAAATCCTCGAGATCTTTCAAATGATATATATAGCATGATGGGCAATTAGGAATCTACTCTTTGAGATATTTCCAATGATATATAGCTCGATGGGAAATCTCGAAAAAAATTGATTTGATTTGCAAAAATTTAGCCCATCAGTCCATGTTTCTAGAAAAAGCTACCATGGCATTTTTTAGAGGGCCCTTTTTTTGTCCAAATTTTACCTTATGAAATTACAGCTTATACATAGTGATGTATGTGGTCCTATGAGAACACCACTAATTGGGGGATATCTATACTTTGTGACTTTTTCTGCACACATGGGAGTATTGAAATCAAGGTTACTTTAGATACTTAATTTCTATTGCTGAAAATGTGTTGGCACCCTTCATACACATCGAGGGGGGGAGGGGGGGGGGATTAGTTAGAAGTGCTAAGCTAGGGAGGCTCATAGCAAGAAGCTATATTTAATTAATAAGGATAGGTAGCACTTATAGAGATTAATAAACACACAAAACAATCATACACAAGAGTCTAATTCTCATTGCAAAACCACATAAATTAGTGTTGTGATAAGGACATCATTTTTTATAGCTCTCATGGAGCTCCCAATTCACAAGCTATGTGCACCCTTGTGCCATACATGTGTGAATAAATGCTCACACTCCATGGTAGTGCTACTTTGTGCTTTTCATGTGGTGCTACCTTATGCTTTCCATGTGTTATCTTTTTGATCATTGACTTCACCTTTTACAAGTAACTATACAAATCAACCTTTGAGTTCGAATCTTAGCCTTTCTTCTTCCTTTCTATTATGCATGCTCTCCCCCTTTCTCTACTCATATTGTGCCCTCATATTAGCAACATTTACAAAGATCACAAACTTTTGGTGAGAATATTTGTCGATGATGTTGTATATGACCAAGTTTTAACCGACAAGATTTGATGATGAAGATCTTGTTGATGAACTTGTTATGGATGTTGGTGATGACTCCCTTGAGAAAGCCCACATTACATGTACAATAAAAACACTTGGAAATGATGAGAACATGTGGAATATCCGTACCCCTTGTTGAAGAGTACTCTTTACACCGCATTTTTTTTAAAATACCCGTAGATGCATTGGTTATTGAAGAGATACAAGCCAAAATGGTGAGATGAAGCTCAGTGTGCCACTTGCTTCATGGAGAGGACTAAATGCTTCATTAAAAAGATGTTAAGGAATGAGACTTGCTAGTTGCATAGGTATGTATACTTTCTTTATATGCTACAATAGAGGAGCTCAACCATCTCTTTATACAATAAGGGTCCTCACTTTGAAATTGTACTCGGGATGGGATAAGGTTAACATTACTGGATCGAGTTATGCTTCCAATATCATCATGCCAAGTGGCATTCAATGGCGACTCGAGATGTAACTCGACTGAGTTACAATAGCAACCACCTCGACCATCATCATCATGACCATGTAACTCGATGGAGTTACATGGTGGACATCCACATAGTCCCCATGTACTTCGATCGAATTACACAGTGTGACATCCACATGGGCATCGCATAACTCAATTGAGCTACACCATGGACATACATGTAGGTATAATGTAACTCAATCAATTACATGGTGAACATACATGTAAGTACAATGTAACTTGATCAAGTTATGTACTCAAACCATGGCATGCATGCACATCATACATGCACCTCGGAATTGTTGACATAGAAAGCATAATTCAAAAAGTGTATTTTTCATGTAACTCAATTGAGGTACATGAAAACCTATGCATAATGACAAGTTTAGTTTATATGCATGGAATGGATTTAAAAAAACATGCATTTTCCACATAACTTGATAAAGTTATTTGTAGACCCCCAATGAATAGTCTCACCACGTGTACAATGTTGTGCCCAATTCTTTTTATTGGTATTTTCACAAAACTTGATAGAGTCATAAGGAGGGTAAGTAGTGGCATTGATTAACATGTTTCCATCAAGGTTTGACAAAAGAAAAATTATTTTCATGTAGCTCGATCGAATTATGCTACAATCATTGACTGGCACATCTCCCTTGTGTCCAAAACCCTAACCCTAACTCAATCGAGCTATAAAAATTTCCTCTTTTTCTACCCTCATTCTCACTATTCACTCTTAAATTTTCCTCTCTCCCTTCTCCACATTAGCTTTTCACTTAATCTCTATTAGGTATTCCCTAATATTCATTACGTACTCCCTAATCTCTATTAGACATTTCGTAAGGTCCCTAACCTAAAAAGGGAAATCCTTAAGATAGTCCAAGTCTAAGTCTTTGAAAGCATTTCCTAGTCATCGTCGACACCTTGAACATGTAGAGATACGAGCATATGACTACTAGGTAAAACCTAGCTCTATCTCACAGGGGGAGCGTGGCATCCTAAATGGTTCTTAAAATCGAATCACCCATAGAGTGATCAACCTATCTTGGGCAACCTATGTCCTTGATTCCTAGAAACAACACCTTTTTTCCCATCTATACAAGGCACGTTCGCTAACCTAGTCCTTTAAAGTAGAATTGCCCAAGGACTTACTTACCTAGAGTAGTGCAATTGATTAGCTTTTTTGGAAAGCTACTTGACTAATCAGGTCCACCCGTCCATAGGATGGTGCCATCAAGGCGATCGACTCTCTCACTTTCCACTAAACTCACTTGTCATTTTTGTTTTCTAATTAATCTTACCACACTTTGTGACATATATAGACAAGTTTATTAATTAGGGATCTTACATGGTGTTTATTAGAACAACCACTTAAATTAAAATAATAATACAACAATACTAGAAAACAAGGGACTTAATTAAAAACAATTACAAAGGTTCAAATCCAGCTATAGCTAGATCCAAGCTCTCTTATTCCATGTTTTATCTCGTCAATGATCTAGAATTCGGCCTTCCAGTACCATAGACTAGGCAATCCCTACGGGAACATACACCTCGTCATTGGTAGTCGGAGAGGACTCAAGACGGCATGTCGCCCTCTCAAGCTCCGTCGCTTAATCCTCACGCTCCTTGGAGGGATGTCTACACGCTAGGGTGAACTTATTCACTGCACTAGCCTGGGTCCACAAAACTAGGTAGCATCCATAACTCTCTCCAAACTGGCAAGTTCCAGCTTCCCAATGGTAGGAGAGATACCTTGGACTGACTCCAGACCTCACTAACGTCTTTGCCTGGCTACACAAGCAGGTTAACATTCATGCGAGGAGAAGATGTGCCTACACTTTAATCTAAGCGCTATAAGGGATCGGGCTTATACCCGCGCTCCTAGCCGCTAAAAATGACTTGTGAAAAAAAGTAACGGGCCCGTGTATCAGTGCGTGTATCATCGCGGCCACAGACATGCGTGTAAAAGTGCGTGTATAGGACTGTTCAGACGCGCTGATACACGGGCGTATACACGCGTTCTGTCAGTTCCAGTTGCATTTAGATGCGCTGATACAAGCGACTATACACGCATTTTGTGACTTTAGATGCGCTTATACACGCGTATTTCTCAAGTTTGACGCGTTTATACACGCGTATTTTACAGATTATCCGCGTATATACACGTGACTTTTTGCAATTCTGACGCGTTTATACACGCGAACAGAGAGCAAAAAAAAAATCCAGAGAGTGCTATTTGGTACATTGGACCATCCACGAAGAACATATCCACGAGAAAGATTAAGACAAGAACGACATGAATGCATACATTGTCAATACACGATTCAAGACAGACATGAATGCAATACTATCGATTCACGATTCAATATTACTATCAAAATTTCACACATATATACAAGGGAGTCCATATGTCGAAGTAGCCCATGGCTTCAGTTTACAAAAAAAATATACAACCACATCCTCAATATGGAATGTGATACTATAAGTCTGAGTACTACACAGACCCAGATGATGACTCGGTGCTCCCTCCATGCTCAGATGAGCTCACATCGGTCAGAATGTCTCATGAGTAGTGCTCACGTTCACCCTCTGCAGTGGCGGCGGGTGGATCATCAACAGCTTGTGCCTGTTCAAGTAATATATAGTATATAAGTACATATATATGTAATTCAATAAACCAAAATCATTCGTTTTGAGTTTTTAAGTACCTGTCGACCGTATGGTCTCATGGCCATCTCAAACTGCACGTCCGTAATACGTCCCTCGGCTCTGAAGATGGCCCACGTGTCACGTCTGCTATGCCGGCGAGCATACGTAGTATCGTGGGTTGTGGGCTTCCTCCCTGCTGTAACCCGTCCCGCTGTATCATAATCAACACAATTTATAAGATTAAAACAATCATAGAATCAATGAATTAAGTAAACAATCAAATAAAGTGGCAAGATACTTATGAACTCTGCCTTCCATGACTCGATGTCGATAGATCCGAAATGCGAAGATCCAATGGTCTCCATCTACATCCGTCGTGCCTCCACATGCTGCCTGCTCTTCATGCCACCCTCTGCTCGTTTCTTTGCCTCCTTCCACTCGCGTTTGTGCGCAGTGGTAGTTTCTCGGCAGGATAGCCACCCACAGCTACATTTAGCCCATCATCGTACGTGAGTTTTTTAAGGTGAGATCTTTTATTACTTAAGATCTCCCTTATTCGCGTCCTTCCCCATACATCCGAGAATGTAGCATGTGGGGGATTGGGGTACCGACTATGTAGAGCCTCTATCACCTCCCCAACTAATCGGCTATTTTGATCTTTAAATTTAATAAAACAATTTCTATAGAAGTTTGATACTACCCCACGCATGTACTCCATTACCTCCCTCCCCCTCGCATCCATCACTATCCCGCCCCTATCCGTGTCACATCATAGCAGATCACTCCCTCCACCTCTCTCATCTCCTCCTCTTCCGAACTGTCTCCTTTAACTCTTCTCCCTCTATCTCCTCTCTCACCGCGTGCCCTACTACCTCCCCCACCAAAGCACCCGTCGCATCCTCCACTCCCACTCTTCCTACTGCTGCGGGTGGAGTCACGACTAGGGGATTGTCTACGTGATAGTGGCTGTGAGCCCTGACGTGACGGTGGCTCTGAGGGAGTACGTGATGGTGGCTGTGAGCCCTGACATGACGGTGCTTGGGAGGGTGTGCGTGAGTGTGTCTGGGACGAGGTATGTCTCCTCGGTGGGCGTGGAAGAGGAGAAGCTGCATGCCGTCTCGTCAGACTCGTAGGCATAGACGGCAGTGGAGTGCCCTGGATACTTGCGGTAGGGGTATAGACACCAAGCATGGAAGGAGGGGGATGGGCATACATGTACTCTGTAAGCTCAACTGGACCAAGATGGCGCCCAAAATGATTTAGCATCTCCATTAGAGTATGTAAATGGATCAGATGAAGAACCTGGAATATCCATAAAGAATCTGTAAAAATAATCCTCATGTACATCATGGGCTGTCTCTTGACTCACACAAATATCATCATTCAAGTCACCTATCAGCCTGCAAACCATAGAAACAGGAAACACAGTCTCGTGTATACACTGGTCCAGAAACGCGTGTATACACCCAGCCACAAACGCGTGTATACACCCGTCCAGAAACACGTGTATATCTGTGTGAACAGTCTGTGCAGACAGGATACACGCATTTATACACGCGTTTTTACACGCGACCTGTTCAAAAAAAATTTCGAAAGCGACCGACCTCTGACAATGTGTCCTTATAAAAGACCCACTGTCGCCCCTGTCAGTTTCGTTCACCAAAAATCGCGACCACAGAAGCAAAAGGACAGAGACAAACCCAAAAAGCAAAGACAAAATAGCATAAACAAATCTGAGGAAGGAGACAAGGCAAAGGACAAACTGACTCACCTCTGAAAAAGTGAGTCTTCTTTCTTGGTCGATTTCCTTCACCCGTGTGTGCTCCTTCTCTGCTCCCTCCTTGCGTTATTAATGTCTGTTGAAAGAGGTGAAAATGAAAGAGGGCAGATATGTTAGTTCAAAATGTTTATTTGGGGAAGGCGAGCTATTTTTAGTTTAAAGAGTTCGCCTCGCGGTGTCGTGCCATGGCACGTCTATGGTGTGAAACCATGCATATGAGGCCATTAAATGCAAATCCAGATGCATGGGATTAAGTGTCATGACTTGAGTCATTATATGATGCCTAAGTACATATGTTCATATTGTAAATGAGGTTCAATAAGACGAGCTAAGGCTGAGCCAGGTCTCGAAGCCTCTGTACATGAGTGTGGTGTGAGTTATGGAGTTTTACGCTTATGGTAGACCTTGTAGTAGGGAACACCCTTCTCAACATGTATGGAAATGTGAGAGCATGTATGATGTAAGGATTGGTTTTGAAGAATGCCCTTTTGAGATATCGTGTCTTGGAATGCCATGATTTCTGTTCTTACTCGGAATGAGCAAAACAAGGAGGCTCTGGTTTTGTATGATAAGATGCACTGTTGGAGGCTGGGGGTTGGCCTGGGCATTAATAAGGCAATGATGAAGCTAATGGAGGGAAAGGTCTTGGGTGGTGGCTTTCATTTCCACCACCCAGAATTAAGAACAAGGCTGAGAGATGGATACTATGTGATGGATCCTGAGAAGGCAGTCCAGCTAGTGAATGAGAACACCATCTGTGTGTGCACGATTCTAGGTTCCACATACAATGGGGAGTTTGAAGACGTGAAGCGTTTGAATGATCTGCTTGAGAAAAAGAACAAGGAAACAGGATGGGACACTCCAATTCATGTGGATGCGGCCAGCAGTGGTTTTGTGGTACCATTTTTGTACCCGGAGATAGAGTGGGATTTTAGGTTACCATGTGTGAGGAGCATCGATGTGAGTGGTCACAAGTATGGCCTCGTGTACGTAGGGATTGGGTGGGTAATATGGAAGAGCAAGAAAGACCTGCCACCCCAGAGGAGCTCATCTTCCACGTGAACTACCTTGGGGCAGACCAGCTCACCTTCACTCTCAATTTCTCCAAAGGAGCTAGCCAAATCATTGCACAGTACTATCAGCTCATCCGTCTAGAGTTTGAGGGTTACAAGAGTATAATGGACAATTGCCGTTCCAATGCCAAGATGTTGTGTGACGGGATTCTCAAGATTGGGAGGTTTGATATTTTGTCAAAGGAGGTGGGCGTGCCAGTGGTGGCATTCTCTCTCAAGGACAAGAGCGAACATGATGAGTATGAGATTGCAGACAACCTTCGCAGGTATGGCTGGATTGTGCCTACCTACACTATGGCTCCGGCGGATGCATAGCATGTGAGTCTACTAAGGGTGGTGATCAGAGAGGACTTCAGCTACACCTTAGCGCAGACGCAAGGTGGCAGCTTGCGTGGCATGCGAAAGAGGAAATTTCCGATTAATAAGCTAACAAAAAGGAGGCGCAGTGTATTCGAATCGGGGGAAACTCGAAATTTTAGCTGCAAAAGGGGAAGGAGCCCGAATCTCTTGCGGGGAAAGAGAGAAAAACCAAAAAAACGACATATATTAGAGGGTGTGAGCAGGAAAAGGAGAACCAGAGCAGAAATTGACCAGTGATTCAAAAATCTTAAGAACGGCTACTGTAAAGGGCATCTTGGGGTTAGAATTAAAGGAGAAATGAAGCGCTATTGAGGGAGATGATCTTCAAAAATCCTACTATACATGATGAATACTGGTTTGGGTGCATACTACAGTGAAGCGAAGTAAGGAAAAAGCAAAAATTTGAGCATTCGCTTCTTTTTTTTTACTCAAAGATAAGTATTCTAGTTGTTTTTGTTACTTACAATTTCCAAAAAAATCGTATAGCCCTGGGATAAATACACTACCCCTTTAAGGCTTTTGGGGAAGACTTTGGGTAGTTTTTTTTTTGGTTGTTTTGGAGAGTCTTGGAATAAGAAGGCATCAAAATACAAAGATTCCTGGAATTTGGATTTTATTTTCTACTCGGTTGGATTTTGGATTGCTAGACATGGAGTTTTCTAAAATCACATGAATATGTTGTACATATGCCATATGTCATCTTTTGAGCACTTTGTGAGTTGTTGGAATCTGAAAAGCAGGTTTTCATGAAATCAAGAGATATCTTGAAATGATGGAGTTGGCAATATATGAAATATGTGATGTGAATGGTCACATGTGTATGGAAATCATTTGTAGAATGTGTTATGCCTACATGTGATTGGTTTGAGGCATTTGGAAAAAGGAGTCAGGAGATCTATGCTTGGAACTGGACATGCTCTTGACACACAATTTATGTGCAATCATCAAGCTAAATTTGGGGATGTATTAAAGTGAATTGGCACATGTATATTTCATAAAAAATGGAGATGTCTTATGCTCCTTGAAGAGCTATGTGTTTGTGTTTTCTTGCTGTATTTAAAGCTACTCTCACAGCCAGAAGTCTCGTACTTTCCCAGCAATACCGCTCACGTCACGACAGGCTTTTTGGTGAACCCGACGTGAAACTGCTGGGGTGAGAGTGTGGTGAAATACACAGAGAAGCTATGGCTGAGAATCCTGAGGGACAGGGGGTTCATTTTGACCCCGGGGTTATGCAAATGTTTCAGATGTTTACTATATATATGCAACAGCAGCAAGCTACTGAGAGGGGGCAAATTTCCACGACTAAAGCACTGCAGTCAATTGTGAAAAAGGTAGATCAGTTTGATGGTAAGGACATCACAAAGTATCTGCGCAATTACACAAAGGAAATGGAGCTAAACAGGGTGACTAAGGAGGATATGGTTCGAAGCTTTGAGCTGGTATGTGTTCGTGAAATAAGAGAGCGCATAAGAGGATTACAGGCAGCACATGGTGGCATAAATTGGGAGGAGTTCAAGCTTGCTTTGAAGGATGATTATTTCATGGAGGATTCCGAGCGGGTGACCAAACGAACTTTCTTGGAATGGGTCACAAAACCCAAAATGGGAATTTCTGCCAAACAGAGTTGCTAAGAGAGTTTGAGAAGCGTTATGCCCAGCTGTCAAGGATTGAGTGCACAACCTTGGATAGGGAAAAAACAGAGCTCTTCTTACAAGCAGCTGGGAAAGATCTCCAAGGAAAACTGGAAATTCTCCTTGAGGATAAGGATACAGAGCAGGGGCTAAAGAATGATTAGAATGATGTCGAGGATGCGGTCACCGTGCTAGCAAAGCGGCAGCGAAGGAGGGATAAAATGGTGATGAGCTCGGTAACTCCTATAACTGTTGTTACCCCTTAGAATCTACCAAAACCAGCTCTGCTGCAATCCCAAAGGTAGAAGGGCCGATGGATGAGCTTATTAAGGGCATGCGAGACCTAAAATTGAAGATGTCTAGGATTGAAGAAAAAGGGCTACCATTAGGGCAGGCTTCTATGCAAAGGCCTCAAAACAAAGAAGGATTTACATTCAGATGTATATGGTGTGATGACCCAGAACATGCAAAGAAAGACTGTGCTAGCTATAAGGAAGCCCTCAGAAATCAACTTGTGTTTTTCAAAGATGGGAAAATCCACCTTACAGAGACTGGTCTTCCATTAAGCACAAACTTTGGGAAAGGAGGGATGAAAAAGCTGGTTGAGGATATGGCTGCTAGCCATGCCATCTCTATGGTTGAGGCAGCAACCTATAGGTTAAAGGTTGGCCAATCAAAGCAGGAATTTGAGAATGATGAAGATTATGAGAATGAAGATTTTTGGCCATCAACAATGGAACTAATTGCGTCAAAGAAAGTGTCTAAGCAGGCTTTGCATGAGGCAGGTGACTGTATACGTCTTGAGACTGGCTGGGAAGAGACTATGGATTCTTTATCTGTTCATGCCTACATTGCAAAATGCCAGAATAATGAGGCACAGGTAGAGGAAAAGCGTAAGAGGGAAAATGAGGAAGGAGGGCCATAAAAAAGGGTCACTCGTGGTAGTGAAAAGAAAGATCCTGGGCCATCACATATGCCTCCACCGCATAGCAGACCTCCACAGGAAGTATCAATGGAAGAAGTGCCAAAAAAAATGAAGCATGAGAAGGAGAAGGGTAAAGGGAAAAGTCCACTCTACAAGCTTCAATCTGATATTGAAGCCGCAATAGATCTCAAAAAGGTGCTTGAAGAGAGGATTCTAAATAGCAGGGTGGAATTTACACTAGGGGAAGTCTTGGGGATTACAAAGAAAGAATTCCATGATGAGATAATTGATATTATACGAAGGAAAAGGCAGTCCATAATTGAATCTATTCCATCACAAGGGGAGGCAAGCACTTCCAAGACTCATGGAGTACAGGTACAACAAAGGGAAGAGAGAGAGAATGTGGTGGAATGTAATCACTCTGCTGAAGGGGCACGACAAGTGCACTTTGTGGATGAGGATGATGAAAAAGAAGTTCTTACAAAGAGTCATTACTCCAGGAGCCATTGGGCAAGGGCCACCACTGAAACCCTTGTCAAGATAGGTGACTTGGAAGAGCCGTATGTCGCTCTAATCGACCATGGGTCTGAAATAAATCTTATGGCTAAAAATCTCTACAACAAATGTAAGTGGCCAATGGATGTAGATCATGGGTGGATGATTAAAGCAGCTAATAACTCATCTGGAGAGCTCTATGCAGCCTGTCCAAATGTAAGGGTAACTATAGGGGATGTGAAAGATGATCAGAACTTCTTTGTTCAGGAGATGTCATCGTATCCCCTTATCCTTGGGCAACCCTACATTACAGCTGTGAGGATGGAAACAAAAGTTTTGGATGATGGCTCAGCATATGCAAGAATAAGGAGTAAAGATGGCAAGAAAGCTGTTCAGTTTTTGACAGTTTGTATTAACCATGAAAGGAACCGTGAGTCTCTTCGAGCACAGTCACTCCCAAAGATAAACAGAGAATTCATGAACTAAAGGGAGATGAGGGATTTTGGCCAGGTGCCATTGTAAAGCGGGATTCCAATGGTACAAGGGAAAATGAGTTCTCGCAGGACTCAATCAATGTAAATAACTTTTCAGCAAATTTTCAAGGATTTTCTAGCTATGGGTCACTGGTCTTTGTAAAAAGCAAGGATTTGAAGTGTGGCATGCGTCGACATGTACAAAATAAACAAAAAAGTCTTGAGCAGTGTGGTCTTTTGGAGAAGAATGAGTTTATTTCAGGGGTGCTTGATGAGGTGTCATTTGTGGATACTATGGGTGTACTTTTTGCTATGGAAAGAGCATGCTTACAGGGTGGAAATGAGATGATAGAGGTGTCATCTGTGGGATGTATGATATAATCCGGGAATTTGAGGGGATGGAATGTAAAAACATGAATTGTGAGATGGATGCTCATGTTGATACAAAGTATAAAACGGTTGCAAAGAAGGTGAAACCAGTTGCCTTGCCCTTGCCACCAAGAAGCAAGGAGAAATTAGATGAAGCCTCTATGCAACCGAATCTCAGAGATCCAAAGAAAATTGGGCATAAGTTTACACAAGAAACCCTAAAAGAGCTGAAGATTGGTGAAAAGGATTTTCTGTTGCCAGTTGAAAGGAAATGCTTTGAGGAGATGCTTGTAAAACATGGGAAGGCCTTTGCTTTTCAGCCGCATGAGATAGGCTGTGTTGATCCAAGCATAATAGCACCAATGGTGATCTTCATTGTTCCACATGTGTCCTAGAACCTGCGGGCGGCCGATTCCAGTACCAAAGGCTCTCTTGCCAAAGCTGATGGAATTACTAAAAGAAAAGATCAAGATGGGAATTTTGGAGCCATCATGCGCTCCATATTCCAATAGATGGTTTACCGTGCCAAAGAAAAATGGAACATTGCGCTTCATTCAAGACATGCAACGTGTAAACAAGGTCACAATCAGGAATGTGGGAGCAGGTCCGATTGTGGACGAGTTTGCAGAAGCATTTGCAGGGAAAGCTATATACTCTATGGGTGATCTGTATTCGGGATATGATCACTTTCAGCTGGATATACAAAGCAGGGACTTGACCACAATGAAAACTCCTTTGGGATTGGTAAGAATGTGTACCTTACCATAGGGAGCCACCAACTCAGTGGCGCATATGATGAATGGAATGAATAAAGTCTTACGAGACTTTATACCACAAATAATTATGCCTTTTTTGGATGATGTGCCAATAAAAGGCTGTGATGAGAAAGATAAAGATGGGGATTTGGATTCGAAGGGGTGCCGCAAGTTTGTGGTAAATCATATAAAAGATTGTGATATGATTCTATCCAGGCTTGAAGAGGTGAATCTTACTTTGTCTGGATCGAAATCAGTATTTGGGGTTGGTGAAGTGCTAATCGTGGGGCATCTTTGTAGTACTAATGGATGCCGACCTTGTCCAGCCAAGATAGCTGCAATACAAAGAATGAAAGAGATATGCATTAATGTTATAGAGCTGAGGAGATTTCTTGGTGCATGTATCTTTTATGTTATATGGATCCCACATTATGCACATGTAGCAGATCCTCTTTATCAACTTTTGAGGAAAAATCAAAAATTTTTATGGAGTGCAGCACATACTAAAGCTATGCGGAAGTTGAAATATCTGCTCCAATCATCACCTACTCTAAGGAAGGCAGATTATGAGTGTAGCAGGCCTGTGATTGTTACAGTTGATACTAGTCCTACTGGGATAGGATGGGTAGTAGGGCAAGATGATGAGGATGATCACAGATGGGCAGTAGGGCAAGATGATGAGGATGATCACAGATATGTAATCAGATTTGGAGCAAAGGTATTAAGCATTCGTCAGTGAAAATATCCGCAGATCAAGAGGGAGTTATGGGGAATAGTCACTGCTCTAAAATATAAAAAAGCATATCTTATTGGGGCATCTGTACTTGTGGAAACTGATTTCTTGCCACTCCTTGGGATGATTGCAAGCTGCACCACTCCAGATATCGCTATGCTTAGGTGGATTGCCTATATCAAGTCACTAAATCCTGAGTTTGAGCATATTGCAGGAAAAGATAACCCAGTTGCAGATATGCTATCAAGAGCCAGGTATGAAGATGAAGAAGGGATGATTAGTGACATTGATGATGTAGGTACAAGATTCTATACTACTGCATATGCAAAAGGGGACCATACTTGCTTATCAAATGCACTTGAGTCTTTTAGTGAGGAAATGTATAAAGGAGATTTGTTGCTTATTGGTCAATACTTGAGTACTTTGACAAGACAGGAAAATTGGTCTGACTCAGAATTTAAGAGGATCTGCAGAAAAGCATATGGGTATTTTCTAAAGGATGGGTACCTATGGAAGCATCCTAAGCAGAGGAATGCTATGCCACAGAGAGTCATATGTGATAAAGAAACTCAAGGAGAGCTCATGAAAGAATTCCATGAGAGTCTCTGGGCTGGACATCGAAGTGTGTGGGCCACCTTTACCAAAATAAAGGAAAGATATTGGTGGAAAGGAATGTACAAGGATATTTCCCAATATGTGGAAACATGCATGGTATGTCAAATGTACTCAAATGTGCGACATCGTGATGGCTTGCAACCAACCTACCCACCTGCCATGCACTACAAATGGGTAGTGGATCTAGTTACAATGCCTTTGGGAATTTGGCAGATGCGGTATATAGCACTTGCAAGAGAAGATTTGACAAATCAGGTGGAAGGGCGTGCTCTTAGAACAAAGAGTACGAAAACAGTATGCAAATTTCTCTTGGAAGATGTGATTTGCCGGTATGGTTGTGTTGGCAAAATAACAGCTGACAGAGGTGAGCTAGATGTTGAAGACGCAAAGGAATTCTTCTCTAGAATTGGCATCAAATTGGCCCTAACATGTGCTTACAACCCTGAGGGCAATGGTAAAAGTGAGCGAGGACATCCTCCAATCATTAAAGCTTTGGCTAAGGCATGCAAAGGAAGAGTATGAGAGTGGCCAAGGTTGCTACCATATGCTTTGTGGGCTGACCATACAACTCATAGCTCAGTGGGTGGTGACAGGATACATGCCTGCAGAATTAATATATGGTCAGAAGCCAGTAATGCCAGTTGAAGAAGTAGTTCCAACTTGGAATGTATTACCCTGTGGGTGGAAGGATTGAATAGGGAAGACCTCCTTGCATTGCGAATAAGGCAGCTGGAGAGGAGGCCTGAAGATGTAGAGCTTGCTAAAGCTCGTTTGAAAGATGCAAGGTTGAAAAATAAAGAAAGATTTGATAGAAGACACAGACTCCGGCCAAAACCTATTGAAGAAGTTGATTGGGTCCTAATGTATGATAGTAGCCTTGACAACCAGTTCACTGTTCAAAGAAAGTTTGCAAAAAGATGGTTTGGCCCTTACATTGTCAAACATGTGCATGGAAATGCCACGTATACCCTGTGTGAGCTTGATGGAACAGAGATAAAGAATCTTGTAGGCAGGCAAAAGGATCAAGATGTTTAAAAGAAGGCATGACAGTGATCCTTTTGATTCACAAGAGACTCAGGATGAGAGGCTTGATAGTGATAGCATGGATATGGCTGAAGAGGAAGAGGATGATCTCCTTGATAATGTAGAAGATGAAGACGACATCCAGATATATGTGGATCTTGATGATGATTTGGCACATACTAGAGGATGTGCAGGTTTAGAGGGGGTGGGTGTCGTGCCATGGCACGTCTATGGTGTGAAACCATGCATATGAGGCCATTAAATGCAAATCCAGATGCATGGGATTAAGTGTCATGACTTGAGTCATTATATGATGCCTAAGTACATATGTTCATATTGTAAATGAGGTTCAATAAGACGAGCTGAGGCTGAGCCAGGTCTCGAAGCCTCTGTACATGAGTGTGGTGTGAGTTATGGAGTTTTATGCTTATGGTAGACCTTGTAGTAGGGAACACCCTTCTCAACATGTATGGAAATGTGAGAGCATGTATGATGTAAGGATTGGTTTTGAAGAATGCCCTTTTGAGATATCGTGTCTTGGAATGCCATGATTTTTGTTCTTACTCGGAATGAGCAAAACAAGGAGGCTCTGGTTTTGTATGATGAGATGCACTGTTGGAGGCTAGGGGTTGGCCTGGGCATTAATAAGGCAATGATGAAGCTAATGGAGGGAAAGGTCTTGGGTGGTGGCTTTCATTTCCACCACCCAGAATTAAGAACAAGGCTGAGAGATGGATACTATGTGATGGATCCTGAGAAGGCAGTCCAGCTAGTGAATGAGAACACCATCTGTGTGTGCACGATTCTAGGTTCCACATACAATGGGGAGTTTGAAGATGTGAAGCGTTTGAATGATCTGCTTGAGAAAAAGAACAAGGAAACAGGATGGGACACTCCAATTCATAAGGATGCGACCAGCGGTGGTTTTGTGGTACCATTTTTGTACCCGGAGATAGAGTGGGATTTTAGGTTACCATGTGTGAGGAGCATCGATGTGAGTGGTCACAAGTATGGCCTCGTGTATGTAGGGATTGGGTGGGTAATATGGAAGAGCAAGAAAGACCTGCCAGAGGAGCTCATCTTCCACGTGAACTACCTTGGGGCAGACCAGCTCACCTTCACTCTCAATTTCTCCAAAGGAGCTAGCCAAATCATTGCACAGTACTATCAACTCATCTGTCTAGAGTTTGAGGGTTACAAGAGTATAATGGACAATTGCCGTTCCAATGCCAAGATGTTGTGTGACGGGATTCTCAAGATTGGGAGGTTTGATATTTTGTCAAAGGAGGGGGCGTGCCAGTGGTGGCATTCTCTCTCAAGGACAAGAGCGAACACGATGAGTATGAGATTGCAGACAACCTTCGCAGGTATGGCTGGATTGTGCCTGCCTACACTATGGCTCCAGCATAGCATGTGAGTCTACTAAGGGTGGTGATCAGAGAGGACTTCAGCTGCACCTTAGCGCAGACGCAAGGTGGCAGCTTGCGTGGCATGCGAAAGAGGAAATTTCCGATTAATAACCTAAAAAAAAGGAGGCGCAGTGTATTCGAATCAGGGGAAACTCAAAATTTTAGCTGAAAAGGCGAAGGAGCCCGAATCTCTTGCAGGGAAAGAGAGAAAAACCAAAAAAACAGCATATATCAGAGGGTGTGAGCAGGAAAAGGAGAACCAGAGCAGAAATTGACCAGTGATTCAAAAATCTTAAGAACGGCTACTGTAAAGGGCATCTTGGGGTTAGAATTAAAGGAGAAATGAAGCGCTATTGAGGGAGATGATCTTCAAAAATCCTACTATACATGATGAATACAGGTTTGGGTGCATACTGCAGTGAAGCGAAGTAAGGAAAAAGTAAAAATTTGAGCATTCGCTTCTTTTTTTTTACTCAAAGATAAGTATTCTAGTTGTTTTTGTTACTTACAATTTCCAAAAAAATCGTATAGCCCTGGGATAAATACACTACCCCTTTAAGGCTTTTAGGAAAGACTTTGGGTAGTTTTTTTTTTGTTGTTTTGGAGAGTCTTGGAATAAGAAGGCATCAAAATACAAAGATTCCTGGAATTTGGATTTTATTTTCTACTCGGTTGGATTTTGGATTGCTAGACATGGAGTTTTCTAAAATCACATGAATATGTTGTACATATGCCATATGTCATCTTTTGCTTTGTGAGTTGTTGGAATCTGAAAAGCAGGTTTTCATGAAATCAAGAGATATCTTGAAATGATGGAGTTGGCAATATATGAAATATGTGATGTGAATGGTCACATGTATATGGAAATCATTTGTAGAATGTGTTATGCCTACATGTGATTGGTTTGAGGCATTTGGAAAAAGGAGTCAGGAGATCTATGCTTGGAACTGAACATGCTCTTGACACACATCAAGCTAAATTTGGGGATGTATTAAAGTGAATTGGCACATGTATATTTCATCAAAAATGGAGATGTCTTATGCTCCTTGAAGAGCTATGTGTTTGTGTTTTCTTACTGGATTTAAAGCTACTCTCACAGCCAGAAGTCTCGTACTTTCCCAACAATACCGCTCACGTCACGACAATGTGTAGAAACGCGTGTATTTTCATGTGTATGATAAATTAGCCGCATTTATACACGCGATTTTCAAGAAGTACCCGCGTTTATACACGCGATTTTTAGGAAATAGCCACGTTAATACATGCAATTTTTGGAAAATAGCCGCATTTATACACGCGATTTTTATACTTTCATTAAAAACATTGGCATGATTTTGTGTTTTCTGGTTTGTACATAGGATGTCATCAACCTCCTCAAGCAGTTCTGGGGAAGATGAGACAATGCATCATCGTAATCGCGATGTGTGGTTGGGACAACGGATCAAATGTATGTGTAATCAATGTCAAGGATGCATTGTACGAGCACATCGAATTACCTTAAATCACATCTCCATGTATGGAGAATGGAATCAAACAGGTTTAGAGGTGAGTAGATGTAAACTGATGGTATTCAAATGACTCATGGTATCCAAATTAAATTAATGGAGTTATAATATATAAACTCTAATTGAAGCAGGATGCAGTACCACACCCTAACATGGTACCCTATGCGCGGCGAGAGCATGCAAAGCGTCGACGAGATGATGCTGGAGCTTCGGGATCTATTGTCAAAGATGAGTGGGAAAGGGATGACAATAGCCCTACACCCCACGAAGTTGTGGAAGAGGAAGTGTTTGATGATATGGTGCGGAATCTTTTTAAGGATGATCCCAAAGGTATGGACGACGATGATATGGAACAAGAGCATCTTTACAAGGTTTCATCGACACCGGTTTTTGAAGGGTACACATTCTCTATTTTACGTGCTTCACTTGAACTACTCAATATACAAACAGTTTATGGATGGAGCAATGCAAGTCTTGACGCATTATTGAAGTAAGCATTCTAACTTGCAAATTTGAATTAGTGGTTTAAGGTTTAGGATTTAGGACTAATTGATGATATTGGATGCAGGGAAATAGACTACCCACCTCAAGAGACATAGCGAGACACTATGTGACATCTCTTGGAGGATTGGATTATGATCGCATACATGCATGCGTCAATGATTGCATTCTCTTTCGTGGGATGCATAAGGAGGCTCGACATTATCCCACTTGTGGTGAAGCAAGTTATAGAACAGATGTGAAGAGTTTTGATGTACCTTGTAAAGTCTTGTGACACTTTCCTATAATTCCTCGCATCAAACACATGTTCAAGTGCAAATCCATAGCAGAGCTCATGTCATGGCATTCCTCACATCGATCGGATGATGGCATGTGGAGAATTCCCGCAGACACTCCTGCTTGGAGCATATTGAAGATGAGTGGCCCAGCTTTAAAACAGAGTCCAGAAACTTGAGACTTGGCCTAGGTATGGATGGAGTGAATCCATTTGGTTTCAAAAGCACCGCATACAGCGTGTGGCCAGTTGTGTTGGTGAATTACAACCTTCCACCATCAATGGCGATCAAGAAGGGACATCTTATGTTATCCCTTCTAGTTCTAGGGAAACGTAAAGTCAAGCATATGGATGTTTATCTCGAACCGTTGATTGATGAGTTGGAGGAACTATGGAGAGGTGTTGCGGTGGTGGACATTAGTAGGCCTCCCTCCTCTCGACACTTCGACTTAAAAGCAGTGTTGATGTGGACAATGCATGACTTTCCAGGATACAGTGATTGTTCTGGTAAGAATTCTAATTACCTCCCTACTCTAATACTATTGGCTATATTAATTATAAATATTGACTTTATTATTCTAACTTTTATTTATATTTTAACAGGTTTGAAAACCTCGGGTAAACATGCATGTCCTGTTTGTGGCCCTTCGTTAGTACATGAGTATGCTGACGGTTTGTGTAAGACCATATTCGATAATCATCATCGATTTCTCCCCTCAGATCATCCTAAATATGTTGCTAGTAAGAGTAACATTCCTCCACAAACACTTCATGCAAAAGATTGGAAGCGTATTTGGGAGTCTACAAATATTCTTCCTCCAGATGGCATGAACAGGTATAGTAATGTTTTTCAATCTTGTTTTGTGTAGTCTCTAATTGGATTAAAGGTCACATAGAGCAATCCCTTGTGTAGGTACTCCATTTTTTTCGGCTACCATATTGGACCCATCTTAAGATCAACCATCTTCTTGATCCCATGCACATCTTTAAGAATGTGGGATCTGGTATTTGGGAACATATTATTGGTAAACGAGACAATGTTAGCGTACGTGAGGACTTGCGGGTCGCAGGACGTATGCGTCAAGCTTGGCCACCACGAGAGGAGGGTGGGCACGTTCGTCTTCCGCCTGCACCATGGATTATATCAAAGAAAGAGGAGAAGCAGGTAAAGCAGGCCATCACCACTTTGCGTACTCCCACTGGATGCATGAGATCATTGAAGGGAGCCTTTACAACCACTAAGAAAAGAGGCGTTGAGCAACTATATGGGTTGAAGTCCCACGATTGGCACAAGATGCTCCAAGTAAGTGTTTTCCAAGTCTTGTACGTTGAAATTTAATTTTGTAATGCCATAAACCATACATACATGTGCTCTTATGTGCACAGTTCATACTACCTACTAGCATCGACCATTGTGCAAATAAGAGTTTGAAAAAATGTATTTATAAGATGGGCGAGCTTGTAAGGTATGTAAAACCCATGTCAGATCACCTTTCATTATACCTTGCAAAATGAACGTGCATGAGGTATAACGTACTTTTTTTTTCCAGATATGTTAGTTCCAAAGCAATTGATCCAGCCACGTTGGATGATGCGCGTGTTATGGCAGTGGAGGTGGTTTGTTTGATAGAGGAGACTTTTCCGCGAACCATTCTCACAAGTCAACTACATCTCATTGTGCATTTAGTGGACGAAATCGCTTTATGTGGCACTGTGCATGCATGTTGGATGTTCTTCCTAGAGCACTTCATGAAGACCTTAAAAGTCTTTGTGAGGCAAAGTGCAAGGCCTGAAGGAAGTATGGCCGAGGGTTGGTTGATACAAGAGTCTCTTGTATATATTTTAGAATTTCTTGGTCAGGTGGATAGCTCTTTGCCACGACTATGGAGCAATGAAGAGGACTTGAGGATGACCTCTATTGTGCCTCAAGGAAAAGGACAGAGTAAAGTAATTGACAGAACATTGATTGATGATCTCAATTTCACTTGCATCCTTAATAGTGATGTGATGAGCAGATGGGTTACAAGATATGAGGATGCAAAGACAAAAAGGCAAGCAGAAAGAGCTCTCTTTCGGAGGCAACATGGCTCTCATAAGGCGTATCCTAAGCATCTAGCAACACTTCCGAATGATATCCATGTTGATTGGTTGCATGAGCAAATGGAGAGAGCAGAGAGCAATGAGGGGCTGCATATCACGGCGGAAGAATGGGAGTATGCACGAGGATGCATGTTAAAGGTACATAGAACTAATGTTTTGCATTAGTTGTAAGTAATTTGCTTTTAATATTTATTCACATTGCTTACACAAATATTGCTTTTATTTTGGTCCAGTGCACTATGTTCAATGCTATATGGTGTAAAGGCAAGCATTTTCGAACACAAAGAATTGATGAAAAGAGGAATACACAAGATTGTGGTGTCATTAGTAGCTTTGAGGGAGCTAATGGAAAAATGGATGATTATTGTGGCACAATCCAAGACATATTTAGGCTTGACTTTCGTCGCTTCTTTGTGTATGTTTTGGATGTCAAATGGCAAATGAACGTGGTGGAAAAAGGGCCTAATGCAATAATAAAACGCCATGCAAGTGGCTATGTAACTATTGACTCTACAAAGTTTTGGCAAACAAAGAAAGATAGGCTCATATTGCCACAACGATGTGAGCAGGTATGCATTTTTTTACTAATGTGTTTCATGTACATATATATCTAAGCTCGCGTACCCCTTGACTTTTGATATGCTAATTAATTACTCGAGTATGTGTATTTGAGTAGGTTATCTATCTACCCCAATGGTGCATGACATTAAATGGTGGTACGTCATCCCTATTGCACCACGTTCCAAAGTGATGTATAATACATTCACTGTGATATGGAGCATATGGAGGATGTAACAAGCCGCAATGAAGATGATGTCAAACATGCCAATGAAGATGTTGTGATCGATGATCAAGAAATAAGAGATGATCATGATAATGAGGATGAGCATGCCATTTCTCATGATCATGAGAATGACCCTACCATTGAGGATGATGGTGATGTTGATGAGAATGATCAGGACATTGATACCATTATCAATGGAGTACAGAATATCGATAGTGGAACACCATATTAGTGAATTTGGGAATTTTCCAATTCCTATTTTTGAATACTTAAAAAAGGGGACATGGATAACATGTTTGTAAGTTTCTCAAAACCCTATCATATGACCTATCGTTGGAAAGCGCTTGAAAAATGGAATCTAAAGAGCTATAAAGCGCTCATTTTGGATTAGTGGTGTTCAAGTTATGGTTAATCCAAACTTTTGACCACGTGTCCCAAACTTATGGGAAATTCCCATATTCCCCAATATGGTGTTGTTGAATAAATTTAATCGTAGCCTTACAAATTGATCAAATGGATATTGATGTTGATCGTTTGGCAAGGATGGATCTTATTGAAGATGAGATCGAACCCTAACCAATCCGTCACTGTATCGTTCTAAATTGATGACATTTCTATTGTATGTGTTGTCTTTTAATTATCATCTCATGATTTATTTTTGAATATATTTCATTGTTGTAAATGCATTTAGTGGGATTGTGTAATGATATATACTGTAATGTACTATGAGATGGTTTAAAGAAAATAGTTTTTAATTTTGTAAAAGAATTCAATTTTTCTTTACCAAGTGTGTATTGATGCGTGTATTGATGCGTGTATTATTGCGTGTATATACACGCGCTTATACATGTGCTGTTAAATGCCAATATACATGCGAATTTAAATGCCAAAATATACACGCTCGATTCTATTCAAATACTTGCGCGACCATACACGTGCCCGTAATTTATCGCGTGTATGAAACGCGTGTATGGCAGCATTGTCTTGTAGTGACTTTTCGACTCATGATTGCGGCTCTATTTGCTCATATTAGCAGCATTGTCTTGTAGTGACTTTTCGACTCATGATTGAGGCTCTATTTGCTCATATTAGCAACATTTACAAAGATCACAAACTTTTGGTGAGAATATTTGTCGATGATGTTGTATATGACCAAGTTTTAACCGACGAGATTTGATGATGAAGATCTTGTTGATGAACTTGTTATGGATGTTGGTGATGACTCCCTTGAGAAAGCCCACATTACATGTACAATAAAAACACTTGGAAATGATGAGAACATGTGGAATATCCGTACCCCTTGTTGAAGAGTACTCTTTACACCGCATTTTTTTTAAAATACCCATAGATGCATTGGTTATTGAAGAGATACAAGCCAAAATGGTGAGATGAAGCTCAGTGTGCCACTTGCTTCATGGAGAGGACTAAATGCTTCATTAAAAGATATTAAGGAATGAGACTTGCTAGTTGCATAGGTATGTATACTTTCTTTATATGCTACAATAGAGGAGCTCAACCATCTCTTTATACAATAAGGGTCCTCACTTTGAAATTGTACTCAGGATGGGATAAGGTTAACATTACTGGATCGAGTTATGCTTCCAATAGCATCATGCCAAGTGGCATTCAATGGCAACTCGAGACGTAACTCGACTGAGTTACAATAGCAACCACCTCGGCCATCATCACCATGACCATGTAACTCGATGGAGTTACATGGTGGACATCCACGTAGTCCCCATGTACTTCGATCGAATTACACAGTGTGACATCCACATGGGCATCACATAACTCAATTGAGTTACACCATGGACATACATGTAGGTATAATGTAACTCAATCAATTACATGGTGAACATACATGTAAGTACAATGTAACTTGATCAAGTTATGTACTCAAACCATGGCATGCATGCACATCATACATGCACCTCGGAATTGTTGACATAGAAAGCATAATTCAAAAAGTGTATTTTTCATGTAACTCAATTGAGGTACATGAAAACCTATGCGTAATGACAAGTTTAGTTTATATGCATGGAATGGATTTAAAAAAACATGCATTTTCCACATAACTTGATCAAGTTATTTGCAGACCCCCAATGAATGGTCTCACCACGTGTACAATGTTGTGCCCAATTCTTTTTATTGGTATTTTCACAAAACTTGATAGAGTCATAAGGAGGGTAAGTAGTGGCATTGATTAACATGTTTCCATCAAGGTTTGACAAAAGAAAAATTATTTTCATGTAGCTCGATCGAATTGTGCTAAAATTGTTGACTGGCACATCTTCCTTGTGTCCAAAACCCTAACCCTAACTCAATCGAGCTATAAAAATTTCCTTTTTTTCTACCCTCATTCTCACTATTCACTCTTAAATTTTCCTCTCTCCCTTCTCCACATTAGCTTATCACTTAATCATTCACTTAATCTCCATTAGGTATTCCCTAATATTCATTACGTACTCCCTAATCTCTATTAGACATTTCGTAAGGTCCCCAACCTAAAAAGGGAAATCCTTAAGATAGTCCAAATTTAAGTCTTTGAAAGCATTTCCTAGTCATCGACACCTTGAACATGTAGAGATACGAGCATATGACTACTAGGTAAAACCTAGCTCTATCTCACAGAGGGAGCGTGGCATCCTAAATGGTTCTTAAAATCGAATCACCCATAGAGTGATCAACCTATCTTGGGCAACCTATGTCCTTGATTCCTAGAAACAACACCTTTTTTCCCATCTATGCGAGGCACGACCGCTAACCTAGTCCTTTAAAGTAGAATTGCCCAAGGACTTACTTACCTAGAGTAGTGCAATTGATTAGCTTTTCTGGAAAGCTACTTGACTAATCAGGTCCACCCGTCCATAGGATGGTGTCATCAAGGCGATCGACTCTCTCACTTTCCACCAAACTCACTTGTCATTTTTGTTTCTAATTAAAATAATGATACAATAATACTAGAAAACAAGGGACTTAATTAAAAACAATTACAAAGGTTCAAATCCAGCTTTAGCTAGATCCAAACTCTCTTATTCCATGTTTTATTTCGTCAATGATCTAGAATTCAGCCTTCCAGTATCCATAGACTAGGCAATCCCTATGGGAACATACACCTCGTCATTGGTAGTTGGAGAGGACTCAAGACGGCATGTCGCCATCTCAAGCTCCGTCGCTTGATCCTCACGCTCCTTGGAGGGATGTCTACATGCTAGGGTGAACTTATTCACCGCACTAGCCTGGGCCCACAAAACTAGGTAGCATCCACAACTCTCTCCAAACTGGCAAGTTCCAGCTTCCCAACGGTAGGAGAGAAACCTTGGACTGACTCCAGACCTCACTAACGTCTTTGCTTGGCTACACAAGCAGGTGAACATTCATGCGGGGAGAAGATGTGCCTACACTTTAATCTAAGCACGATAGCAACATAATAGTTTAACCCAATCTCAGCAAATACGAGAAACCACATTATCTTTTCTTGAATCAAGGGAACGAGTGCAAATGTCTACAAGAAATTAGATTTCTACATTTAGATGAATATGGAAGCTTATATTCTCAAAACAAGGAAAAGTGACATCTTTGTTTAGATGAATATGGAAGCTTATATTCTCAAAACAAGGAAAAGTGAAATCTTTTATCTTTCTTAGTTAATGCTAAGATAAAATATTTACCTAACTTGTAATCCAAAAACCTCTTTTTAGATTATTTTTAAGCTAACCTGGCCATTGCCTTCATGAGGGACTCCCAAGGGAAGAGCTGGGACTGCGTTCGGAAGAGCATCCCCTCTTCTGTTTGTCATCATTGTCATGCACGCTTCTCAAGGTAACATTTTGGCTTCCTTTAGGAGGTGCCATACTATCCACTCTCACGTAGCTCCTATAATCACGAACTCAATGATCTAGACGGTTTGCAATTTAGAGTTCGTTTGCTCACTTTATGAGCAAAAGACTCACCCATGAGAACCACCTCTTATTAGGGTTAGAGTGTGCTTGCTTAAGTCTCTTTGTATGGGGTGGCAAAAAGTAGAATGTCCTTAGTTGAAGAATATGGCTGACTAGAACCAGGTATGAGGGATTTTGCGGAGAGCTTCTAGATAGAGAGGGGTTTCCGGCCATAGAGGGGGGGTGCTGGGTAGGGGAGGGTCCCATACGAGTACGGGTACAGGTAAGGAGAGAGGAAAAAAGAGGTGGAAAGGACGGTGTACATGGTTGAAATATGCTGGTTTGTGGTTGCATGAGCCTATGGAAGATGTGGCGCCTGCGGGCTAAAGGTGGGGTACGCATGGGCCTTCCAGGGCAGTGGCTACATGAGTGTCCACGTGGCGGCCAAGAAAGACTTTACTTTAAGGCGACCAATCTTTGGTCCGTGTGTGGCTATTTGTATGGGCGCCCTAGTATGTCTGGGGGGCGGTGATCTCGGGTCACGTTCTGGGCACGAGTTCCCACTCGGGACTAGAAAATCCAGTACAAAAGTGAAAACAGAGAGCACTTGCTGAATGCTGCACCTCAAGACCTATAGCTCGTTTCGAAGAGGACGACGAGCCGGTCGTTTTGAGTACTAGAACTACATAAAATACATTGTGGACTTGTGGACCTTAACATGGGCTGGGAGCTGTAATATAAGCACTTCTTCCCAAACACTTGATGACTATATAGGGTCCATAATATCTTGGGCTAAGTTTCTTATATTTCCCAAGTGATAGAGAGATATGCTTGGATCGCACCTGTAGAAGAACTTTTTCTCTTTCCTTGAAGATCCTTTTAGATCTCCTTATGTCGATGTAATGTTTTTGCCAATATTGAAGCAGCTTTAATATCTTTTTGGATAGCCTAGGTCGGTTCTTCCATCTCCTCGAGCATTTTTTCGGAGGCTTTGACTTTTAAGGTTGGATTAGAGAAATTTAGAGGAGACAAGCATTCTTGCCCATAGAGTGCCTTAAATGGTGACATGCCTATGTTCTAGTGATAAGATGTATTATAGGCAAATTCTACTAGATAAAGGTATTAAATCCATCTTCTTAGCTCCCGCCCGCCAAATGCTCTGTGAATATCTTCAATTACTTGTTTAAGTCTCTTATTCTGGCCATCAGTCTTTGGATGGTAAGTCTTTGGATGGTAAGCTGTACTCTCTTATTCTGGCCATCAGTCTTTGGATGGTAAGCTATACTCTCTTATTCTGGCCACCAATAGTCTCTAGATGGTAAGATGGTAAGCTGTACTGAAGCAAAGTTGAGTACCCAAGGCCTGAAATAAGAACTTCCAGAACTGTGAAGTGAAGTCGGAGTCCCAATCATTGGCTATCCTCTTTGGTAAACCATGAAGCTTGAAAACCTCTTTGATGAATAATCGAGCAACATCAGAAGCTTTGAGGGGTTTCTTTGCTAGCATAAGATGAGCTACTTTGGTGAGCAAGTCCATCACTACAAAAATGGAATTATATCCTCCTTGGAGAGACTTGTGACAAAATCCATACTAATGCATTCCCACTTCATTTGAGGAATATCCAAGGGTTGAAGTTTTCCAAGCATCTTGACTCTTTCAACTTTGATGCTTTGACATGAGAGACATTGCTTCAAGTATTGTAGGACATCATTTTTCAAGCCTTCCCAATGATAGATCTTCCTTAGATCATTCAAGGTTGTTGCATAACCTAGGTGCCATGCGGTGGGGCTATCATGAGCTTCATGGAGGATTTGCTTCTTTAGGGAGGAAGGGTCCTCAGGAATACGTAGCATGTGATTGAAGTAGAGGCACCCATGATGGGTGGAGTAACACTTGATTAGATTTTTCTCCTTCTTTGTCTTTCCCCCCTCTTCAACTAAGTTCACCGTCCTTTGGTAGTCAGGATCATGAAATGATACTTCTTTCACCTTGACCAGTATGGGGTCATTTGGCATAGAAATTGCACTCAAGAAAGCTTTGTGGCTAAGTGCGTCTACTACCACATTATCCTTCCCAGGGTAAAATTTGATGTTGAAGTCATATTCTTGTAGAATCGCAACCCATCTTCTCTACCTCATATTGAGGTTTGGCTGCTAGATGAAGATCCACTTTAGGCTCTTGTGGTTGGTTACAAGCTGGAACTTGCATCCCAAGAGATACTGTCTCCATAACTTAAGGCAATGAACAATTGATAAGAGTTCCAAATCATGGGTGGCATACTTGGTCTGATATTGCTTCAAATTGCGAGAAGTATAAGCCACTGGTCTTCCATCTTGGGCTAAGACACCACCATATGCTAGACTATTGGCATTAGTAACCACCTCAAATTCCATGGTGAAATCAGGATGTTTCAAGGCTGGTGCTGAGATAAGAATGGTTTTGAGCTTATCAAGCTGACTTGATGGATTGGTAGCCTCACTATTTTGCAATCCTTCATAAGATCGGTCAAAGTCTTAAGATCAGTCAAGGATGCAACTACCATGGAATAATCTTTGATGAAAATCCTATACTATCCTATGATTCCCAAAAATCCACAAACTTTGTAGTTTGAATTAGGGGGTGACCATTCCAATATATCTTTGACCTTGGTGGGATCCACTGAGATACCATCTTGGGAGACAATGAATACAAGATACATAGGCACATTTACTTTTCTTAGCATAGAGTTTATGTCAACGGATCAATTGTAGCACTCTATACACATGATCCTTATGTACTAGAATGCCATCAAAAAAGACAAGAACAAATTCATCCAAGTAGGGACGGAATATATCTTGCATTAGGTAGTTGAAAGTTGCGGCGGTTGAAAGTTGCAGGAGCATTGGTTAACCCGAATAATATCGTAGTAAACTCATAGTGGCCATAATGGGTATTGAAAGCTATCTTGGGTATATCTGCTTCCTTGACTCTGATCTGATACACTACTAGTCCATGGGCTCGTAGCGATGATAAAAGCGATGCAAAAGCGTCGCTTACGCAACGTGTCGAGCCGTCACTACAAGCGTCGCTATTGTACGTCGCTTAAGCGACAACAATAGCGACTTCTGTAGCGATGCATATGCGTCGCATAAGCGACGAATTTTTAAAAAGTTATTTAACGTCGCTTAAGCGAGGATCAATCGCTTAAGCGACGATTCCGACGATTACATCGCTTAAGCGACGACGCGCAACGAAAAAAGACAAACAAATATAAAATTTATATACCGGTTGATTCATTTACATTAAACATAATGTTATCTATATTTTTCTCATGATCTACTGTTGCTCTCTTTGTCGCTTGCTATCTTGCAACTGTGATTGCGCTCCGTGCTGTCATTGTTTTTGCAGAGATTGGTCAGACACCGGTGCATAAACGAACATGAATTTTGGTAAACAACGCTATCTAGCTCTCTTTTATTGTTAATTTTTGAAATTGAAACACTCTAACTTTAACTATTTTCAAGCCTTACTTTATCTTTATAATACATATACATATACATATACATACACATATACAATGTGCATGCACATACATACTACATACACACATAGTAGTACATACATATGTTTAATGTTATGCATACATAATGCAAGCATGCATGCATTATATATGTATGTATGTAAGACATTATGTATATATGTATGTATATCACATGTATATATGTATCTACAGTGTATGAATCCATGCATGTGTGTATGTATATACATGCATGTGTGTATGTATCTACAGTGTATGAATCCATGCATGTGTGTATGTATATACATGCATCTATGTATGTATGTACATTGTATGTATGCATGCATGCATGCATGTATGTATGTATGTAAGCATTCCTGACGAACGGGAGCGAGAAAGGGGATAGGGCCATCCTGGGGATGGGACAAAGATCGACAGTTCAAAAAACTTTATTTAACTTCAACTATTTTCAAGCTTTACTTTATCTATATAATACATATACATATACATATACATATACATACACATATACAATGTGCATGTACATACATAGTACATACACATATAATATTACATACGTATGTTCTGCATACATAATGCATGCATGCATGCATTAGATAGACTTTACTTTAAGGCGGCCAATCTTTGGTCCGTGTGCGGCTATTTGTATGGGCGCCCTAGTATGTCTGGGGCGGTGATCTCGGGTCGTGTTCTGGGCGTGAGTTCCTGCTCAGGACTAGAAAATCCAGTACAAAAGTGAAAACAGAGAGCACTTGCTGAATGCTGCACCTCAAGACCTATAGCTCGTCTCGAAGAGGACGACGAGCCGATCGTTTTGAGTACTAGAACTACATAAAATACATTGTGGACTTGTGGACCTTAACATGGGCTAGGAGCTGTAACTTATAAGCACTTCTTCCCAAACACTTGATGACTATATAGGGTCCATAATATCTTGGGCTAAGTTTCTTATATTTCCAAAGTGATAGAGAGATATGCTTGGATCGCACCTGTAGTAGAAGAACTTTTTCTCTTTCCTTGAAGATCCTTTTAGATCTCCTTATGTCGGTGTAATGTTTTTGCCAATATTGAGCAGCTTTAATATCTTTTTGGATAGCCTAGGTCGGTTCTTCCATCTCCTCGAGCATTTTTTCGGAGGCTTTGACTTTTAAGGTTGGATTAGAGAAATTTAGAGAAGACAAGCATTCTTGCCCATAGAGTGCCTTAAATGGTGACATGCCTATGTTCTAGTAATAAGATGTATTATAGGCAAATTCTACTAGATAAAGGTATTAAATCCATCTTCTTCGCTCCCACCCACAAATGCTCTGTGAATATCTTTAATTACTTGTTTAAGTCTCTTATTCTGGCCATCAGTCTTTGGATGGTAAGTCTTTGGATGGTAAGCTGTACTCTCTTATTCTGGCCATCAGTCTTTGGATGGTAAGCTATACTCTCTTATTCTGGCCACCAATAGTCTCTGGTGGATGGTAAGATGGTAAGCTGTACTGAAGCAAAGTTGAGTACCCAAGGCCTGAAATAAGAACTTCCAGAATTGTGAAGTGAAGTCGGAGTCCCAATCATTGGCTATCCTCTTTGGTAAACCATGAAGCTTGAAAACCTCTTTGATGAATAATCGAGCAACATCAGAAGCTTTGAAGGGTTTCTTTGCTAGCATAAGATGAGCTACTTTGGTGAGCAATTCCATCACTACAAAAATGGAATTATATCCTCCTTGGAGAGACTTGTGACAAAATCCATACTAATGCATTCCCACTTCATTTGAGGAATATCCAAGGGTTGAAGTTTTCCAAGCATCTTGACTCTTTCAACTTTGATGCTTTGACATGAGAGACATTGCTTCAAGTA
The DNA here is from genome assembly GCF_041138505.1 of Cibotium barometz. Classification (NCBI taxonomy): domain Eukaryota; kingdom Viridiplantae; phylum Streptophyta; class Polypodiopsida; order Cyatheales; family Cibotiaceae; genus Cibotium; species Cibotium barometz. The sequence continues at coordinate 36,274,262 of NC_141052.1, forward strand.
TCGTAGGACATCATTTTTCAAGCCTTCCCAATGATAGATCTTCCTTAGATCATTCAAGGTTGTTGCATAACCTAGGTGCCATGCGGTCTAGAATGCCATAAAAAAAACAAGAACAAATTCATCCAAGTAGGGACAGAATATATCTTGCATTAGGTAGTTGAAAGTTGCACGAGCATTAGGCGGTTGAAAGTTGCAGGAGCATTGGTTAACCCGAATAATATCGTAGTAAACTCATAGTGGCCATAATGGGTATTGAAAGCTATCTTGGGTATATCTGCTTCCTTGACTCTGATCTGATACACTACTAGTCCATGGGCTCGTAGCGACGACAAAAGCGATGCAAAAGCATTGCTTACGCGACGTGTCGAGCTGTCACTACAGGCGTCACTGTTGTACGTCGCTTAAGCGACAACAATAGCGACTTCTGTAGCGATGCATATGCGTCGCATAAGCGACGAAATTTTAAAAAGTTATTTAACATCGCTTAAGCGAGGATCAATCACTTAAGCGACGATTCCGACGATTACGCGGTTAAGCGATGACGCGCAACGGAAAAAGATGGACAAATATAAAATTTATATACCGGTTGATTCATTTACATTAAACATAATGTTATCTATATTTTTCTCATGATCTACCTACTGTTGCTCTCTTTGTCGCTTGCTATCTTGCAATTGTGATTGCACTCCGTGCTGTCGTTGTTTTTGCAGAGATTGGTCAGACACCGGTGCATAAACGAACATGAATTTTGGTAAACAACGCTATCTAGCTCTCTTTTATTGTTAATTTTTGAAATTGAAACACTCTAACTTTAACTATTTTCAAGCCTTACTTTATCTTTACAATACATATACATATACATATACATATACATACACATATACAATGTGCATACACATACATACTACATACACACATAGTAGTACATACATATGTTTAATGTTATGCATACATAATGCAAGCATGCATGCATTATATATGTATGTATGTATATCACATGTATATATGTATCTACAGTGTATGAATCCATGCATGTGTGTATGTATATACATGCATCTATGTATGTATGTACATTTTATGCATGCATGCATGCATGCATGCATGTATGTATGTAAGCATTCCTGACGAACGGGAGCGGGAAAGGGGATAGGGCCATCCTGGGGATGGGACAAAGATCGACGGTTCAAAAAACTTTATTTAACTTCAACTATTTTCAAGCTTTACTTTATCTATATAATACATATACATAAACATATACATATATAATACATATACATATACATATACATACACATATACAATGTGCATGTACATACATAGTACATAGTACATACGTTGTCGTGCCATGGCACGTCTATGGTGTGAAACCGTGCATGTGAGGCCATCAAATACACATCCAGATGCATGGGGTTAAGTGCCATGACGAGTCATTATATGATGCCATGTATATATGTTCATATTGTAAATGAGGTTCAATAAGACGAGCTGAGGCTGAGCCAGATCTAGGAGTTTTTGTATATGAGTGTGGAGAGTGACGGTTCTGCTGTTACTCAGAGCCCATGGGTAAGTTAGAAACATCCAGTTATATATGATGGTATGAGTGGCAAGCCAAAGGGATAAGTTAATGATGTTAATGGCTTCCCATGTGCATAATGTGTGGTAGCTTTTAAATGGTATCGATTGGGTCAAATCAGTGAACACCTCTTATGGAATGCAAACATGAGGGCATGCCAATGTACAAAGGAATGCATTTATGAAGACATGGAAAAATATTTGAGTAAACAATTGGGGAATTCTATAAATCATATGGCCGATGTGATGACATTATAAACTATGGAGGCGTCAAGAGTAATGGAGATTCAATGGGCATTAGAGTGCCGAAGTCTTAATTGAATGCGGGGAATGAAAATTGGATGATCTATTTTACATTGGAAACCTTGCCTTAATGCCAAGGTTAGGTGCTTTACACTAAGGGGGCAGATTGCGTGGCATTAAAAAGGAAAACAATGGAAAGTATTAAAGGTGGAAATGGCGGGTGTCAGCGTACGTGGAATGAAAAGAAATGTATTTCTTTTTATTGGAATTTTCTAGATAATATGCAAAATAGATGCGAGCGCAGCTTTTTGAAATGGAAATTTCCGGATTGTAAGCTGCAAAAGGTGGTGTAGGCACGATTTCCCCGCGGGAAAAAGAGAGAAAAACTAGAGGTAGGAGGCGGCGAAGATCAGAGAAGAAAAATGTCTGCAGAAAATGGGAACCAGAGCCCAATCGACCAGTGATTTTCATTTCAAGAATATATATACTGTTCGTGCCTTGTAGGTGTTAGACTTGAAGGGAATTTTGAGTACTATAAAGGGAGATGCTCTTCGTTTTTCTTCACTACCTTCATCGAACAGTCGGCAGCGTTCAGCTTTTGCGAATAGTGAAACAAATCAAGAGAATCTTCGCTTGTAAACCTTCAGTTAAGTGACTTTTTTTTTTATTTCTTTTAAAATTACTTTCACTCCATACGATTTAAGAAAATCGTATATCTCATATATCAAAAGGAATTTGGAAATGAGTAGAAAGATTTGGGGAAAAAAGCTAAAGGATTTGGAGCTCGGAGATTTGTGGGAAAAAAGGTAACAAAAATACATTTAAGTCGAGGGAAATTGGTCTTACTTTCTACTCGATTGAATTTTGGAAATTACGAGTATGTTATAGCTATGCCGAATGCTATCTTTTGCTTGTGAGATGTTAGAATATTAAGGCAGGTTTTCAGGTGATAAAGGGCATCTTGATATAATGGTTTTGATGGCACTGGATGTAAAGAATGTAAATGGTCACATGTATGTTGGAAAAAATTGAAGGATATGTTATGCCTACATGTGATTGGATCAAAGGATTTGGAGAAAGGAGTCAGTGAATAAAGGGACAAGCACTTGATACGCAATTTTGTGCAATCATCAGGATGAATTCAAGGATGTATTGAGGTGATTCGACACATGTATATGTCATTGAAAATGGAGATGTCCAATACACCTTGGGGAATTTTGTGTGCGAGTTTCCTTGTTAGATTTGGTACCTACTCTCACAGCTAAAAGTCTCGTACTTTCCTAGCTATACCGCACACGTCACGACAGCTCTTTGGTGAACCCGACGTGAAACTGCTGGGGTGAGAGTGTGGTGAAATATACAAGGAAGCTATGGCTGAGAATTCTGAGGGTCAGGGGGTTCATTTTGACCCTGGGGTTATGCAGATATTTCAGATGTTTACCATGTACATGCAACAACAACAAGCTGCTGAAAGGGGACAAATTTCCACGACCAAAGCATTACAATCAATTGTGAAAAAGATGGATCAATTTGATGGGAAGGACATTACAAAGTACCTGCGCAATTATGTAAAGGAGATGGAGCTAAACAGGGTGACTGAGGAGGATATGGTTCGAAGTTTCGAGCTGGTATGTGTTCCTGAAATAAGAGAGCGCATAAGAGGATTGCAGACAGCACATGGTGGCAGAAATTGGGAGGAGTTCAAGCTTGCTTTAAAGGATGAATATTTCATGGAGGATTGTGAGCGAGTGACCAAACGAACTTTCTTGGAATGGGTCACAAAACCTAAAGTGGGAATTTCTGCCACAGAATTGCTAAGAGAGTTTGAGAAGCGCTATGCCCAGTTGTCAAGGATAGAACGCACAACTTTGGATAGAGAAAAAACAGAGCTCTTCTTACAGGCAGCTGGGAAAGATCTCCAAGAGAAATTGGAAATCCTCCTTGAGGACAAGGATACAGAGCAGGGATTAAAGAGTGATTGGAATGATGTTGAGGATGCAGTCACTATGTTAGCAAAGCGGCAGCGGAGGAGGGATAAAATGGTGATGGGCTCTGCAACCCCCATAACTGCTGTTACCCCTGAGAATCTACCCAAACCAGCTGTTACAATTCCAAAGGTAGATGGGCCGATGGATGAGCTTATCAAGGGTATGCGTGACCTAAAATTGAAGATGTCCAGGATTGAAGAAAAAGGTCTACCATTGGGGCAGGCTACTATGCAAAGACCTCAAAGCAAAGAAGGGTTTACATATAGATGCATATGGTGTGATGACCCAGAACATGCAAAGAAGGATTGTGCTAGCTATAAAGAAGCTCTTAAAAATCAACTTGTGTTTTTCAAAGATGGGAAAATCCATCTTACAGAGACTGGTCTTTCATTGAGTACAAACTTTGGGAAAGGAGGGATGAAAAAGCTGGTAGAGGATATGGCTGCTAGTCATGCCATTTCTATGGTTGAGGCAGCAACCTATGGATTAAAGGTTGGTCAATTAAAGCAGGGATTTGAGAATGATGAGGATTATGAGAATGAGGATTTTTGGCCATCAACAATGGAATTAATTGCGTCAAAGAAAGTGTCAAAGCAAGCTTTGCATGAGGCAGGTGATTGTATACGTCTTGAGACTGGCTGGGAGGAGCCTGTGGATTCTTTATCTATTCATGCCTATATTGCCAAATGCCAAAATAATGAGGCACAGGTAGAGGAGAAGCGTAAAAGGGAAAATGAGGAAGGAGGGCCATCAAAAAGAGTTACACGTGGAAGTGAAAAGAAGGATCCTGGGCCATCACATATGCCTCCACAGCATAGCAGACCCCCACAGGATGTTTCAATGGAAGAAGTGCCAGCAAAAATGAAGGAGAAGGGTAAAGGGAAAAGTCCACTTTACAAGCTTCAATCTGATATTGAAGCTGCAACAGATCTCAAAAAGGTGCTTGAAGAGAGGATTCTAAACATCAGGGTGGAATTCACACTAGGGGAAGTCTTGGGGATTGCAAAGAAAGAATTTCATGATGAGATAATTGATATTATACGAAGAAAAAGGCAGTCCATAATTGAATCTATTCCATCACAAGGGGAGGCAAGCACTTCCAAGACTCATGGAGTACAGGTACGGAAAAAGGAAGAGAGAGAAAATGTGGTGGAATGTAATCACTCAGCTGATGGGGCACGACAAGTGCGCTTTGTGGAAGAGGATGATGAAAAAGAAGTTCTTACAAAGAGTCATTACTTCAGGAGCCATTGGGCAAGAGCAACCACTGAAACCCTTGTCAAGATAGGTGATTTGGAAGAGCCATATGTCGCTCTAATTGATCATGGGTCTGAAATAAATCTTATGGCTAAAAATCTCTACAACAAATGTAAGTGGCCAATGGATGTGGATCATGGGTGGATGATTAAAGCAGCTAATAACTCATCTGGAGAGCTTTATGCAGCATGTCCAAATGTAAGGGTAACTATAGGGGATGTGAAGGATGATCAGAATTTCTTTGTTCAGGAGATGTCATCGTATCCCCTTATCCTTGGGCAACCCTACATTACAGCTATAAGGATGGAAACAAAGGTTTTGGATGATGGTTCAGCATATGCAAGAATAAGGAGTAAAGATGGCAAAAAAGCTGTTCAGTTTTTGACAGTTTGCATTAATCATGAAAGGAATCGTGAGTCTCTTCGGGCACAGTCACTCCCAAAGATAAACAGAGAGTTCATGAATTACAGGGAGATGAGGGATTTTGGCCAGGTGCCATTGTAAAGCGGGATTCCAATGGTACAAGGGGAAATGAGTTCTCGCAGGACTCAATCAATGTAAATAGCTTTTCAGCAAATTTTCAGGGATTCTCCAGCTATGGGTCATTGGTTTTTGTAAAAAGCAAGGATTTGAAGCGTGGCATGCGAAAACATATACAAAATAAACAAAAAAGTTTTGAGCAATGTGGTCTTTTTGGGAAGAATGAGTTTATTTCAGGAGTGCTTGATGAGGTATCATTTGTAGATACTATGGATGTGCTTTTTGATATGGGAAGAGCATGCTTACAGGGTGGAAATGAAATGATAGAGGTGTCATATGTGGAGATGTATGATATAATCCAGGAATTCGAGGGGGTGGAATGTAAAAACATGAATTGCGAGATGGATGCTCATGTTGATACAAAGTACAAAACGGTTGCAAAGAAGGTGAAACCAGTTGCCTTGCCCTTGCCACCAGGAAGCAAGGAGAAGATAGATGAAGCTTCTATGCAACCAAATCTTAGAGATCCGAAGAAAATTGGGCATAAATTTACTCAAGAAACTCTAAAAGAGCTGAAGATTGGTGAGAAGGATTTTCTGTTGCCAGTTGAAAGGAAATGCTTTGAGGAGATGCTTGTAAAACATGGGAAAGCCTTTGCTTTTCAGCCGCATGAGATAGGCTGTGTTGATCCAAGTGTAACAGCACCAATGGTGATCTTTACTGTTCCACATGTGCCCTGGAACCTGCGGCCAATTCCAGTACCAAAGGCTCTCTTGCCAAAGTTGATGGAATTACTAAAAGAAAAGATCAGGATGGGAATCTTGGAGCCAACATGTGCCCCATATTCCAACAGATGGTTTACTGTACCAAAGAAAAATGGGACATTGCGCTTTATTCAAGACATGCAACCTGTAAACAAAGTCACAATCAGGAATGTGGGAGCAGGTCCGATTGTAGATGAGTTTGCAGAAGCATTTGCAGGGAAAGCTATATACTCTATGGGTGATCTGTATTCGGGATATGATCAGTTCCAGCTGGATATACAAAGCAGGGACTTGACCACAATGAGAACTCCCTTGGGATTAGTAAGGATGTGTACCTTACCACAGGGAGCCACCAACTCAGTGGCACATATGATGAATGGAATGAATAAAGTCTTACGAGACTTCATACCACAAAAAACTATGCCATTTTTGGATGATGTGCCAATAAAGGGCTGTGATGAGAAAGACAAAGATGAGGATTTGGATTCAAAGGGGTGCCGCAAGTTTGTGGCAAATCACATAAAGGATTGTGACATGATTCTATCCAGGCTTGAAGAAGTGAATCTTACTTTATCTGGGCTGAAATCAGTGTTTGGAGTTGGTGAAGTGCTAATAGTGGGACATCTTTGTAGTACTAGTGGACGCCGACCTTGTCCAGCCAAAATAGATGCAATACAAAGAATGAAAGAGACATGCATTAATGTTACAGAGCTGAGGAGATTTCTTGGAGCATGTGTCTTTTATGTTATTTGGATCCCACATTATGCACATGTAGCAGATCCTCTTTATCAACTTTTGAGGAAAAATCAAAAATTTTTGTGGAGTGCAGTACATATTAAAGCTATGCGGAAGCTGAAATGTTTGCTCCAATCATCACCCACTCTGAGAAAGGCAGATTATGAGTGTGGCAGGCCTGTGATTGTTACAGTTGATACTAGTCCTACTGGGATAGGATGGGCAGTAGGGCAAGATGATGAGGATGATCATAGGTATGTAATTAGATTTGGAGCAAAGGTATTAAGCTTTCGGCAACGAAAGTATCCACAGATCAAGAGAGAGTTATGGGGAATAGTCACTGCCCTAAAATGTGAAAAAGAATATCTTATTGGGGCATCTGTACTTGTGGAAACTGATTGCTTGCCACTTCTTGGGATGATAGAAAGTTGTACCACTCCAGATATTGCTATGCTTAGGTGGATTGCTTATATCAAGTCACTAAATCCTGAGTTTGAGCATATTGCGGGAAAAGATAATCCAGTTGCAGATATGCTATCAAGAGCCAGGTATGAAGATGAGAAAGAGATGATTAGTGACATTGATGATGTGGGTACAAAGTTCTATACTACAGCATATGCAAAAGGGGACCATATTTGCCTATCAAATGCACTTGAGTCTTTTATTGAGGAAATATATGAAGGAGATTGGCTGCTTATTGGTCAATATTTGAGTACTCTGACAAGGCAAGAAAATTGGTCTGACTCAGAATTTAAGAGGATCCGCAGAAAAGCATATGGTTATTTCCTAAAGGATGGGTATCTCTGGAAGCATCCTAAGCAGAGGAATGCTATGCCACAGAGAGTCATATGTGATAAAGAGACTCAAGGAAAGCCGGTATGGTTGTGTTGGGAAAATAACAGCTGATAGGGGTGAGCTAGATGTTGAAGAAGCAAGGGAATTCTTCTCTAGAATTGGTATCAAACTGTCCCTAACATGTGCTTACAATCCTGAGGGCAATGGGAAAAGTGAGCGAGGACATCCTCCAATCATTAAAGCTTTGGCTAAGGCATGCAGAGAAAGAATGCGAGAGTGGCCAAAGCTGTTACCATATGCCTTGTGGGCTGACCGTACAACTCATAGCTCAGTGACAGGATACATGCCTGCAGAATTAATGTATGGTCAGAAGCCAGTGATGCCAATTGAAGAAGTAGTTCTAACTTGGAATGTATTGCCCTGGGTGGAAGGATTGAGCAGAGATGACCTCCTTGCATTGCGAATAAGACAGTTGGAGAGGAGGCCTGGAGATGTAGAGCTTGCTAAAGCTCGCTTGAAAGATGCAAGGTTGAAAAATAAAGAAAGATTTGATAGTAGACACAGACTCCGGCCAAAACCTATTGAAGAAGGTGATTGGGTTCTAATGTATGATAGTAGCCTTGACAACCAATTCACCGTTCAAAGAAAATTTGCAAAAAGATGGTTTGGCCCTTACATTGTCAAGCATGTGCATGGAAATGCCACGTATACTCTGTGTGAGCTTGATGGAACAGAAATAAAGAATCTTGTGGCAGGCAAAAGAATCAAGATATTTAAAAGAAGGCATGATAGTGATCCTTTTGATTCACAGGAGACTCAGGATGAGAGGCTTGACAGTGGTAGTATGGATATGGTTGAAGAGGAAGAGGATGATCTTCCTGACAATGCAGAAGATGAAGACGACATCCAGCTATATGTAGATCTTGATGATGATTTGGCACATACCAGAGGATGTGCACGTTTAGAGGGGGTGGATGTCGTGCCATGGCACGTCTATGGTGTGAAACCGTGCATGTGAGGCCCTCAAATACACATCCAGATGCATGGGGTTAAGTGCCATGACGAGTCATTATATGATGCCATGTACATATGTTCATATTGTAAATGAGGTTCAATAAGACGAGCTGAGGCTGAGCCAGATCTAGGAGTTTTTGTATATGAGTGTGGAGAGTGACGGTTCTGCTGTTACTCAGAGCCCATGGGTAAGTTAGAAACATCCAGTTATATATGATGGTATGAGTGGCACGCCAAAGGGATAAGTTAATGATGTTAATGGCTTCCCATGTGCATAATGTGTGGTAGCTTTTAAATGGTATCGATTGGGTCAAATCAGTGAACACCTCTTATGGAATGCAAACATGAGGGCATGCCAATGTACAAAGGAATGCATTTATGAAGACATGGAAAAATATTTGAGTAAACAATTGGGGAATTCTATAAATCATATGGCCGATGTGATGACATTATAAACTATGGAGGCGTCAAGAGTAATGGAGATTCAATGGGCATTAGAGTGCCGAAGTCTTAATTGAATGCGGGGAATAAAAATTGGATGATCTATTTTACATTGGAAACCTTGCCTTAATGCCAAGGTTAGGTGCTTTACACTAAGGGGGCAGATTGAGTGGCATTAAAAAGGAAAACAATGGAAAGTATTAAAGGTGGAAATGGCGGGTGGCAGCGTACGTGGAATGAAAAGAAATGTATTTCTTTTTATTGGAATTTTCTAGATAATATGCAAAATAGATGCGAGCGCAGCTTTTTGAAATGGAAATTTCCGGATTGTAAGCTGCAAAAGGTGGTGTAGGCACGATTTCCCCGCGGGAAAAAGAGAGAAAAACCAGAGGTAGGAGGCGGCGAAGATCAGAGAAGAAAAATGTCTGCAGAAAATGGGAACCAGAGCCCAATCGACCAGTGATTTTCATTTCAAGAATATATATACTGTTCGTGCCTTGTAGGTGTTAGACTTGAAGGGAATTTTGAGTACTATAAAGGGAGATGCTCTTCGTTTTTCTTCACTACCTTCATCGAACAGTCGGCAGCGTTCAGCTTTTGCGAATAGTGAAACAAATCAAGAGAATCTTCGCTTGTAAACCTTCAGTTAAGTGACTTTTTTTTTATTTCTTTTAAAATTACTTTCACTCCATACGATTTAAGAAAATCGTATATCTCATATATCAAAAGGAATTTGGAAATGAGTAGAAAGATTTGGGGAAAAAAGCTAAAGGATTTGGAGCTCGGAGATTTGTGGGAAAAAAGGTAACAAAAATACATTTAAGTCGAGGGAAATTGGTCTTACTTTCTACTCGATTGAATTTTGGAAATTACGAGTATGTTATAGCTATGCCGAATGCTATCTTTTGCTTGTGAGATGTTAGAATATTAAGGCAGGTTTTCAGGTGATAAAGGGCATCTTGATATAATGGTTTTGATGGCACTGGATGTAAAGAATGTAAATGGTCACATGTATGTTGGAAAAAATTGAAGGATATGTTATGCCTACATGTGATTGGATCAAAGGATTTGGAGAAAGGAGTCAGTGAATAAAGGGACAAGCACTTGATACGCAATTTTGTGCAATCATCAGGATGAATTCAAGGATGTATTGAGGTGATTCGACACATGTATATGTCATTGAAAATGGAGATGTCCAATACACCTTGGGGAATTTTGTGTGCGAGTTTCCTTGTTAGATTTGGTACCTACTCTCACAGCTAAAAGTCTCGTACTTTCCTAGCTATACCGCACACGTCACGACAACGTATGTTCTGCATACATAATGCATGCATGCATGCATTATATATGTATATATATATGCAGGGATGTATGTCATATGTAATACATATGTCATATTATATATATATCTATATAAATACATATACATATACATATAAATATACATATGCATACACATATACAATGTGCATGTACATACATAGTACATACACACATAGTAGTACATACATATATACATGCATACATGCATTGTATATGTATACATAATGTATGTACATACATAGTACATACACACATAGTAGTACATACATATGTTATGCATACATAATGCATGCATGCATGCATTGTATATGTATACATATATGTATGTATGTAAGACATTATGTATGTATGTATCTCATCCGGCATCTATTCCGTACGGCTTGCGGAAGGTTCCTGTCCTGCATTCTTCCGTACTGTATGCGGAAGGTTCCCATCCCGCACTCTTCTGGATCTCCTCTATACTCGTCTCTTTGCCTCCGAAACTCCATTCCGGTCTGCATTCCGGTTCATATAGATATTCCGAATCTGCATTCTGGACCGTATTTTCCTTCAAAATGAAGACTAGAAGCAAACGGTGGCGTACTTCTTTTACGCCCCAGCAGACATGTTAGTAATTGACTTAAAATATATTATTTTACTAAGAGGCAAAATATACACAACCAAAAATTAAGTCTTTATGCCAAAATTTTGTATATACATGTCTATATCAAAAAGGGTCCTTACAATATGTATGTCATATGTATGTATGTATGTATATACGTGCATGTATGTATGCATGCACATTGTATGCATGCATGCATGTATGTATGTATGTATGTATGTAAGCAATCCTGGCGAACGGAAACGAGGATGGACAAAAAATGGCAATTTAAAAACTTTTTTAATAATAACTATTTTCAAGCTACTTGGTACATGGTACTTGGTGCACTGGACTTGGTACATGGTACTTAGTACATGGTACTTGGTACATGATAATTGGTACATGGTCCATATAGTAATTGGTACATGGTACATGATAATTGGTACATGGTCCATAGTAATTGGTACATGGTACATGATAATTGGTACATGGTCCATAGTAATTGGTACATGGTACTTGATAATTGGTACATGGTCCATAGTAATTGGTACATGGTACTTGATACTTGGTACATGGTACTTGGTACTAGATTCAATGCTTGGTACTTGATTTAGTATCAGGCTCCATAATGAAACTTCGAACTCGCAATTGATACATGATATATGGTATCAATTGGTCGGTCTAACTTTGGGATACCTTAAGCAATAAACATGGGAACAAAGAAAGCTTTTTAGTGCTAGACTTGGTACTTAAGTTGGGTATCATGTTGAAACCTCGTACTTGCAAATGGTTACATGGTACAGGTACGTGGTACATAAATTGGTACTTTGAAATCATGTGCTTTGAAACTTCATGGTTCGGATCTTTAAGATTGAAAGTTAGCTTGAGTTGATACGTATCGTACAATCAGGGAGCCCTGCAAAAAATATGAAAATCAAAAGCTTGTTAATATTAGAGCCTAACATAGAAAAACAGTCACTGGAACTGCGATAAAGTTTTTGATTTGTCTCTATCTAGCTTTCCAAGAGCTTTTAAGAAATTGGTGATGCTTGCCAATCTTTTGCTTCTTTTGATGTGTTACATTGTGGGCTCGCCTCTTTTCTTGTTTACGATTTGTTTTGTTTTAAAACATACAGATAAATAAATAACGTTCTCGCTTCTCACACATACTTAGGCTAATTAACTTACCGACAAATAATTAATTGTTTGACAATAGACAAATTCAGCGATGCAACGAGAACATATGTCAATATATATCATCAACAAATATATGTACATGTGTCTACACTGTGTGGTGATCAATCCTCTCATATACAAAACAGATCACTAAGTATCACTACATGAGCCATCACTACATGAGTCGCTACTATCAAACTTGGAATCATCATCAACATCACCATGGCCACCACCCGTGCCCCCAACCACAACACCACCATCACCACCGCCACCACTCGTGTCCCGACCCGGGATCACGCCGCCGCCGTCGCCCGCCTCAGACTCTTGTCGTCGCCCCTCTGTCGAGCCACCTCTGTCATGTCCTCCTCGCCATGTTGCTCCTGCATTACTTAGTGAAATCAAATAATAATATATTACAGTTAATATGAAAATAAACCACAAAATAAATCAGTGATACGCACAATTGGATCAGGCGTGTCCAGAAGTGTCACCTACAAAGCGCGGTACCCGTAGTATGTAGCGTACTCCATCTCCTGCGCCATAGGTGCACGACCATAGTCTTTGGTTTGCATCAAGACAAAACCAAAGACTTATTGATTTCTTCATTCAATAATAGTATCTTTGAAAGTTAAAATTAGAATGATTTATACTCACAAATGTGGCCACAAATCCATCTCGACCCATCCGGCCTAGTCTAGATATGTGACTAACTTGCAGTCTCTTTCGTGCTGCCGTCTATGTAAATTTCATTAAACAAAATGACATAGATTAGAGAATATTTAGAATCAATCTATCAAAGTTCAAATTAATTCTAATATACATTAGCAAAGGCACGCACCTTCTGCTGAGGAAAAGTAATGCGTAGGCGTCTCTCCTTGCGAAAGTATTGCCATGTCTCCATGCACATATTAGCCCTCCTCTTGTTTGTCTCCACCATACAGTAGTGTTTGTTTATTTTTCAAATTGCATACCATAGAACTTGTTAGATTTCAATGTTTTCTTTCATGCATTGCTTTTTTCTTCTCGATCATTTGATTAATGACTCGTGTTTTTATGGTACTTGAAAATTAGATTCGGACTAATCAGAGGGTACACCACCACCTCCTACTCGTGGTGATTGGGGTGCACAGAGTTCCAATACTACACATGAACCCGTTTATGATGATTTCTACTACTACGAGTCTATTATATGCTGGTGTGCTCGTTGTCATGGCACATATCGGAGGCCACGACGGGAGTGCTTTTCACATGAGATGACTCATGGTACTTTTGAGCGAGCACCGCCACACCTGAGGAGCGACATCGACCTATGGTATGTGACTGTTCTCCCTTAATTTTATTATTGGTTATTTTATAAATCAAAGGCTCATATATAATGTAACCATATCATATATGTAGGTATAAATCAAAGGCTCATATATAATGTAACCATATCATATATGTTGGTATATTCACTTGATGACGAGGATGACTTCACTATCAGTGGTGCATTTTTGGTGGATACAGAAGACATTTTATATATTAGCATTTTTGGTGGATGTAGCGTGATATTTGAACTTTTATTTAAAGACAGTTTGGATGTAGCATTTTTGGTGAATGTAGTAAGCCTGCTTTTATTTTGTGTCTTGAATACATTGTCTTGAAGGTGGTATGTCTTGAAGGTGGTATGGCATGTCATGTAGTAAGCCTGCTTTTTTTTTTGGTATGTCATGTGTCATTCTTGCTCACTTTCAATGGATACATGACAAGAAACTGCTCGCATCTCGTATTGATTTGAAAATAATTTGCAAATTGGCTCGCTGCAATGGGCTCGCTCCGTGGCCACCCTCTCTTCTCATGTCCATGTCTTCCTTCAATTCTTCCTTTAGATCTTCTTGGTGTGGATCCTCTTCTTGGAAAGAGATATTCTTCTTCTTTCATGGCTGGCAATGCAAACCCAAATTTATGCGGGAGGTCTTACCTCTTGCCTTATTCTGGACAAGGGCAGTGTCTGATCCCATATTTACACTGATGTAATGTGCCCAATACATAATGCGTATAGCATTCATTCTTATGCACATTCCCAAATGCAACTCTGGCTGTGAATAATCTTGAATTTGAGTGTAATTTGCAGGCATTAACCAAGGGTTAAATGCAAAATGATGATTTTCATAAATTTATCAGCACAATTTTACCAGAAATTACATTAAATCAAGGGTAACCAATTTGTACGGGATGGTTGGAGTATCAAACCAACTCCGAATTGCAATCTGAAGTTATAGGGATCTGTATCAGATACCTAATGGTTAATTTGAACCCTCAATTGTACCAAAATAGAGTGATTAGCACTATCATTGATTAGTAAATTAATCCCCTATTTTGTGTGCAAAAAATAGAGTATGCGGGGAGTCCAGATCTGGTGCCTTAGACTTCAAATGAGCTCAAATGCTTTCAAAGGCATCAATAGCAATGAGTCTAGTAGAGGATCAAGCCAAGAAACACAAGATTTGACCAAATATTGAAAGCTTAATCTCTATTTTACCAAAGTCACCTGCAGATTTGATGAAGAGCTTGGATCTCATTGTAGACTTGATGAAACTGAATTCTGTCTTCACCAGCTTGTAGAGCATGCTTGAAAACACCCGAGGCTAAGAGGAATTGAAGCAATTTGATTTGATGAGCGCAAGATCTACAAATCTATCAGAAAAGTCTGCACTAGAAAAAACGCAAAATGCTCCTGAATGCGCCGACAGTTTGCTGCGTTTTTTGCATAGGCTGGAGCCCAATGATGTTAGCTAGCTTTGGTTAGAAGCTTTTGAGCTATTGTTGTGTGTGCAAGAAGAGGGAGCTCCTCCACTAGCTGGGGGTGCAGAAACTAGTTGAAAAGAAGAGGAAAATTTATAATTTTCTACCAATCCTAATTAGCAAAATAATTAGCAAGATAATGGGCTCACAAATTAGCATGGCTCTGATACCATGTTGAAATTTGAGTAATGTGACGAGCTATGGTGGATCAAACACTAGAATCAACATCATTAACAAAGTGATTAGAAAATAATTAAGACATGGGTAATTAGCAAATAGATTAATGTAAGCATGGATACTCAAAAACCAGCAAATTCTCATTAGGGCAATGCCTCAATTTATAGAGCTTACATCAAGCATCAAATCCCATTGATTTCTCCATGATTCACTCCCAGAATATCTCCACACTTCCTAAATCTTCTCATTCTACCCTTTATTCTCTCCTAGTAGATTCTTCTCACCTTTTCACAGGTTCTTTCACATTTACTCATTCTCTTTTACAGCCTCTAACCAAGGGCTTGTTCCCGCACACACCCTACTCACTTGTATTTTTAACAGATGGCATGAAGGGTGTCATTGCTGTAAATTTACTATATGGACAACCATGGACATTGGTGTGCTTCATCGCTCATCAATCAAAGCTCAACAGGACTCCATGGGTTTATGGGTATCATAGAGAGCATTCCATATGTACATAAAATAAGTGGGCAGCTCTATGTGGAGTTCTCTTGTGTGCGATATGCCTTTTTGATTGCAAAGAATGTACTCCCACACTCATGCTTGAAGACCAGAAGGTTTTTCATAGCCCATACATTGTTCCCTACATGGTTGCGAGGACGAAAGCTTTGGGTGGGGATGGTTTGTAATGAAAGGGGCTTCATCTCGGGACATAAAAGAAGCCCATGGGCATGGATATGACTGGGTAAATATGGGGGCCCAACATTAATGAGTATGAAAAGGTGGGCAAGTATATAACTGAACAAATTGTAATTAGGGGTAAAATCATTTTACTAATCAAATCATACTTTCTAGGAGCTCAAGCTTCCATGGCTATGGTGGTACTCCCTTGAGTGCACATTGTCGTGCCATGGCACGTCTATGGTGTGAAACCATGCATATGAGGCCATTAAATGCAAATCCAGATGCATGGGATTAAGTACCATGACTTGAGTCATTATAAGATGCCTAAGTACATATGTTCATATTGTAAATGAGGTTCAATAAGACGAGCTGAGACTGAGTCAGGTCTCAAAGCCTGTGTACATAACGGGTGTAGTAGGTGTTTTAACACTTGGATAGTGTGATGTTTTTAGTGGAGGAAAAGGGCAGTCTTTTGCTGTGCAGATGCATGCTTGAAGGCCAGGCAAACAGTGGAGAAATGTGTGAGTTTTTGTGAAGTGCATAGGCTGATAAGGAGCCATTTTGGAGGGCAGATATCAGGAGCTAGGAGTGCCTGATGGGTATGTGATGAACTGAAGAGTTGTGGTTAGACATGCTATGAACAACTTCCTAGAAGGAAATTTTTACAGAGGAGCTACAGTTTGAGATCTTTTTAGCACCCAAGGTGGGTACTTTTCATCCGGAATAGCTACAGATGATAGATGGCTAGTTTGAACCGGTTTTTGTGTGCACATGATGAGCATGCTGTGGTGAGACCCAGGTCTCTGGACATAGGTGGTCATCATGGACTTGGCATACTCCTTCTGTTCAAAGAGAAACTGGCCATACCTTTTATGAATATCATCTTCCTTATTAGCTCTAAGAGCAGCATCCTCTGGTGGCAGCAACTTGCACAGAGCCAAAGCTTCATCAAAACTCCTTGACGCTGCTAACTGCACTATCTGAGCACCTAAGGGCACCAACACCAGAGCTTGCACTGTATGATCAGATGATGCAATCACTTGTGGACCACTAGCTACAACGTGGTTACCCATAGGTAGCAGCTGCATCTCTCTCAAAGGGATCATTTGTACTAAGGAGTATGAAGGTTGTAGATACCTAACCTCAATGAAGCGGGAGTACTAGAGGGGAAGTAATTCGACCACAAGGAAACAACTCGATTGTGAGGCCAGTTGCAGTATTGACAATGATATACTCACGCTGAATGTCAAGACACAAGGTGACGGCTTGCGTGGCAATAACACGAAGGGAATATCCGAGTTTTAAGCTGGAAAAAAGGAGGCGCAAGTGTATTTTAATTTTGGGGAAATTCAAAATTTTAGCTGCAAAAGGCGAAGAAGCCCGATTCTCTTGCAGGAAAGAAATTGGGAAAGGGATAAAAACCAGATGGACGGTGTCGTGCCATGGCACATCTATGGTGTGAATCCATGCATGTGAGGCCATCAAATACAAATCCAGATGCATGAGTTAAGTGCCATGACGAGTCATTATATGATGCCATGTACATATGTTCATATTGTAAATGAGGTTCAATAAGATGAGTTGAGGCTGAGCCAGATCTAGGAGTTTTTGTACACGAGTGTGGTGTGAATTATGGAGTTTTATGCATATGGTGGACCTTGTAGTAGGGAACACCCTTCTTAACATGTATGGAAATGCAAAGGTTTGATGCCAGATGAGTTAAAAGAAATTCAGTGGGAGCCAGTGTTGCGAGAACTCATCCAAGTCCGTCGAGCCATCAAAAAGAGCCTCTCTCAGCTTGTTGGTCCAGAGCTGGCATGGGCAGATTTTGACTATATAAATGGGCAGTTGCAATGGTACACAGTTCTTACTATTGCCCACAGAATCAACACTGTCATTTATTGTGATAGACTCTTGGTTTTGGCACATGCGAGGCAGCATATGAGAAGCCGCTACATAGAGGTCTTTAAGGGACATCCATCTGACAAGCAGTAGGGTGCATTGCGTATGGTTGGGCGAGGAAGTGCTAATGGGACTGGGAGTGGAAGCATCATCAACATCGGAATACCTGGATTTGCTAGAACTACCGACATGGGATACACGGGCGTCATACGCATGAGAGGCATGCCCTCCAGTTGCACCTCGGCCGACATCGTTTTTTTTCAAAGGCATGCAAATTGTGTATGATGGGATATTTCTTTGTACTCATGGAGATGGTCGGCCTACTGGCGGGTGGCAGCTTACGTGTATTAAAAAAAAAGAATACCTTGGGGAAATTTCTCGAAGATATACAAGCTATAAATGAGCGCAGCCTTTTTTAAAATGGAAGGCCGATTCTTAAGCTGAAAAAGGCGATGGAAGGCCGCATCTCTTGCGGGAAACAGAGGAAATAACCAGAGTTGGAAAAAACGGCATATCAGAGTTTGGGGAACGTCTGCAGAAACTCGAACCAGTGTGATATCGACCAGAGATTTTCATTTCAAGGAGATACCTACTGTTCATAGCTTGTAGGTGCTAGAAATGAAGAGGGAAATGAGTACTTCATGAAGAGATGATTTCGACTAAATCCATGTTTTCTCCGTTGCATGGTCTGCGCTGATGCGACTGTTACTTCCCGTGTATTCTGCATCGCTTTCCCATGTATTCTGCATCGCGTAGCCAGCTCTGCGACTTATGAGTTTAGCAAAAATAAAATCAAGTGTAAATTCACTCGTAATGTTCAGATAAGTTTTTTTTTACTATTTCTTTTGATTTAGAAAAAGGCGAAAACTCATAAATCCTTAAAGGATTTGGAAAATGAGTAAAAAAGCTTTGGAGAACAAGTTAATGGTTTTTGGAACTTGATGTTTGGTGGGAAAAAGGTATCTAAAGCACATTTAAATCACGGGAAGTTGGTCTTGCTTCTGCTTGATTGAGTTTTCGAAATCATGAGCATGTTATAGCCATGACGTATGCCATCTTTTGCTTGTGAGATGTTAGAATATTAAGGCAGGTTTTCAGGTGATTAAGAGCATCTTGAAATGATGGTTTTGATGGCACTGGATGTAAAGAATGTAAATGGTCACATGTATATTGGAAAAATTTGAAGGTTTTGTTATGCCTACATATGAATGGTTCAAAGGATTTGGAGAAAGGAGTCAGTGAGTAAAGGAACAAACACTTGGTATGCAATTTTGTGCAATCATCAGGATGAAACTTTGGACAGAGAAAAAACAGAGCTCTTCTTACAAGCAGCTGGGAAAGATCTCCAGGAGAAATTGGAAATCCTCCTTGAGGATAAGGATACAGAGCAGGGATTAAAGAGTGATTGGAATGATGTTGAGGATGCAGTCACTATGTTAGCAAAGCGGCAGCGGAGGAGGGATAAAATGGTGATGGGCTCTGCAACCCCCATAACTGCTATTACCCCTGAGAATCTACCCAAACCAGCTGCTACAATTCCAAAGTTAGATGGGCCGATGGATGAGCTTATCAAGGGTATGCGTGACCTAAAATTAAAGATGTCCAGGATTGAAGAAAAAGGTCTACCATTGGGGTAGGCTTCTATGCAAAGGCCTCAAAGCAAAGAAGGGTTTACATATAGATGCATATGGTGTGATGACCCAGAACATGCAAAGAAGGATTGTGCTAGCTATAAAGAAGCTCTTAAAAATCAACTTGTGTTTTTCAAAGATGGGAAAATCCATCTTACAGAGACTGGTCTTCCATTGAGTACAAACTTTGGGAAAGGAGGGATGAAAAAGCTGGTTGAGGATATGGCTGCTAGTCATGCCATTTCTATGGTTGAGGCAGCAACCTATGGATTAAAGGTTGGTCAATTAAAGCAGGGATTTGAGAATGATGAGGATTATGAGAATGAGGATTTTTGGCCATCAACAATGGAATTAACTGCGTCAAAGAAAGTGTCAAAGCAAGCTTTGCATGAGGCAGGTGATTGTATACGTCTTGAGACTGGCTGGGAGGAGCCTGTGGATTCTTTATCTATTCATGCCTATATTGCCAAATGCCAAAATAATGAGGCACAGGTAGAGGAGAATCGTAAAAGGGAAAATGAGGAAGGAGGGCCATCAAAAAGAGTTACACGTGGAAGTGAAAAGAAGGATCCTGGGCCATCACATATGCCTCCACAGCATAGCAGACCTCCACAGGATGTTTCAATGGAAGAAGTGCCAGCAAAAATGAAGGAGAAGGGTAAAGGGAAAAGTCCACTCTACAAGCTTCAATCTGATATTGAAGCTGCAAACAGATCTCAAAAAGGTGCTTGAAGAGAGGATTCTAAACAGCAGGGTGGAATTCACACTTGGGGATTGCAAAGAAAGAATTTCATGATGAGATAATTGATATTATACGAAGAAAAAGGCAGTCCATAATTGAATCTATTCCATCACAAGGGGAGGCAAGCACTTCGAAGACTCATGGAGTACAGGTACAGAAAAAGGAAGAGAGAGAAAATGTGGTGGAATGTAATCACTCTACTGATGGGGCACGACAAGTGCGCTTTGTGGAAGAGGATGATGAAAAAGAAGTTCTTACAAAGATTCATTACTCCAGGAGCCATTGGGCAAGAGCAACCGCTGAAACCCTTGTCAAGATAGGTGATTTGGAAGAGCCATATGTCACTCTAATTGATCATGGGTCTGAAATAAATCTTATGGCTAAAAATCTCTACAACAAATGTAAGTGGCCAATGGATGTGGATCATGGGTGGATGATTAAAGCAGCTAATAACTCATCTGGAGAGCTTTATGCAGCATGTCCAAATGTAAGTGTAACTATAGGGGATGTGAAAGATGATCAGAACTTCTTTGTTCAGGAGATGTCATCGTATTCCCTTATCCTTGGGCAACCCTACATTACAGCTGTGAGGATGGAAACAAAAGTTTTGGACGATGGCTCGGCATATGCAAGAATAAGGAGTAAGGATGGCAAGAAAGCTGTTCAGTTCTTGACAGTTTGCATTAACCATGAAAGGAATCGTGAGTCTCTTCGAGCATAGTCACTCCCGAAGATAAACAGAGAATTCATGAATTACAGGGAGATGAGGGATTTTGGCCAGGTGCCATTGTAAAGCGGGATTCCAATGGTACAAGGGGAAATGAGTTCTCGCAGGACTCAATCAATGTAAATAGCTTTTCAGCAAATTTTCAGGGATTCTCCAGCTATGGGTCATTGGTTTTTGTAAAAAGCAAGGATTTGAAGCGTGACATGCGAAAACATATACGAAATGAACAAAAACGTTTTGAGCAGTGTGGTCTTTTGGGGAAGAATGAGTTTATTTCAGGGGTGCTTGATGAGGTGTCATTTGTAGATACTATGGATGTGCTTTTTGATATGGGAAGAGCATGCTTACATGGTGGAAATGAAATGATAGAGGTGTCATCTGTGGAGATGTATGATATAATCCAGGAATTCGAGGGGGTGGAATGTAAAAACATGAATTGCGAGATGGATGCTCATGTTGATACAAAGTACAAAACGGTTGCAAAGAAGGTGAAACCAGTTGCCTTGCCCTTGCCACCAGGAAGCAAGGAGAAGATAGATGAAGCTTCTATGCAACCAAATCTTAGAGATCCGAAGAAAATTGGGCATAAATTTACTCAAGAAACTCTAAAAGAGCTGAAGATTGGTGAGAAGGATTTTCTGTTGCCAGTTGAAAGGGAATGCTTTGAGGAGATGCTTGTAAAACATGGGAAAGCCTTTGCTTTTCAGCCGCATGAGATAGGCTGTGTTGATCCAAGTGTAACAGCACCAATGGTGATCTTTACTGTTCCACATGTGCCCTGGAACCTGCGGCCAATTCCAGTACCAAAGGCTCTCTTGCCAAAGTTGATGGAATTACTAAAAGAAAAGATCAGGATGGGAATCTTGGAGCCATCATGTGCCCCATATTCCAACAGATGGTTTATTGTACCAAAGAAAAATGGGACATTGCGCTTTATTCAAGACATGCAACCTGTAAACAAAGTCACAATCAGGAATGTGGGAGCAGGTCCGATTGTAGATGAGTTTGCAGAAGCATTTGCAGGGAAAGCTATATACTCTATGGGTGATCTGTATTCGGGATATGATCAGTTCCAGCTGGATATACAAAGCAGGGACTTGACCACAATGAGAACTCCTTTGGGATTAGTAAGGATGTGTACCTTACCACAGGGAGCCACCAACTCAGTGGCACATATGATGAATGGAATGAATAAAGTCTTACGAGACTTCATACCACAAAAAACTATGCCATTTTTGGATGATGTGCCAATAAAGGGCTGTGATGAGAAAGACAAAGATGGGGATTTGGATTCAAAGGGGTGCCACAAGTTTGTGGCAAATCATATAAAGGATTGTGACATGATTCTATCCAGGCTTGAAGAAGTGAATCTTACTTTATCTGGGCTGAAATCAGTGTTTGGAGTTGGGTGAAGTGCTAATAGTGGGACATCTTTGTAGTACTAGTGGACGCCGACCTTGTCCAGCCAAGATAGATGCAATACAAAGAATGAAAGAGACATGCATTAATGTTACAGAGCTGAGGAGATTTCTTGGAGCATGTGTCTTTTATGTTATTTGGATCCCACATTATGCACATGTAGCAGATCCTCTTTATCAACTTTTGAGGAAAAATCAAAAATTTCTGTGGAGTGCAGTATATATTAAAGCTATGCGAAAGCTGAAATGTTTGCTCCAATCATCACCCACTCTGAGAAAGGAAGATTATGAGTGTGGCAGGCCTGTGATTGTTACAGTTGATACTAGTCCTACTGGGATAGGATGGGCAGTAGGGCAAGATGATGAGGATGATCATAGGTATGTAATTAGATTTGGAGCAAAGGTATTAAGCTTTCGGCAACGAAAGTATCCACAGATCAAGAGAGAGTTATGGGGAATAGTCACTGCTCTAAAATGTGAAAAAGAATATCTTATTGGGGCATCTGTACTTGTGGAAACTGATTGCTTGCCACTTCTTGGGATGATAGCAAGTTGTACCACTCCAGATATTGCTATGCTTAGGTGGATTGCTTATATCAAGTCACTAAATCCTGAGTTTGAGCATATTGCGGGAAAAGATAATCCAGTTGCAGATATGCTATCAAGAGCCAGGTATGAAGATGAGAAAGAGATGATTAGTGACATTGATGATGTGGGTACAAAGTTCTATACTACAGCATATGCAAAAGGGCACCATATTTGCCTATCAAATGCACTTGAGTCTTTTATTGAGGAAATATATGAAGGAGATTGGTTGCTTATTGGTCAATATTTGAGTACTCTGACAAGGCAAGAAAATTGGTCTGACTCAGAATTTAAGAGGATCCGCAGAAAAGCATATGGTTATTTCCTAAAAGATGGGTATCTCTGGAAGCATCCTAAGCAGAGGAATGCTATGCCACAGAGAGTCATATGTGATAAAGAGACTCAAGGAAAGCTTGTGAAAGAATTCCATGAGAGTCTCTGGGCTGGACATAGAAGTGTGTGGGCCACCTTTACCAAAATAAAGGAAAAATATTGGTGGAAAGGAATGTACAAGGATATTTCCCAATATGTGGAAACATGCATGGTATGCCAAATGTACTCAAATGTGCGGCATCGTGATGGCTTGCAACCAACCTACCCACCTGCCATGCACTATAAATGGGTAGTGGATCTAGTTACAATGCCTTTGGGAATTTGGCAGATGCGGTATATAGCACTTGCAAGAGAAGATTTGACAAATCAGGTAGAGGGGCGTGCTCTTAGAACAAAGAGTACGGAAACAGTATGCAAATTTCTCTTGGAAGATGTGATCTGCCGGTATGGTTGTGTTGGAAAAATAACAGCTGATAGGGGTGAGCTAGATGTTAAAGAAGTAAGGGAATTCTTCTCTAGAATTTGTATCAAACTGTCCCTAACATGTGCTTACAATCCTGAGGGCAATGGGAAAAGTGAGCGAGGACATCCTCCAATCATTAAAGCTTTGGCTAAGGCATGCAGAGAAAGAATGCGAGAGTGGCCAAAGCTGCTACCATATGCCTTGTGGGCTGACCGTACAACTCATAGCTCAGTGACAGGATACATGCCTGCAGAATTAATGTATGGTCAGAAGCCAGTGATGCCAGTTGAAGAAGTAGTTCTAACTTGGAATGTATTGCCCTGGGTGGAAGGATTGAGCAGAGATGACCTCCTTGCATTGCAAATAAGACAGTTGGAGAGGAGGCCTGGAGATGTAGAGCTTGCTAAAGCTCGCTTGAAAGATGCAAGGTTGAAAAATAAAGAAAGATTTGATAGTAGACACAGACTCCGGCCAAAACCTATTGAAGAAGGTGATTGGATTCTAATGTATGATAGTAGCCTTGACAACCAATTCACTGTTCAAAGAAAATTTGCAAAAAGATGGTTTGGCCCTTACATTGTCAAGCATGTGCATGGAAATGCCACGTATACTCTGTGTGAGCTTGATGGAACAGAAATAAAGAATCTTGTGGCAGGCAAAAGAATCAAGATATTTAAAAGAAGGCATGATAGTGATCCTTTTGATTCACAAGAGACTCAGGATGAGAGGCTTGACAGTGGTAGTATGGATATGGTTGAAGAGGAAGAGAATGATCTTCTTGGTAATACAGAAGATGAAGACGACATCCAGTTATATGTGGACCTTGATGATGATTTGGCACATACCAGAGGATGTGCAGGTTTAGAGGGGGTGGATGTCGTGCCATGGCACGTCTATGGTGTGAAACCATGCATGTGAGGCCATCAAATACAAATCCAGATGCATGAGTTAAGTGCCATGACGAGTCATTATATGATGCCATGTACATATGTTCATATTGTAAATGAGGTTCAATAAGATGAGTTGAGGCTGAGCCAGATCTAGGAGTTTTTGTACATGAGTGTGGTGTGAATTATGGAGTTTTATGCATATGGTGGACCTTGTAGTAGGAAACACCCTTCTTAACATGAATGGAAATGCAAAGGTTTGATGCCAGATGAGTTAAAAGAAATTCAGTGGGAGCCAGTGTTGCGAGAACTCATCCAAGTCCGTCGAGCCATCAAAAAGAGCTTCTCTCAGCTTGTTGGTCCAGAGCTGGCATGGGCAGATTTTGACTATATAAATGGGCAGTTGCAATGGTACACAGTTCTTACTATTGCCCACAGAATCAACACTGTCATTTATTGTGATAGACTCTTGGTTTTGGCACATGCGAGGCAGCATATGAGAAGCCGCTACATAGAGGTTTTTAAGGGACATCCATCTGACAAGCAGTAGGGTGCATTGCGTATGGTTGGGCGAGGAAGTGCTAATGGGACTGGGAGTGGAAGCATCATCAACACCGGAATACCTGGATTTGCTAGAACTACCGACATGGGATACACGGGCGTCATACGCATGAGAGGCATGCCCTCCAGTTGCACCTCGGCCGACATCGTTTTTTTTCAAAGGCATGCAAATTGTGTATGATGGGATATTTCTTTATACTCATGGAGATGGTCGGCCTACTGGCGGGTGGCAGCTTACGTGTATTAAAAAAAAAGAATACCTTGGGGAAATTTCTCGAAGATATACAAGCTATAAACGAGCACAGCCTTTTTTAAAATGGAAGGCCGATTCTTAAGCTGAAAAAGGCGATGGAAGGCCGCATCTCTTGCGGGAAACAGAGGAAATAACCAGAGAAGTCAATATTAGGTAATTTGGAAAAAATCTCACATTTTGGGAATCAATTACTCCATATAGTTTTGGACATATCTTAAACATACTAACTCCAAATTTGTCGAAGATCATAGATTTAGATTCTACTCTTCAAGATCTTTCCAATGATATGTCACATGAGGGGGTTTTGACAAACTTTTGGGCAAGTTCACCATGCTCCCATTTTTTAAATGGGAATGGGATTTTTCCCAAATTATCTAATATGGTGTTAGAGTTGGAAAAAACGGCATATCAGAGTTTGGGGAACGTCTGCAGAAACTTGAACCAGTGTGATATCGACCAGAGATTTTCATTTCAAGGAGATACCTACTGTTCATAGCTTGTAGGTGCTAGAAATGAAGAGGGAAATGAGTACTTCATGAAGAGATGATTTCAACTAAATCCATGTTTTCTCCGTTGCATGGTCTGCGCTGATGCGACTGTTGCTTCCCGTGTATTCTGCATCGCGTAGCCAGCTCTGCGACTTATGAGTTTAGCAAAAATAAAATCAAGTGTAAATTCACTCGTAATGTTCAGATAAGTTTTTTTTTACTATTTCTTTTGATTTAGAAAAAGGCGAAAACTCATAAATCCTTAAAGGATTTGGAAAATGAGTAAAAAAGCTTTGGAGAACAAGTTAATGGTTTTTGGAACTTGATGTTTTGTGGGAAAAAGGTATCTAAAGCACATTTAAATCACGGGAAGTTGGTCTTACTTCTGCTTGATTGATTTTTGGAAATCATGAGCATGTTATAGCCATGACGTATGCCATCTTTTGCTTGTGAGATGTTAGAATATTAAGGCAGGTTTTCAGGTGATTAAGAGCATCTTGAAATGATGGTTTTGATGGCACTGGATGTAAAGAATGTAAATGGTCACATGTATATTGGAAAAATTTGAAGGTTTTGTTATGCCTACATGTGAATGGTTCAAAGGATTTGGAGAAAGGAGTCAGTGAGTAAAGGAACAAACACTTGGTATGCAATTTTGTGCAATCATCAGGATGAATTCAAGGATGTATTGAGGTGAATCGACACATGTATATGTCATTGAAAATGGTGATGTTCAATACTCCTTGGGAAATTTTATGTGTGAGTTTCCTTGTTAGATTTGGTACCTACTCTCACAGCTAGAAGTCTCGTACTTTCCTGGCTATACCGCACACATCACGACAACGGTGCATACTAAGAGAGAGGTGTGTAAAAATCAGAACCAGAGCTGAATACAACCAGAGATAAAAAAATCATGATGGCGGCTACTGTATGGGGCATCTTGGGTTTAGAATTAAAGAGAGAATGAAGTGCTATCAAAGGAGATGATCTTCAAAAAAATCACACAATACACGAAGAATTCTAATCTTGGCGCAAACGGTAGTGAAGCAGTCGTATGGGAGTAGCGAAATCCATAAATTCGCTTTTTTTTTCTCTCAAATAAGTGATTTTTTTTGTTATTACTTACGATTTGAAAAATCGTATAGTCTAGGAAACCTTTAAGGTTTCGGAGAATGAGAAGGTTTTTGGTTTAAAAAAAATTTATGGCTTTGGAGAGTCTTGGTATAAGAAAGCATCAAAATACAAAGAGATTCCTGGGATTTGGGTTTTATTTTCTACTCGGTTGGATTTTGGAATGATAGATATGGAGTTTTCTAAAATCACATGAATATGTTGTACATATGCCATATGTCATCTTTTGCCTTGTGAATTGTTGGAATCTGAAAGCAGGTTTTCACGAGATCAAGAGACACCTTGAAATGATGGAATTGGCATTATATGATATATGTGATGTGAATGGTCACATGTATATGGAAATCTTTTGTAGATTGTATTATGCCTACATGTGATATGTTTGAAGCATTTGGAAAAAGAATCAGGAGATCTATGCTTGGAACTGGTCATGCTCTTGACACACAATTTATGTGCAATCTTCAAGCTGAATTTGGGAGTGTATTGAAGTGAATTGACACATGTACATGTCATCAAAAATGGAGATGTCTTATGCTTCTTGAAGAGTTATGTGTTTTTGGTTTCCTTGCTGGATTTGAAAGGTACTCTCACAGCTAGAAGTCTCCCACTTTCCCAGCGACACCGCCCACATCACGACAGCTTTGGTGAACCCGACGTGAAACTGCTGGGGTGAGAGTGTGGTGAAATACACAGGGAAGCTATGGCTGAGAATCCTGAGAGACAGGGGGTTCATTTTGACCCCGAGATTATGCAAATGTTTCAGATGTTTACTATGTATATGCAACAGCACCAAGCGGCTGAGAGAGGGCAAATTTCCACGACTAAAGCACTGCAGTCAATTGTGAAAAAGGTGGATCAATTTGATGGTAAGGACATCACAAAGTACTTGCACAATTACACAAAGGAAATGGAGCTAAACAGGGTGACTGAGGAGGATATGGTTCGAAGCTTTGAGCTGGTATGTGTTCTTGAAATAAGAGAGCGCATAAGAGGATTACAGGCAGCACATGGTGGCAGAAATTGGGAGGAGTTCAAGCTTGCTTTGAAGGATGAATATTTTATGGAGGATTCCAAGCGGGTGACCAAATGAACTTTCTTGAAATGGGTCACAAAACCCAAAATGGGAATTTCTGCCACAGAGTTGCGAAGAGAGTTTGAGAAGCGCTATGCCCAGCTGTCAAGGATTGAGTGCACAACCTTGGACAGGGAAAAAACAGAGCTCTTCTTACAAGCAGCCGGGAAAGATCTCCAAGAAAAACT
Source organism: Cibotium barometz (assembly GCF_041138505.1). NCBI lineage: Eukaryota > Viridiplantae > Streptophyta > Polypodiopsida > Cyatheales > Cibotiaceae > Cibotium > Cibotium barometz. The sequence goes on from NC_141052.1 coordinate 36,302,656, forward strand.
GGAAATTCTCCTTGAGGATAAGGATACAGAGCAGGGGCTAAATAATGATTGGAATGATGTCGAGGATGCGGTCACCATGCTAGCAAAGCGGCAGCGAAGGAGGGATAAAATGGTGATGAGCTCGGCAACTCCTATAACTGCTGTTACCCCTGAGAATCTACCAAAACCAGCTGCTGCAATCCCAAAGGTAGAAGGGCCGATGGAAGAACTTATTAAGGGTATGCGAGACCTAAAATTGAAGATGTCCAAGATTGAAGAAAAGGGGCTACCATTAGGGCAGGCTTCTATGCAAAGGCCTCAAAGCAAAGAAGGGTTTACATTCAGATGTATACGGTGTGATGACCCAGAACATGCAAAGAAAGACTGTGATAGCTATAAAGAAGCCCTCAGAAATCAACTTGTGTTTTTCAAAGATGGGAAAATTCACCTTACAGAGACTGGTCTTCCATTAAGCACAAACTTTGGGAAAGGAGGGATGAAAAAGCTGGTTGAGGATATGGCTGCTAGCCATGCCATCTCTATGGTTGAGGCAGCAACCTATGGGTTAAAGGCTGGTCAATCAAAGCAGGAATCTGAGAATGATGAAGATTATGAGAATGAAGATTTTTGGCCATCAACAATGGAACTAATTGTGTCAAAGAAGGTGTCTAAGCAGGCTTTGCATGAGGCAGGTGACTGTATACGTCTTGAGACTGGCTGGGAAGAGCCTGTGGATTCTTTATCTGTTCATGCCTACGTTGCAAAATGCCAGAATAATGAGGCACAGGTAGAGGAAAAGCGTAAGAGGGAAAATGAGGAAGGAGGGCCATCAAAAAGGGTCACCCGTGGTAGTGAAAAGAAGGATCCTGGGCCATCACATATGCCTCCACCGCATAGCAGACCTCCCCAGGAAGTATCAATGGAGGAAGTATCAATGGAAGAAGTTCCAGCAAAAATGAAGCATGAGAAGGAGAAGGGTAAAGGGAAAAGTCCACTCTACAAGCTTCAATCTGATATTGAAGCCGCAAAACAGACCTCAAAAAGGTGCTTGAAGAGGAGATTCTAAACAGTAGGGTGGAATTCTTGGGGATTGCAAAGAAAGAATTCCATGATGAGATAATTGATATTATACGAAGAAAAAGGCAGTCCATAATTGAATCTATTCCATCACAAGGGGAGGCAAGCACTTCCAAGACTCATGGAGTACAGGTACAGCAAAAGAAAGAGAGAGAGAATGTGGTGGAATGTAATCACTCTGCTGAAGGGGCACGACAAGTGCGCTTTGTGGATGAGGATGATGAAAAAGAAGTTCTTACAAAGAGTCATTACTCCAGGAGCCATTGGGCAAGGGCAACCACTGAAACCCTTGTCAAGATAGGTGACTTGGAAGAGCCGTATGTCGCTCTACTTGATCATGGGTCTAAAATAAATCTTATGGCTAAAAATCTCTACAACAAATGTAAGTGGCCAATGGATGTAGATCATGGGTGGATGATTAAAGCAGCTAATAACTCATCTGGAGAGCTCTATGCAGCCTGTCCAAATGTAAGGGTAACTATAGGGGATGTGAAAGATGATCAGAACTTCTTTGTTCAGGAGATGTCATCGTATCTCCTCATCCTTGGGCAACCCTACATTACAGCTATGAGGATGGAAACAAAAGTTTTGGATGATGGCTCGGCATATGCAAGAATAAGGAGAAAAGATGGCAAGAAAGCTGTCCAGTTCTTGACAGTTTGCATTAACCATGAAAGGAACCGTGAGTCTTGTAAGATCCCTGTTCCCACTGAGCAACAGATTCAGGATACTAGCAGCGGAAGTAGCACTTCTCGCGCGGGACAGGGGTCCCACATTCGGGGCCTCCCCACGGATATCCGGATAAGAGACTAATCCGTCGGTTATTCCAAAACCGAACCCAGAAAAACTTCCTTTAACGGAAAGCACGGGAGATTCCACCAGGATAACTTTTTACTCTAACGTAGTCAAGATCATTTCTGATCGAGCTGATCCAATTACATCTATAAGATACTTGGTCAGATCAAGGAAGAAACTTGCACTTGGATCATTGGGATCAACGTTTTTTTCCCCATTCAAGAGGCACAACCGTTGATTCCTATCCATATAACAGTTACTGTCCGGGATTTATTTTATCTATCGTAAAAACAAAAGTTTGAGTCTCTATTTACAGAGCCATCAGTCCAGCCTAACCCCATCCAATCCCATGGGTTATCCAACCGCCCAACCACTGTAGTGATGGGATCCAATTAAGAATTTGGTTAGGTTTTGTCCCGGGTCCCAAGGAAAAGAGTTCCAAGGCCCCCTAACCGGATGTTCATGCAAAAATAAAACTAGTCACACCACTCACACACCCAATATGAAATTGCCTTTTCACAGATTCAACCAGTTTAAAACAATCCTTTAATAAAACCATAGTATCACTGATCACCATCTTCCAATTTATCTAGTTGATTCTTAATTTTCTCATCATTCCTTCATCAGAGTATCTATGGCATCATTGGCAACTAGGATGCTCACCACCTGTCCACTCAGGGGCCGTTTCCTAATCCCTAGCCCATAATACTCAGCAATATAATCTCTTATCAAGATGGACTCTCGTTGAAGATCAGCAAGATCAACCAACAGATCCATATAAAGAGCCATGGACTCATCCATTGAAGACCAGCAAGGTCAATCAACCAGATCCATGCCCGATTTCAAAAAACAACTCCTACTCTTGTTCCAATATCTTCCTCGACACACGCGTGGGTATCCTAGGCGACCTAGAGCCAGAGCACCGTATGGTCAGCACCCTCTAGGATCCTTTGCAGGTGACCTAGCACTTCACTCATAGGCCACTTCCTTGGCCCCTCATCCACCGTACCGGAAGCTCACCATTTTAATCGCACCGAGGCTGGTCAAGACCTCGGCCGACCTTGCTACGCGAGATGTCCTTCATTGACTCTCCGTCTCAGCAGTTGCAACTTTATCAGTTAGGTCTCCACGACCTTAATCACAAGATGGTCAAAATGCTCCCCCAGCATTCTTGACATAAAACAATCATTTACAAACAGCATTTACAAACAGTTTACAATACAATTTCTATTTTAACTTTCATTTTTCCACATTATCCCTCATCAATCTACATTACTTATTCCATATTCCATTTATATGTATACTCATCCCATCACATCATTTTCCATCTCATCACTTCAGATTCCTTCACATCACATATCATATATTCACATCCATACATCCACATCTACATCCATACATCTATTTTCACATCCACATCTACATGCACATTCATGCATCCACATCCATACATCCACATCTACATGCACATTCACATCCATACATCCACATCTATATGCATACATTCACATCTACATGCATACATTCACATCTCTATGCATACATCCACATCCACATTCACATTCACCTCCATACATCTACATCTACAAGCATACATCCACCTCCACATTCACATCCACCTCTATACATCTACATCTACATGCATACATCCACCTCCACATCTACATCTACATGCATACATCCACCTCCACATCTACATCTACATGCATACATCCACCTCCACATCCACATCTACATCTACATGCATACATCCACATCTCCATTCACATCTACATCTACATGCATACATCCACATCTCCATTCACATCTACATCTATACATCTACATCTACATGCATCCATCCACATCTCCATTTACATCCTCATCTATACATCTACTTCTACATGCATACATCCACATCTCCATGCATACATCCACCTCCACATTCACATCCACATCTATATATCTACATCTACATGCATACATCCACCTCCACATCTACATGCATACATCCACCTCCACATCTACATCTACATGCATACATCCACCTCCACATCCACATCTACATCTATACATCTACATCTACATGCATACATCCACATCTCCCTTCACATCTATATCTATACATCTACATCTACATGCATACATCCACATCTCCATTTACATCCTCATCTATACATCTACTTCTACATGCATACATCCACATCTCCATGCATACATCCACCTCCACATTCACATCCACATCTATACATCTACATCTACATGCATACATCCACCTCCACATCCACATCTACATCTATACATCTACATCTACATGCATACATCCACATCTCCCTTCACATCTACATCTATACATCTACATCTACATGCATCCATCCACCTCCACCTCCACATCTACATCTACATGTATACATCCACATCTCCATTCACATCTACATCTATACATCTACATCTACATGCATCCATCCACATCTCCATTTACATCCTCATCCATACATCTACTTCTACATGCATACATCCACATCTCCATGCATACATCCACCTCCACATTCACACTCACATCCATACATCTACACCTACATGCAAACCTCCACATCTCCATGCATAATAAAATTCTTTTAATTAATCTAGGATGATAGTTCCTAGAATATGGTAGGAAGTCCTCTTTTTATGCTTTGAATGAAATTATTTTATGCGTAATTTCTATTAATCTAGGATGATAGTTCCTAGAATATGGTAGGAAGTCCTCTTTTTATGCTTTGAATGAAATTATTTTATGCGTAATTTCTATAAAAATTTTGCCATAGCTCCGCTATTATGACTGATAAATCTCAATTTTTTCTAAGGAATAAGGCTTATCATTAAGGAAATAATTAGAATGGTCTCTAATCGGATCATCAATCCATAATGGATTGAATCATCGATATACATAAACTAAAAGCATAGAAAAAAGCCATTAATTTGGCCTCAAGCATAGCTTAATCTTGGATTAAGAAAAAGCCTTATGAAAAGCTTCATTTGGATTGAAAAGGGTCATGAGTATGACCATTTCTTAAGTGAGAGAGAAAAAAAACCATTAGAATTAAACATAAATGGAAATTTATGTAATTCTTTACTATCATTAATTAATTAACTTCAATAGCATTTCAAAAACCATACCAATTAAGCTTCTCAAGCTTGAGAGGGGTTGAGAAGAGAGAATCATTGAGAAATTATAGAAAAGATCAAAATTCACTATACTTACCTTATAATTTGCTTGATTCTTTATTCACGGTAGAGGCCCCCAACCAATCAATTGGTTTAGTATGTTGATGGAGCCACCAATGGGGATTTAAGAAAGAGAGAAGTGTCAAAAACTAATGAATTATTAAAGAATTCACAGTTCTTGGCTTAGGTGGAGTAGAGTAACAATGCATAAGACACTATATTTTTTTCAACAAGAGGAGGCTTCTATTTATAGGAAAAATTGAGCTCCTAACCAAACAAACTGATCCTAGAATTTTCCAAGTCACTTTGGTTGAATTTGGACTAGATTTGAACCTAGCTTGGTTACTTTTTGATTCGGTTTGGTTCTATTTGGATTTGGTTTGGTTCAAGAGGGATGAGAGATAAAAATATCACTTTATTTTTGAGTTTAAAACTCATTCAAGCATGTGAATTATGCACCTCCTTTAAAGAATTCCCCTTCCTTACATATGTGTCAAAATTTTATTGCTCATTGTTTTTTTACTAATAAACCTTGTACATTTTCAACTCTTCATCTTATGTGAAATATGCACCTTCTTTAAAGAACTCCTCTTCCTTACATATGTGTCAAAATTTTATTGCTCATAGTTTTTTACTAATAAACCTTGTACATTTTCAACTCTTCATCTTATGTGAAATATGCACCTTCTTTAAAGAACTCCTCTTCCTTACATATGTGTCAAAATTTTATTGCTCATAGTTTTTTACTAATAAACCTTGTACATTTTCAACTCTTCATCTTATGTGAAATATGCACCTTCTTTAAAGAACTCCCCTTCCTTACATATGTGTCAAAATTTTATTGTTCATAGTTTTTTACTAATAAACCTTGTACATTTTCAGCTCTTCTTCTTATGTGAGATATGCACCTTCTTTAAAGAACTCCCCTTCCTTACATAAGTGTCAAAATTTTATTGCTCATAGTTTTTTATTAATAAACCTTGTACATTTTCAACTCTTCATCTTATGTGAGCATTTACTCATTTTTGGGTATCTTCTTTTACAAATTGGATTTATCTCCTCCCTACACATGGATTGATGCTATTGGCCCATAGGAACCTTAATTGGACCATAATCCAAAATTTTATGAAAATCTAGACCCTTAGACTAAGGTTCTTTATACCTATTTGCAATTAATTCCAATTGCACATTGGAAAATTCTTTTTGGATATTTGTTTCAGGGGAACTTATTTTAATAAGATGAGATATTTTTCTATCCAAAAATATTCAAAATCTGAATATTATCTCTCTAGAATATTTTCTCTCTCTAGGTTAAAACAGCCACAAACAAGATCTCTTATATTTCAGAAAAGGAATTGATTACAGGGGAATATGCTAGACATCAAAAAGGGGGTTGGGGGAGGAATCTTACATTCTACCCCACTTAAAAAAACGCGAGATGTCCTCATCTCGCAGGTGGAGTATGATCTCTTTCATCTTCTTCTTCTTCTTCTTCTTCAATTACTTTCAACGTTACGCCTTGGAAGTGGACGACCGATTTTTCCCTGGTATTCTGCTGGAGTATGGATGACTTGAGAACTATCGGTTAAGCCCTTGGTTTTCAATTGTAGTATAGATCTGCTCTTTTTTCCTCTTCTACTTCTTCTGAAATTGTGACTGCTCTCGCTGCTGCAGTCTGAGGTGTAATTCTTTCTCTTTGGCTGTCCCTGTTCTGGAAAGGAGTTCTGAGGTTACTCTGGATAGAGGCAGATGGTTGAGTTGGAGTTCTTCTAGGGTTCCCCTGGCTTGGGCGAGACGGACCCTGATTAGACTGGTATGAAGGGATTGGTCTCTGAATTCGGGGTCCTAGACTTCCCTGTCCCCTTGACATGGCAGGAGTTGGGCAATCTTTTAACTGATGACCAAAACCTTGGCATCCAAAACACCGGTTCTCACTTCTGAGTTCATCGTTTTGAATCCTTAAAATAGGTGGTCCTCTTGAGAAAGTATTCTGGGAGAAGGGTCTTCCTTCACTTTGGAATCTTCCTGCATCTTGATTCTGAACCGGTCCTTGCTACCTCTTTGGGGGTGGAAAGTTTGAAGTACCTTCCTGGGCTTGGAATCTTTTAAAGTTAGAGGGTGCAGGCTTTGGCGAGACCTTTACTACAAAGGCTTTGGCAAAATCCTTTGCCATTTTTACTGCTTCAGCCGTGGACACTGGTTTGGCATTTTTGACCAGTGTGTCGAAGGGTTCGTTCATTGCCCGAATGAACCTGGCCATGAGCTGTTCTTCATCTAGAGGTGGTGAGTATTTGAGTAGAAGAGCAAAGGCCTGGTGATATTCTTCAATGGTTTTGTTCTCCTGTTTTAGCTCTAAAAATTCGTTCATTTTGGTTTCCAAAAATCCAGGGGGACAAAATCTCTTTCTCAAATAGGTTTTTAAGTCGTTCCAAGATTGAGTATTTCTGTTCAGACGGTTGGTGTCGCAGTGGTTCCTCCATGCTACCCTGGCTGTTTCCACTATTTTCAACCGGCCAAGAGCCATTTTGCTCAACTCATTATAACCTGTGACGTCAAAATACTCTTCCATGGCTTCCACCCATTTCTCCACAGTCTCACCCAGGTTCTCCCCTTCTCCTTTGAAGGGTCCTGGCTGAGTCCTATGAAGAGCCTTGCGAACATCAGGGTCAAGTTCGTTATCTTCAGAGACAGGGTCTGGCTACTGACGGCTACGATTTCCTCGTCTCATGATTCTATCAAAATTTATATATTAGAGGGAGAATAGTTATAAGATCAGAAGGGAGATTCTTATTTTTGAATACCTCAAAAACTGGGGAGAAATTTTACATTCTACCCCACTTAAAAAAGTGCGAGATGTCCTCATCTCGCAAGGTAGAGGACAACTGTTTTTCTTAAGATCCAATTTTATTCTGGGGTTGCTTATATTCTGGTCAACCCAACAGAATACTGGGATAAATATCCCTTATATAGAACTCATCATTAAATAACAATTCATTCAGATCATATCATTCATATCTTTAACATGATAATGGTCCATTAGACCGAAAAATTTCTTTCTGAACATTCCTCCACGGGAATTTCAGTCAAGTAAGTCCTCAATTTGTTATCCCTTAACTTGATCTACCGGTCAAGTGTTAACACAGTAACAATTTGATAGCACAACCCACTAATCTCATAGTGATTTACTGAAATCATTATCATCATTCTAGTTATGAATATCATCACACGGACTCGTCCCATTCCCCCTCATTGTGGTTTCATTATATTTCAACTAATTTTTTAAAAATCATCATTTTTCAATCAGAATTTTCAATCAAAATCCAAATCAATTCATCAATTCTCAAACAGAATTAAAAATCATATCAATCACATTCGAAATCATCATCTGGATAGCATTAATGCTTATAATTTCAAGTCTTAGATTTACTCGTATATACTGTCAGTAAAGAGCTGCAGTATACTCTCGGTATATACGGGTAGTCACGGCCCTTGGAATTATAAGGTAAATACTATCATGTCTAGGCCTCAAGCAAGTCAGGGATTCTATATAATTGCGGTACTTCCATCTGAAGACCCAATTACCAAATTACGAATTTAAGTTTGAATATCAAATTGTATGAATTATCTCACACAATTATAACCTTTTTGTGTTTCTTGATAAATTTTTGATATATTTGTCTTCTCAGTTGATCTTTATTAACCAAATGCTCTGATACCAACTATAAGATCCCTGTTCCCACCGAGCAACAGATTCGGGATACTAGCAGCGGAAGTAGCACTTCTCACGCGGGATAGGGGTCCCACATTCGGGGCCTCCCCACGGATATCCGGATAATCCGTCGGTTATTCCAAAATCGAACCCGAAAAAACTTCCTTTATCAGAAAGCACGGGAGATTCCACCAGGATAACTCTTTATTCTAACGTAGTCAAGATCATTTCTGATCGAGCTGATCCAATTACATCTATAAGATACTTGGTCAGATCAAGGAAGAAACTTGCACTTGGATCATTGGGATCAACGCTTTTTTTCCCATTCAAGAGGCACAGCCGTTGATTCCTATCCATATAACAGTTACTGTCCGGGATTTATTTTATCTATCGTAAAAACAAAAGTTTGAGTCTCTATTTACGGATCCATCAGTCCAGCCTAACCCCATCCGTTCCCATGGGTTAGCCAACCGCCCAACCACTGTAGTGATGGGATCCAATTAAGAATTTGGTTAGGTTTTGTCCCGGGTACCAAGGAAAAGAGTTCCAAGGCCCCCTAGCCGGATGTTCATGCAAAAATAAAACTAGTCACACCACTCACACACCCAATATGAAATTACCTTTTCACAGATTCAACCAGTTTAAAACAATCCTTTAATAAAACCATAGTATCACTGATCACCATCTTCCAATTTATCCAGTTGATTCTTAATTTTTCCATCATTCCTTCATCAGAGTATCTATGGCATCATTGGCAACTAGGACGCTCACCACCTGTCCACTCAGGGGCCGTTTCCTAATCCCTAGCCCATAATACTCAGCAATATAAACTCTTATCAAGATGGACTCTCGTTGAAGATCAGCAAGATCAACCAACAGATCCATATAAAGAGCCATGGACTCATCCATTGAAGACCAGCAAGGTCAATCAACCAGATCCATGCCCGATTTCAGAAAACAACTCCTACTCTTGTTCCAATATCTTCCTCGACGAACGCGTGGGTATCCTAGGCGACCCAGAGCCCGAGCACCGTATGGTCAGCACCCTCTAGGATCCTTTGCAGGTGACCTAGCGCTTCACTCATAGGCCGCTTCCTTGGCCCCTCATCCACCGTACCGGAAGCTCACCATTTTAATCGCACCGAGGCTGTTCAAGACCTCGGCCGAACTTGCTACGCGAGACGTCCTTCATTGACTCTGCGTCAGCAGTTGCAACTTTATCAGTTAGGTCTCCACGACCTTAATCACAAGATGGTAAAAATTATGTCAAGAATGCTCCCCCAGCATTCTTGACATAAAACAATCATTTACAAACAGCATTTACAAACAGTTTACAATACAATTTCTATTTTAACTTTCATTTTTCCACATTATCCCTCATCAATCTACATTACTTATTCCATATTCCATTTATATGTATACTCATCCCATCACATCATTTTCCATCTCATCACTTCAGATTCCTTCACATCACATATCATATATTCACATCCATACATCCACATCTACATCCATACATCTATTTTCACATCCACATCTACATGCACATTCATGCATCCACATCCATACATCCACATCTACATGCACATTCACATCCATACATCCACATCTATATGCGTACATTCACATCTACATGCATACATTCACATCTCTATGCATACATCCACATCCACATTCACATTCACCTCCATACATCTACATCTACAAGCATACATCCACCTCCACATTCACATCCACCTCTATACATCTACATCTACATGCATACATCCACCTCCACATCTACATCCACATCTACATCTACATGCATACATCCACCTCCACATCCACATCTACATCTATACATCTACATCTACATGCATACATCCACATCTCCATTCACATCTACATCTATACATCTACATCTACATGCATACATCCACATCTCCATTCACATCTACATCTATACATCTACATCTGCATACATCCATCCACATCTCCATTTACATCCTCATCTATACATCTACTTCTACATGCATACATCCACATCTCCATGCATACATCCACCTCCACATTCACATCCACATCTATATATCTACATCTACATGCATACATCCACCTCCACATCTACATGCATACATCCACCTCCACATCTACATCTACATGCATACATCCACCTCCACATCCACATCTACATCTACATGCATACATCCACATCTCCCTTCACATCTACATCTATACATCTACATCTACATGCATACATCCACATCTCCATTTACATCCTCATCTATACATCTACTTCTACATGCATACATCCACATCTCCATGCATACATCCACCTCCACATTCACATCCACATCTATACATCTACATCTACATGCATACATCCACCTCCACATCCACATCTACATCTATACATCTACATCTACATGCATACATCCACATCTCCCTTCACATCTACATCTATACATCTACATCTACATGCATCCATCCACCTCCACATCCACATCTACATCTACATGCATACATCCACATCTCCATTCACATCTACATCTATACATCTACATCTACATGCATCCATCCACATCTCCATTTACATCCTCATCTATACATCTACTTCTACATGCATACATCCACATCTCCATGCATACATCCACCTCCACATTCACACTCACATCCATACATCTACATCTACATGCAAACCTCCACATCTCCATGCATAATAAAATTCTTTTAATTAATCTAGGATGATAGTTCCTAGAATATGGTAGGAAGTCCTCTTTTTATGCTTTGAATGAAATTATTTTATGCGTAATTTCTATAAAAATTTTGCCATAGCTCCGCTATTATGACTGATAAATCTCAATTTTTTCTAAGGGATATGGCTTATCATTAAGGAAATAATTAGAATGGTCTCTAATCGGATCATCAATCCATAATGGATTGAATCATCGATATACATAAACTAAAAGCATAGAAAAAAACCATTAATTTGGCCTCAAGCATAGCTTAATCTTGGATTAAGAAAAAACCTTATGAAAAGCTTCATTTGGATTGAAAAGGGTCATGAGTATGACCATTTCTTAAGTGAGAGAGAGAAAAAAACCATTAGAATTAAACATAAATGAAAATTTATGTAATTCTTTACTATCATTAATTAATTAACTTCAATAGCATTTCAAAAACCATACCAATTAAACTTCTCAAGCTTGAGAGGGGTTGAGAAGAGAGAATCATTGAGAAATTATAGAAAAGATCAAAATTCACTATACTTACCTTATAATTTGCTTGATTCTTTATTCACGGTAGAGGCCCCCAACCAATCAATTGGTTTAGTATGTTGATGGAGCCACCAATGGGGATTTAAGAAAGAGAGAAGTGTCAAAAACTAGTGAATTATTAAAGAATTCACAGTTCTTGGCTTAGGTGGAGTAGAGTAACAATGCATAAGACACTATATTTTTTTCAACAAGGGGAGGCTTCTATTTATAGGAAAAATTGAGCTCCTAACCAAACAAACTGATTCTAGAATTTTCCAATTTAGTTTGGTTGAATTTGGACTAGATTTGGACCTAGCTTGGTTACTTTTTGATTCGGTTTGGTTCTATTTGGATTTGGTTTGGTTCAAGAGGGATGAGAGATAAAAATATCACTTTATTTTTGAGTTTAAAACTCATTCAAGCATGTGAAGTATGTACCTCCTTTAAAGAATTCCCCTTCCTTACATATGTGTCAAAATTTTATTGCTCATTGTTTTTTTACTAATAAACCTTGTACATTTTCAACTCTTCATCTTATGTGAAATATGCACCTTCTTTAAAGAACTCCTCTTCCTTACATATATGTCAAAATTTTATTGCTCATAGTTTTTTACTAATAAACCTTGTACATTTTCAACTCTTCATCTTATGTGAAATATGCACCTTCTTTAAAGAACTCCCCTTCCTTACATATGTGTCAAAATTTTATTGCTCATAGTTTTTTACTAATAAACCTTGTACATTTTCAACTCTTCATCTTATGTGAGATATGCAGCTTCTTTAAAGAACTCCCCTTCCTTACATATGTGTCAAAATTTTATTGCTCATAGTTTTTTTATTAATAAACCTTGTACATTTTCAGCTCTTCATCTTATGTGAGCATTTACTCATTTTTGGGTATCTTCTTTTACAAATTGGATTTATCTCCTCCCTACACATGGATTGATGCTATTGGCCCATAGGAACCTTAATTAGACCATAATCCAAAATTTTTTGAAAATCTAGACCCTTAGACTAAGGTTCTTTATACCTATTTCCAATTAATTCCAATTTGAATTTCTGTTTCAGGGAAACTTATTTTAATAAGATGAGATATTTTTCTATCCAAAAATATTCAGAATCTGAATATTCTCTCTCTAGAATATTTTCTCTCTCTAGGTTAAAACAGCCACAAACAAGATCTCTTATATTTCAGAAAAGGAATTGATTACAGGGGAATATGCTAGACATCAAAAAGGGGGTTGGGGGAGGAATCTTACAAGTCTCTTCGAGCACAGTCACTCCCAGAGATAAACAGAGAATTCATGAACTACAGGGAGATGAGGGATTTTGGCCAGGTGCCATTGTAAAGCGGGATTCCAATGGTACAAAGGAAAATGAGTTCTTGCAGGACTCAATCAATGTAACTAACTTTTCAGCAAATTTTCAGGGATTTTCTAGTTATGGGTCACTGGTCTTTGTAAAAAGCAAGGATTTGAAGCGTGGCATGCGTCGACATGTATAAAATGAACAAAAAAGTCTTGAGCAGTGTGGTCTTTTGGAGAAGAATGAGTTTATTTCAGGGGTGCTTGATGAGGTGTCATTTGTGGATACTATGGATGTGCTTTTTGCTATGGAAAGAGTATGCTTACAGGGTGGAAATGAGATGATAGAGGTGTCATCTGTGGGGATGTATGATATAATCCGGGAATTTGAGGGGATGGAATGTAAAAACATGGAGATGGATGCTCACGTTGATACAAAGTATAAAACGGTTGCAAAGAAGGTGAAACCAGTTGCCTTGCCCTTGCCACCACCAGGAAGCAAGGAGAAAATAGATGAAGCCTCTATGCAACCGAATCTCAGAGATCCGAAGAAAATTGGGCATAAGTTTACACAGGAAACCCTAAAAGAGCTGAAGATTGGTGAAAAGGATTTTCTGTTGCCAGTTGAAAAGGAATGCTTTGAGGAGATGCTTGTAAAACATGGGAAGGCCTTTGCTTTTCAGCCGTATGAGATAGGCTGTGTTGATCCAAGCATAATAGCACCAATGGTGATCTTCACTGTTCCACATGTGCCCTCGAACCTGCGGCCGATTCCAGTACCAAAGGCTCTCTTGCCAAAGCTGATGGAATTACTAAAAGAAAAGATCAGGATGGGAATTTTGGAGCCATCATGCGCTCCATACTCCAACAGATGGTTTACCGTGCCAAAGAAAAATGGAACATTGCGCTTCATTCAAGACATGCAACCTGTAAACAAGGTCACAATCAAGAATGTGGGAGCAGGTCCAATTGTGGACGAGTTTGCAGAAGCATTTGCAGGGAAAGCTATATACTCTATGGGTGATCTGTATTCGGGATATGATCAGTTTCAGCTGGATATACAAAGCAGGGACTTGACCACAATGAAAACTCCTTTAGGATTGGTAAGAATGTGTACCTTACCATAGGGAGCCACCAACTCAGTGGCGCATATGATGAATGGAATGAATAAAGTCTTGCGAGACTTCATACCACAAATAACTATGCCTTTTCTGGATGATGTGCCAATAAAAGGCTGTGATGAGAAAAATAAAGATGAGGATTTGGATTCGAAGGGGTGTCGCAAGTTTGTGGCAAATCATATAAAAGATTGTGATATGATTCTATCCAGGCTTGAAGAGGTGAATCTTACTTTGTCTGGATTGAAATCAGTGTTTGGGGTTGGTGAAGTGTTAATAGTGGGGCATCTTTGTAGTACTAGTGGACGTCGACCTTGTCCAACCGAGAAAGATGCAATACAAAGAATGAAAGAGATATGCATTAATGTTACAGAACTGAGGAGATTTCTTGGTGCATGTGTCTTTTATGTTATATGGATCCACATTATGCACATGTAGCAGAACCTCTTTATCAACTTTTGAGGAAAAATCAAAAATTTTTGTGGAGCGCAGTACGTATTAAAGCTATGCGAAAGCTGAAATATTTGCTCCAATCATCACCTACTCTAAGGAAGGTAGATTATGAGTGTGGCAGACCTGTGATTGTTACAGTTGATACTAGTCCTACTGGGATAGGATGGGCAGTAGGGCAAGATGATGAGGATGATCATAGGTATGTAATCAGATTTGGAGCAAAGGTATTAAGCATTCGTCAACGAAAATATCCGCAGATCAAGAGGGAGTTATGGGGAATAGTCACTGCTCTAAAATGTGAAAAAGAATATCTTATTGGGGCATCTGTACTTGTGGAATCTGATTGCTTGCCACTCCTTGGGATGATTGCAAGCTGCACCACTCCAGATATCGCTATGCTTAGGTGGATTGCCTATATCAAGTCACTAAATCCTGAGTTTGAGCATATTGTAGGAAAAGATAACCCAGTTGCAGATATGCTATCAAGAGCCAGGTATGAAGATGAAGAAGGGATGATTAGTGACATTGATGATGTAGGTACAAAGTTCTATACTACTGCATATGCAAAAGGGGACCATATTTGCACTTGAGTCTTTTACTGAGGAAATGTATGAAGGAGATTGGTTGCTTATTGGTCAATACTTGAGTACTTTGACAAGACATGAAAATTGGTCTGACTCAGAATTTAAGAGGATCCACAGAAAAGCATATGGATATTTTCTAAAAGATGGCTACCTGTGGAAGCATCCTAAGCAGAGGAATGCTAAGCCACAGAAAGTCATATGTGATAAAGAGACTCAAGGGAAGCTCATGACAGAATTCCATGAGAGTCTCTGGGTTGGACATCAAAGTGTGTGGGCCACCTTTACCAAAATAAAGGAAAGATATTGGTGGAAAGGAATGTACAAGGATATTTCCCAATATGTGGAAACATGCATGGTATGTCAAATGTACTCAAACGTGCGACATCGTGATGGCTTGCAACCAACCTACCCACCTGCCATGCATTACAAATGGGTAGTGGATCTAGTTACAATGCCTTTGGGAATTTGGCAGATGCGGTACATAGCACTTGCAAGAGAAGATTTGACAAATCAAGTGGAAGGGCGTGCTCTTAGAACAAAGAGTACGGAAACAGTATGCAAATTTCTCTTGGAAGATGTGGTTTGCCGGTATGGTTGTGTTGGGAAAATAACAGCTGACAGGGGTGAGCTAGATGTTGAAGAAGCAAGGGAATTCTTCTCTAGAATTGGCATCAAATTGGCCTTAACATGTGCCTACAACCCTGAGGGCAATGGTAAAAGTGAGCGAGGACATCCTCCAATCATTAAAGCTTTGGCTAAGGCATGCAGAGAAAGAATGCAAGAGTGGCCAAGGCTGCTACCATATGCCTTGTGGGCTGACCGTACAACTCATAGCTCAGTGACAGGATATATGCCTGCAGAATTAATGTATGGTCAGAAGCCAGTAATGCCAGTTGAAGAAGTAGTTCCAACTTGGAATGTATTACCCTGGGTGGAAGGATTGAATAGGGAAGACCTCCTTGCATTGCGAATAAGACAGCTGGAGAGGAGGCCTGAAGATGTAGAGCTTGCTAAAGCTCGTTTGAAACATGCAAGGTTGAAAAATAAAGAAATATTTGATAGAAGACACAGACTCCGGCCAAAATCTATTGAAGAAGGTGATTGGGTCCTAATGTATGATAGTAGTCTTGACAACCAGTTTACTGTTCAAAGAAACTTTACAAAAAGATGGTTTGTCCCTTACATTGTCAAGCATGTGCATGGAAATGCCACGTATACCCTGTGTGAGCTTGATGGAACAGAGATAAAGAATCTTGTAGCAGGCAAAAGGATCAAGATGTTTAAAAGAAGGCATGACAGTGATCCTTTTGATTCACAGGAGACTCAGGATGAGAGGCTTGACAGTGATAGTATGGATATGGTTGAAGAGGAAGAGGATGATCTTCCTGGTAATGTAGAAGATGAAGACGACATCCAGATATATGTGGATCTTGATGATGATTTGGCACATACCAGAGGATGTGCAGGTTTAGAGGGGGTGGATGTCATGCCATGGCACGTCTGGTGTGAAACCATGCATATGAGGCCATTAAATGCAAATCCAGATGCATGGGATTAAGTACCATGACTTGAGTCATTATAAGATGCCTAAGTACATATGTTCATATTGTAAATGAGGTTCAATAAGACGAGCTGAGACTGAGTCAGGTCTCAAAGCCTATGTACATAACGGGTGTAGTAGGTGTTTTAACACTTGGATAGTGTGATGTTTTTAGTGGAGAAAAAGGGCAGCCTTTTGCTGTGCAGATGCATGCTTGAAGGCCAAGCAAACAGTGGAGAAATGTGTGAGTTTTTGTGAAGTGCACAGGCTGATAAGGAGCCATTTTGGAGGGCAGATAGCAGGAGCTGGGAGTGCCTGATGGGTATGTGTTGAACTGAACAGTTGTGGTCAGACATGCTATGAACAACTTCCTAGAAGAAAATTTTTGCAGAGGAGCTACAGTTTGAGATCTTTTTAGCACCCAAGGTGGGTACTTTTCATCCGGAATAGCTACAGATGATAGATGGCAAGTTTGAACCGGCTTTTGTGTGCACATGATGAGCATGCTGTTGGTGAGACCCAGGTCTCTAGACATAGGTGGTCATCATGGACTTGGCATACTCCTTCTGTTCAAAGAGAAACTGGCCATACCTTTTATGAATATCATCTTCCTTATTAGCTCTAAGAGCAGCATCCTCTAGTGGCAGCAACTTGCACAGAACCAAAGCTTCATCAAAACTCCTTGACACTGCTAACTGCACTATCTGAGCACCTAAGGGCACCAACAGCAGAGCTTGCACTGTATGATCAGATGATGCAATCACTTGTGGACCACTAGCCTACAACGTGGTTACCCATAGGTAGCAGCTGCATCTCTCTCAAAGGGATCATTTGTACTAAGGAGTATGAAGGCTGTAGATACCTAACCTCAATGAAGCGGGAGTACTAGAGGGGAAGTAATTCGACCACAAGGAAACAACTCGATTGTGAGGCCAGTTGCAGTATTGACAATGATATACTCGCGCTGAATGTCAAGACACAAGGTGACGGCTTGCGTGGCAATAACACAAAGGGAATATCCGAGTTTTAAGCTGGAAAAAAGGAGGCGCAAGTGTATTTTAATTTTGGGGAAATTCAAAATTTTAGCTGCAAAAGGCGAAGAAGCCCAATTCTCTTGCAGGAAAGAAATGGGGAAAGGGAGAAAAACCAGACGGACAGCGCATACTGAGAGAGAGGTGTGTAAAAATTAGAACCAGAGCTGAATACAACCAGAGATAAAAAAATCATGATGGCGGCTACTATATGGGGCATCTTGGGTTTAGAATTAAAGAGAGAATGAAGTGCTATCAAAGGAGATGATCTTCAAAAAAATCACACAATACACGAAGAATTCTGATCTTGGCGCAAACGGCAGTGAAGCAGTCGTATGGGAATAGCGAAATCCATAAATTCGCTTTTTTTTGCTCTCAGATAAGTGATTTTTTTTGTTGTTACTTACGATTTGAAAAATCGTATAGTCTAGGAAACCTTTAAGGTTTCGGAGAATGAGAGGTTTTTGGTAAAAAGTTTTTTATGGTTTTGGAGAGTCTTGGTATAAGAAAGCATCAAAATACAAAGAGATTCCTGGGATTTGGGTTTTATTTCCTACTCGGTTGGATTTTGGAATGATAGATATGGAGTTTTCTAAAATCACATGAATATGTTGTACATATGCCATATGTCATCTTTTGCCTTGTGAATTGTTGGAATCTGAAAGCAGGTTTTCACGAGATCAAGAGACACCTTGAAATGATGGAATTGGCAT
The DNA here is from genome assembly GCF_041138505.1 of Cibotium barometz. NCBI lineage: Eukaryota > Viridiplantae > Streptophyta > Polypodiopsida > Cyatheales > Cibotiaceae > Cibotium > Cibotium barometz. The sequence goes on from NC_141052.1 coordinate 36,321,381, forward strand.
TATATGATATATGTGATGTGAATGGTCACATGTATATGGAAATCTTTTGTAGATTGTATTATGCCTACATGTGATATGTTTGAAGCATTTGGAAAAAGAATCAGGAGATCTATGCTTGGAACTGGTCATGCTCTTGACACACAATTTATGTGCAATCTTCAAGCTGAATTTGGGAATGTATTGAAGTGAATTGACACATGTACATGTCATCAAAAATGGAGATGTCTTATGCTTCTTGAAGAGTTATGTGTTTTTGGTTTCCTTGCTAGATTTGAAAGCTACTCTCACAGCTAGAAGTCTCGCACTTTCCCAGCGACACCGCCCACGTCACGACAACGTGGTACTCCATTATGAGTGCATTCTCTCTGTATCTTTCTATCCCCATCATTACATAATGCAAGTCTTACCCATCGATAACCAATTAGATATTATGGAATGCAATACAATCCATAGTCTACCTCCCCTACCATCACTTTTTGTATCCTAGAAACCATGGTAGAACATCCATATTTCATCTACGTGAACCGCTCGAGTCTCATGCCCTAATCCTAGAAGTATCTTTTATGATAAATAAGACTGAATACATTAGTCTCAAATCCTTACAATCAATATTGTCCTTGTAAATATTTGAATTGAGAAATAAAATGATTTCAATGTTTTATATTTATATCATGAGCGTAGTGTAAAGTATGTGTCTCGTGATCCTAAATTTAGTTATGCAATGATGGCCAGGTTAATCAATCTTCTCCCCCCCAATGTGCTTTACACAGATACCCAAGAGAAGAAGCTCATACTCAAACAGATGCAACCTTCTTCCTTTAAAGGGGAAGGTTCAAAAAATTGAGAAGCATGCAAAAGTATGGATTGAAGCAATGGACAATTACGTCTTAGCCACCGCCAATACTGAAGCTTCAAACCAATCTATGCTTGCATGGTTTTGCCTCAGTGGGGATGCTAAGATCTGGTGGAAGAAATAGTGCGATGATAAGGAAGTCACCAAACACTCCCAAACTTGGGATGGCATCAACAAGCTGTGAAGGAGTGGTATCTTCCCCCATCTCATGAGTCTATAAGATGAATGAGCTCTTTTGCCTCAAGCAGCTCAACTTGACTCTCAAGGAGTACGACTCTAAGTTTATCACTCTCCAGACGTATTTCCCAACTATGACTACCTCCCAACATATGTAGCATGCTTCTACCAAGGCTTGAATCAACCTTTGGATTCCCGCCTCTCGAAGCAATGAGGCTGTACATTGCAAGATGCTCTCATACGAGCCAAACCTCTTGTGAAGGAGCTAAAGTCTTACAAATCTAGTCCCCAAAAGAGATCTCACCCTGAAAAAAACCCTAAGAACCAGTCTTACAAGAAGCTCCAGCCAAACTCTACCAAATACAACCAAGGTCGTCCAACCAACCTCTTTGCTTCCCCACACATATGTTGCTTCTACTAGAGAGGCCCTTGTGTGTTTCCATAGCAATGAACCCGAACACTTTAAAGCAGATTGCCCCAAGCTTGCAACATTCTTTTCTCAAAGTGGTCGAGCAAATCAAGGCCATTGAACCCCAATCTTCCAAGGTGCATGAGGTGGTGGATGTGGTAGAGGTCACAGAGTAGTTGCCGACGTCTGTGCTATAAATGAAGAACCACCTTTGGAGATGGCCAAAGAAGAGAGTGCCACGACCATGCGGCGGTAGAGTATCAAGGTCCTAACTAGCAATTTGGTGTTATTCAAACCCCAACTGTTCATCATGGTATGCCATTCCATCTTTAGATTGATTGCGGCAATACTCATTCATTTCTTTCTCCAAGGTGTTGATGAAAATTAAACGTGGATCAAAAACCAGCTAGGAAAATGGTTGTAGATCTAGCTAATGAGAAGGAAGTAGTATCTCACCACTTTGTAGGAAACCTTGATTTTGAATTGGGTAGTGAAAAAATTCATGGCCATTTGAGAGTCCTACAATTAGGCATTTATAATGGGATCCTTGGGATGGACTGGTTAGTCACAAATAATGCTAGTATTCACTATAACCAAGGGAGTGTCACTTTTAAAAATGAGCATGGCCAAGTAGTACTAGTCTCTAGAGGAAAACATGTAAACCCAAGTCTAGGGTAGTCAAGAAAAACATCTTCTCAAGGGAGCATGTAAGGGACAATAAGTTCTCCTTGTCAAGCTTAACAAAGCTGTTGAACCCAATAAATAATCCAAACTCTCTTGGCTCTAGGAATTCTCTCACATCTTTCTTGATGAGCTTATAGGACTACCCTCCCCTTGAGAAGTCTCGAGCTAATTCCTGGTGCTCAACCTATCTCCAAAAGACCCTATAAGATGTCTCTCCCAGAAGACATTCAGCTCATGGAGAAACTTTTCCAACTCATTGAGCAAGGATTTGTATGCCCCAATAGCTCTCCTTGGGAAGCACCCATTCTTTTCCAAAAGAAGAAGAACAGAATTCTTCGTCTTTGCATAGGTTATCAGGGGATAAATCAAGTCACTATCAACAACAAGCACCCTATCCCTCGCATCGATGAGCTTCTTGATAGGCTTCATGGGGCTAAGGTTTTCTTTAAGATAGATTTAAGATCTAGCTACTATCAGATCAGAGTCAAGGAAGCAGATATACCCAAGATAGCTTTCAATACCCATTATGGCCACTATGAGTTTACTACGATATTATTCGGGTTAACCAATGCTCCTGCAACTTTCAACCGCCTAATGCTCGTGCAACTTTCAACTACCTAATGCAAGATATATTTCGTCCCTACTTGGATGAATTTGTTCTTGTCTTTTTTTATGGCATTCTAGTACATATCATAGGATCATGTGTATAGAGTGCTACAATTGATCCATTGACATAAACTCTATGCTAAGAAAAGTAAATGTACCTAAGTATCTTGTATTCATTGTCTCCCAAGATGGTATCTCAATGGATCCCACCAAGGTCAAAGATATATTGGAATGGTCACCCCCTAATTCAAACTACAAAGTTTGTGGATTTTTGGGAATCATAGGATGGTATAGGATTTTCATCAAAGATTATTCCATGGTAGTTCCATCCTTGACTGATCTTAAGACTTTGACCGATCTTCTTATGAAGGATTACAAAATAGTGTGGCTACCAATCCATCAAGTCAGCTTGATAAGCTCAAAACCATTCTTATCTCAGCACCAGTCTTGAAACATCCTGATTTCACCATGGAATTTGAGGTGGTTACTAATGCCAATAGTCTAGCATGTGGTGGTGTCTTAGCCCAAGAAGGAAGACCAGTGGCTTATACTTCTCGCAATTTGAAGCAATATGAGACCAAGTATGCCACCCATGATTTGGAACTCTTATCAGTCGTTCATTGCCTTAAGTTATGGAGACAGTACCTCTTGGGATGCAAGTTCCAACTTGTAACCAACCACAAGAGCCTAAAGTGGATCTTCATCTAGCCAAACCTCAATATGAGGTAGAGAAGATGGGTTGCGATTCTACAAGAATATGACTTCAACATCAAATTTTACCCTGGGAAGGATAATGTGGTAGTAGACGCACTTAGCCACAAAGCTTTCTTGAGTGCAATTTCTATGCCAAATGACCCCATACTGGTCAAGGTGAAAGAAGTATCATTTCATGATCCTGACTACCAAAGGACGGTGAACTTAGTTGAAGAGGGGGGAAACACAAAGAAGGAGAAAAATCTAATCAAGGGTTACTCCACCCATCATGGGTGCCTCTACTTCAATCACATGCTATGTATTCCTGAGGACCCTTCCCTAAAGAAGCAAATCCTCCATGAAGCTCATGATAGCCCCACCGCATGGCACCTAGGTTATTGTTTAGGGTTCACAAACACAACACAACTAACTACTACTGACACAGCAAAGACAACCCCATTAGGTAACACTAACTTCAATTCCCACATCAGGCTAAACACAAACAGAGCATAGAGAACACAGATTGAGTAGAAATTTGCTAAACAAGATAGAGAATAACAGAACAGAACTGAAATACCATATTTGATTGATCAAGATGAATCATACATTGCTTTCTCCTTCTTCTCTTACTACTTGTAAAAGACGACTACAAAGTCCCTATAAATAGGCGACTTCAGACAGTTTAGACGGTTGTAACTAGAATGTCACAAGACACTAACAGATGATATCCGACTAACCAGATCATAATAAACTCCGACTGATCAACAATCCGACTGAGTAGAACTCTGACTCTCTGAGATCCGACCCAGCAAAATCCGACTGAGTAGAATTCCGACTGAGCAACAATCCGACTGAGCAAAGATACATATATCCGACTAAGCAACTATTAGGTAACTATTAGGTATTCTATCTGTAGTTCAACACATGGCACAGCCCGGTGGTTGATTTCAAGGAAATCGGACTTGAATTCACAATCCCTTGATCAGAAAATACTGGCCACATGACAAAATTTGATGCTGCTTCTTCAAATGTCAGGTACTACATCACTTTGCTGCTCAGCCTGCATCCCTTCAACAACTGAAACCTCCTTCAAAACTTCAGTCATCTCTGCTGATTTATCTTCCACTGAAGTCTCCACTGGCTGCTCACTCTGACTTGCTGTTTGTACACTTAAATTGATAATAGGTACTTCCACCTGAACTTCTAGGTCCTGAAACATTTCCTCCACAGTCCTATCACTCTGAATCTTCACACTCTGCATCTCTTTCAGTTCCTGTACCTGCTGAATCCAATACTCACGTTCTTTCTTCAACTGTCCAACCTCTTCTACCAAACTTGCCTCATGCTGAGTTACAAACCCTGTTGTCATAACATCATAGGGATAATTTATCATTGTTGACATCCTCTCCTTGATCATTCCCCAAGAATCCTGCATAGTGCTATGCATTTGTTGCTTCAAAATCTGTACATCACCTTGTGCCATCAGCACTCCATTTACATCCAACTCTTCATTCATCAACATCTGTTTTTCCAGCACCTGTAAAGGCTGAAGTCTCAATTGCATTATTTCATTATCAACCTTCATTTCTGCATTATCTTTAGCCAATTTATCCAACTCGGATGTAACCCTATCATCCATTTTTGCTGTCCATTCCTTGAAGATTCCTAAAGACATCTTAACCTTAGCTATCTCCAATGCATGTTGTTCCAATAACTGAGCCTTTTCAGCAAGATGCGTCACCTTTGTCTGCTTCAATTCCTCCTCAAGCTGCTTCATCTGCGCACTTTTATCCTGGTAATCTTCTGAAGTTACTATCTCATTCAGAAGATGCTGCTGCTCAATCTTCTCCTGCTGACTCTCGATGAAATACTGAAGTGCCTTCAGATACTGCTGAGCAGTACTCACATCTTTCACCACAAACCCTGGTTGATTCACCACCTGTGCTCCAAAGTCAAGTTTTGCAACTAACTTGCTTCCCCCCAATTCAAGTTTCCTCTTTCAGTCACAGCATAATTCCTTTCTGCAGATGATAATATCCGACTGGCATAAAATACTGGCCTGTACCATCCTTTCACCCTCTCCTGCATCAGAATTGCCCCTACTGCTATATCTGAGGCATCAACAAAAATATGGAAAGGTAGAGTCCAATCTGGTGACTGCAAAACTGGTGCAACAGCTACCATCTTCTTCAACAATTGAAATGCCTTCTCTTGAGGCTCAGCCCACACAAAAGCCACATCCTTCTTAGTCAAATGTGTCAATGGTGCACAAATATTGGCTAAATATCTGAGGTACCTGGCATGCCATTTGATCTGACCCACAAACCTCATTACTTCCTTCACATTGGTAGGAGACTTTGCTATTTGAATAGCCTCAACCTTCTTCACATCAATTGCCATACCTTCCTGTGAGATCACATGACCCAACAAAATCCCACTCTTCACAGCAATCACACTCTTGAAAGGGTTCAAGACCAGTCTGAACTGCCTACACCTCTCCAAACACAACTTCAGATGCATCAGATGTAAGTCCTTCTTACCAAAAACAGAGAAATCATCAACAAATACTCTCATGAAGTCTTGTAAGTGTGGCTCAAAAACCTTATGTGCCACATAATTGAATGATGGTGGTCCATTTTTCAAACCAAAACTCATGACAGTAAAATCATATGCACCAAACTCAGTGATGAAAGCAGTCTTATGCTGATCCTCCTCAGCAACACTAATCTGATTGTAACCTGAAAAGCCATCCAGAAAGCTATACATTTCATGACCTGCTACAGCATCTAACACTGCATCACAAAATGGCATTGGAAAAGGATCTGTTATGGTTGCTGCATTGAGTTTCCTGTAATCAACACATACTCTCAGCTTCCCATTTTTCTTAGGCACCACAATTATTGGAGATAACCATGTCACCTGGCTCACAGGTTTAATGAACCCTACTGCTAACAACTTATCTATTTCTTCCTTCACCTGTAATGCAAAATTCGGATTCATCCTATACCTTTGCTGCACCACTGGAACTGCATCTGTTCTTAAATTAATCCGATGCTGATGTAATGCAGGATCTATACCCTTTACCTGAGAATACTCCCAAGCAAAGACATCTATATAGTCCTGTAACAACTGCAAAAGATCCTCCAAAAATTGTCCTTCCACCTGCACACTCACTTTCACCATCCTTGGTTCTGCATCTGTACCCAAATTCAGTTCCTTAAGATCATCTTCTTTAACCCGACTGGACGTGCCATACTTCTTGTCATAAATCCTTACAGCCATCTCTCCTGCCTCCTTTTGCTCTTGTTCCATCTGTTCCTTGGTAGCAATCTCTGTTTGCTGTTCCAGCAACTGTCTGAACACTGTCCCTTCAATCTCTTGACCTGGCAAGAACTCAGACTCGTCCTGATTCTGATATTGCACAGGCTACAATATTCTTTCAACATCAACATCAAATAGTGGCACCACTGTTGGATTAGCCATTAAAAACTGTTCCTCCTCATCATCTTCTATTTCTTCAGCAAGATTAATTGTCTGTGCAAACAATGGCTTTTCTTTAAGAGACATATTTCTCTTACCCTGCATGGTTACAGTAATCTTCTTTTTCCCCTTGGTCAGAACCACCACATTCAATCCCCAATCCTGTTTAACTTTAGCCATTCTAAACCAAGGCCTACCCAGTAACATTTCATAAGGTGATAGTGATTCTGACATTCTGATTACCACAAAATTTACCAAGAATCCCATCCCTGCAACTTCAATTTCCTGCTGCTTCAGAATTCCCAATGGTTGCACCCTGGTTTGATCTGCCATTTTCACCTGAAATGGTGCTGGGGCTAAATTTGCTGCACCCATTTCGTTGTATACAATTTCAGGGAGAATGTTAACCCCTGATCCTCCATCCAAAAGAACTTCATCAAACACCCTGCCCTGGTACTCAACCTTAATGACAGGAACCACAAAGTCAACATCTGCTGGATCAATGCTATTAACTGCTGGAACCAAAGTCGGATTATCTCCTGACTGCTGATCCTGAAGTCTTTTAAGCAATCTTTCCTTAAATGCTGGAACCAAAGCTAACAACTGATCTAATGACAATTGCAAGGGAGAATTTATGAGTACCTCAAACCAATCTTTGTCCCTTTCATCCTTCATCTTCACATGGCTTTCTGACTGATGCAGAACTAACTCTTCTTCATCCTCCAACTCCGATTCTTCTTGCTTGTCCTGATGCTTCAAAATTCTTCTTTGTACCTGGTCCCTGATGCCTTTTTGTTCCTTCCAATCAATTGGTCCTTTCTGTTTAGACCTGGTAACAGCCAATACCTCAATATCCTCAATATCCTCAGTATGCTCTTTGCTTTGCTGCTCCTGTATGTTTGGACCTTGCGTTACCTGTACCTGTTCATCTTCTAATTGAATCATGATTACATTTGCTTGAGCTGCTGGTTGATTTTGTTGTTGCTGCTGCCCCTGCTGGTTATTCTGATTGTACCTAATCACTGGGACACCTCTTTCTTCTCTATGTTTCACCCATAAGGCACATCCTGGCCCTATCCAATGATCTGGTGCTGAACAATAGACACAAGGCATGACTCTTGCCTGTCTTCCTTCATTGTTTTCCTGTTCCCTCCATGGTGGTCTATCAGATCTTGCTCTCTGAAATACTCCTCTGCCCCTAGTTGGAGCAGCCTGGTTTGCTGCAACCTCACCCCTGCCTCTTCCTGCATAAGGTGTAGTCTGACCCCTGTTCTTGGGATTATACCAACATAAAGCTGTCGTATGCCCATCCTTGTCACAAATTTCACAGAACTTCTTTTCTTTTGGTGCTGCAACAGAATAACCTATCTTTCTCAATTTACTTACCAAATCCTCCTCTTTGGATTGCTTTGCTTTGGTCTTGTGCTTTTTCTTTGTCTTCACCTCTTCTTCCTCACTATCGGATCCTACTTCTGAATCCTCCTGCTCAGAATCTGATGCTGACTCTGGCTGGTCATCTGAATCCGAATCATTCTTTCTGGTGTGTTTGCCCTTGCCGCTTCCAAGTCTTTTCTCTACTCTAGCTGCTGCAATTACTAAATCATTAATTCCACCTGCAATATCAATGCTAGCCACTGCATTTTTCAGCCCACTTCTCAGTCCTTTCAGAAAATAACCGGCCAGCATCTCATTGGTGGGTCTCTCATTTCCCTGTAACCTTTCAACCAGAATTCTGAATTTCTGAGCATAGTCCTCTACAAGCATCTTCTTTTGTCTGATGTCTCGGAGTTTTCTTAAAATGTCTGTTGGAGTCTTTTCCCTCCTGAATCTCTGTAAAAAGGCTGTTCTAAGATCATCATATGTTGGGAAGTGTGGTATCCCATATTGGCTAAACCAACTCATGGCCTTCCCTTCTAGAGTTGCTGCAAATTGCTGCAATTTGACTGCATCATTGTACAACACAGTATACCCATTTGCTTCCCATTTTGTCTCAAACTGAGCTACATGACAATCAGCATCCTCCTTAGATCCTCCACTGAATTTAGCTGCTTTCACCCTAGGGTTGGGTAGTTGTTGAGCCATCGGATGTGGCTGAGGTGGTTTCCTAGGTCTTTGCCTGGTAGCCCCCCTTAATGGGTTGAACTGAAGACCCCTTCTAACTCCTGCAGACCTTCCTGTCAGGATTAGGGCGCCTAGAAGTCCCCCCACTAGCCTCCTCTCTGGTGCAACTGAACTTTCCCCCCCTTCGCCTACAACAATTTCTTCAGGGATTTGGTGTTCCTGATCATCTTCACCCTCGTCAGCATAATGAAACGGGTCAGGGTTACCAATTCGGGCCTGAGCCCTGGTATAGTAAACCCTTCCTACTCTTTTGTCCCCCTCTGACATTCATTTCCCTTCTCGTAACAGAACGGGACCAGCAGGATCGCCAATGTGTTTAGGGTTCACAAACACAACACAACTAACTACTACTGACACAGCAAAGACAACCCCATTAGGTAACACTAACTTCAATTCCCACATCAGGCTAAACACAAACAGAGCATAGAGAACACAGATTGAGTAGAAATTTGCTAAACAAGATAGAGAATAACAGAACAGAACTGAAATACCATATTTGATTGATCAAGATGAATCATACATTGCTTTCTCCTTCTTCTCTTACTACTTGTAAAAGACGACTACAAAGTCCCTATAAATAGGCGACTTCAGACAGTTTAGACGGTTGTAACTAGAATGTCACAAGACACTAACAGATGATATCCGACTAACCAGATCATAACAAACTCCGACTGATCAACAATCCGACTGAGTAGAACTCTGACTCTCTGAGATCCGACCCAGCAAAATCCGACTGAGTAGAATTCCGACTGAGCAACAATCCGACTGAGCAAAGATACATATATCCGACTAAGCAACTATTAGGTAACTATTAGGTATTCTATCTGTAGTTCAACAGTTATGCAACGACCTTGAATGATCTAAGGAAGATCTATCATTGGGAAGGCTTGAAAAATGATGTCCTATGATACTTGAAGCAATGTCTCTCATGTCAAAGCATCAAAGTTGAAAGAGTCAAGATGCTTGGAAAACTTCAACCCTTGGATATTCCTCAAATGAAGTGGGAATGCGTTAGTATGGATTTTGTCACAAGTCTCTCCACACTATACACAAGGAGGATATAATTCTATTTTTGTAGTGATGGACTTGCTCAACAAAGTAGCTCATCTTATGCTGGCAAAGAAACCCTTCAAAGCTTCTGATGTTGCTCGATTATTCATCAAAGAGATTTTCAAGCTTCATGGTTTACCAAAGAGGATAGCCAATGATTGGGACTCCGACTTCACTTCACAGTTCTGGAAGTTCTTATTTCAGGCCTTGGGTACTAAACTTTGCTTCAGTACAGCTTACCATCTTACCATCCAGAGACTATTGGTGGCCAGAATAAGAGAGTACAGCTTACCATCCAAAGACTGATGGCCAGAATAAGAGAGTACAGCTTACCATCCAAAGACTTACCATCCAAAGACTGATGGTGGCCAGAATAAGAGACTTAAACAAGTAATTGAAGATATTCACAGAGCATTTGCGGGTGGGAGCTAAGAAGATGGATTTAATACCAATGTCACCATTTAAGGCACTCTATGGGCAAGAATGCTTGTCACCTCTAAATTTCTCTAATCCAACCTTAAAAGTCCAAATCTCTGAAAAAATGCTCGAGGAGATGGAAGAACCGACCTAGGCTATCCAAAAAGATATTAAAGCTGCTCAATATTGGCAAAAACATTACGCCGACATAAGGAGATCTAAAAGGATCTTCAAGGAAAGAGAAAAAGTTCTTCTATAGGTGCGATCCAAGCATATCTCTCTATCACTTGGGAAATATAAGAAACTTAGCCCAAGATATTATGGACCCTATATAGTCATCAGGTGTTTGGGAAGAAGTGCTTATAAGTTACAGCTCCTAGCCCATGTTAAGGTCCACAATGTATTTTATGTAAGCTTGTTGAAGCCTTATGTACCTAGTCTCAATCATATTCTTGATGATGAAGAAGTTGTAATCTTAGCTCAAGGAGTCCTCGAGTTGTAGCCTAGTAGAATCATAGATTCTAGAGAAAGGTATCTTAGTAATCAAACCCTTATAGAACATCTAATGCAATTGAAAGACTACCCTGAATAGGATGCAACTTGGGAAGATGAAGCTACATTTGTAAGAGATTACTTCGAATTCAAGATTAGATGAGGACATCTCGACTTCTTTAAGGGGGGAAGGATGTAACATGCCCATCTTTAATATTAATATATGCCCATCTTCAATAATAATATATGCCCATCTTCAATAATAATATATGTCATTTTCATAATATAAAAATCATCATTTTAATAATTGAGCTATTTTTACTTGGAATCTTAAAATTTTGAGTTAAAATTTAAAATTTGCGTACAATTTTACGCTAGTATAGAACTTTACAACACTCAAAATGGACACCGGAATAAGCCTCTATGTAATTTTTTAGTTAAATTATTGTAGTAAAATTCTGACCGTAATAAATACCTATCCGGGTGTCCGATTGATGAACGGATTGCATCGTTGCAACCAAGAAAACACCTTGAACAATTTCACCATCGAACACGTTGGCGCGCATATTGAGTTCCACATCCCAAAAAAGGAGTTCTCGTCCCAAAATATGCCTCCTTGGGAAGCGTGCATCAAAGGACCTTAGCTTGGACCATACACATACTAGGGCACCCATACAAATAGCCGCACATGAACCAAAGATTGGCCACCTTAAATTAAAGTATTCCTTGGCCGCCACGTGGACACCCATGCAGCCCACTGCCCTCTTGGAAGGCCCATGCGTACCCCACCTTTAGCCCACAAGCGCCACATCTTCCATAGACTCATGCAACCACAAACCGGCATATTTCAACCATGTGCACCATCCTTTCCACCTCTTTTTTCCTCTCTCCTTACCCGTACCCGTACTCATATGGGACCCTCCCCTACCCAGCACCCCCCCTCTATGGCCGAAAACCCCTCTCTATCTTGAAGCTGTCTGCAAAATCCCTCATACCCGGTTCTAGTCAGCCATATTCTTCAACTAAGGACATTCTACTTTTTGCCACCCCATACAAAGAGACTTAAGCAAGCACACTCTAACCCTAATAAGAGGTGGTTCTCATGGGTGAGTCTTTTGCTCATAAAGTGAGCAAACGGACTCTAAATTGCAAACCATCTAGATCATTGAGTTCATGATTATAGGAGCTACGTGAGAGTGGATAGTATGGCACCTCCTAAAGGAAGCCAAAATGTTACCTCGAGAAGCGTGCATGACAATGACGACAGAAGAGGGGATGCTCTTCCCCGAACGCAGCCCTAGCTCTTCCCTTGGGAGTCCCTCATGAAGGCAATGGCCAAGTTAGCTTAAAAATAATCTAAAAAGAGGTTTTTGGATTACGAGTTAGGTAAATATTTAATCTTAGAATTAATTAAGAAAGATAAAAGATTTCACCTTTCCTTGTTTTGAGAATATAAGCTTCCATATTCATCTAAACAAAGATGTCACTTTTCCTTGTTTTGAGAATATAAGCTTCCATATTCATCTAAATGTAGAAATATAATTTCTTGTAGACATTTTGCACTCGTTCCCTTGATTCAAGAAAAGATAATGTGGTTTCTCGTATTTGCAGAGATTGGGTTAAACTATTATGTTGCTATCGTGCTTAGATTAAAGTGTAGGCACATCTTCTCCCTGCCTGAATGTTAACCTGCTTGTGTAGCCAGTCGAAGACGTTAGTGAGGTCTGGAGTCGGTCCAAGGTATCTCTCCTACCATTGGGAAGCTGGAACTTGCTAGTTTGGAGAGAGTTATGGATGCTACCTAGTTTTGTGGGCCCAGGCTAGTGCGGTGAATAAGTTCACCCTAGCGTGTAGACATCCCTCCAGGGAGCGTGAGGATCAAGCGACGGAGCTTGAGAGGGTGACATGCTGTCTTGAGTCCTCTCCGACTACCAATGACGAGGTGTATGTTCCCGTAGGGATTGCCTAGTCTATGGATACTGGAAGGCCGAATTCTAGATCATCCATGAAATAAAATGTGGAATAAGAGAGCCTGGATCTAGCTATAGCTGGATTTGAACCTTTGTAATTGTTTTTAATTAAGTCCCTTGTTTTCTAGTATTGTTGTATCATTATTTTAATTTAAGTGGTTGTTCTAATAATCACCATGTAAGATCCCTAATTAATAAACTTGTCTATATATGTCACAAAGTGTGGTAAGATTAATTAGAAAACAAAAATGACAAGTGAGTTTGGTGGAAAGTGAGAGAGTCGATTGCCTTGATGGCACCATCGTATGGACGGGTGGACTCGATTAGTCAAGTAGCTTTCCAAAAAAGCTAATCAATTGCACTACTCTAGGTAAGTAAGTCCTTGGGCAATTCTACTTTAAAGGACTAGGTTAGCAGTCGCGCCTCGCATAGATGGAAAAAAAGGTGTTGTTTCTAGGAATCAAGGACATAGGTTGCCCAAGAAAGGTTGATCACTCTATGGGTGATTCGATTTTAAGAACCATTTAGGATGCCACGCTCCCCCTGTGAGATAGAGCTAGGTTTTACCTAGTAGTCATATGCTCGTATCTTTACATGTTCAAGGTGTTGATGACTAGGAAATTCTTTCAAAGACTTAGACTTGGACTATCTTAAGGATTTCCCTTTTTAGGTTGGGGACCTTACGAAATGTCTAATAGAGATTAGGGAGTACGTAATGAATATTAGGAAATACCTAATGGCGATTAAGTGAATGATTAAGTGATAAGCTAATGTGAAGAAGGGAGAGAGGAAAATCTAAGAGTGAATAGTGAGAATGAGGGTAGAAAGAAAGGAAATTTTTATAGCTCGATTGAGTTAGGGTTAGGGTTTTGGACACAAGGGAGATGTGCCAATCAACGATTGTAGCATAATTCGATCGAGCTACATGAAAATATTTTTTTCTTTGTCAAACCTTGATGGAAACATGTTAATCAATGCCACTACTTACCCTCCTTATGACTCTATCAAGTTTTGTGAAAATACCAATAAAAAGAATTGGGCACAACATTGTACACATGGTGAGACCATTCATTGGGGGTCTACAAATAACTTGATCAAGTTATGTGGAAAATGCATGTTTTTTTAAATGCATTCCATGCATTTAAACTAAACTTGTCATTACGCATAGGTTTTCATGTACCTCAATTGAGTTACATGAAAAATACACTTTTTGAATTATGCTTTCTATGTCAACAATTCCGAGGTGCATGTATGATGTGCATGCATGCCATGGTTTGAGTACATAACTTGATCAAGTTACATTATACTTACCTATATGTTCACCATGTAATTGATTGAGTTACATTATACCTACATGTATGTCCATGGTGTAACTCAATTGAGTTATGCGATGCCCATGTGGATGTCACACCGTGTAATTCGATCAAAGTACATGGGGACTACGTGGATGTCCACCATGTAACTCCATCGAGTTACATGGTCATGACGATGGCCGAGGTGGTTGCTATTGTAACTCAGTCGAGTTACGTCTCGAGTCGCCATTGAATGCCACTCGGCATGATGCTATTGGAAGCATAACTCGATCCAGTAATGTCAACCTTATCCCATCCCGAGTACAATTTCAAAGTGAGGACCCTTATTGTATAAAGAGATGGTTGAGCTCCTCTATTGTAGCATATAAAGAAAGTATACATTCCTGTGCAACTAGCAAGTCTCATTCCTTAACATCTTTTTAATGAAGCATTTAGTCCTCTCCATGAAGCAAGTGGCACACTGAGCTTCATCACCATTTTGGCTTGTATCTCTTCAATAACCAATGCATCTATAACCAGGCACTAAACCAAGTATCTCTTCAATAACCAATGCATCTGTAACCAGGTACTAAACCATTAGCAACAACTGTAACACTTTCAATAAGAGAAAGAGACATGGGAAATAGGAGAGAAGAAGAACAAAATAGTGTAGCATTCTTGGCGCACAAAACCTCACATGCAAGCATCAACATGCGCATCAGTTCCACGGGTGACCTCCCTCTTTAACAAAACAACAGAGCAAGTCATCTGCTCATAACTACATCTCTGTAGGAAGTGCGCATCAGTAAATAGATGAGAAGAAGCAAGCAAGCATTAGTTAGAGCAGTCTAGCACTAACTTGATATGCAATAGAAGAGAGAGAGAACACGTTGCTGCTTCTTTAGTAAGTACATAGAAGAGTACTATTACTTGATGAGACAAAACGTTAGTTCTCTGGTGTGCCGTACAGAAGTCCGTCATCAACACCAATCGTCTCGTGAAGGGAAAGAAGATGAAGTCCTATCTTTTGCTTTGAAAATACGGGTATTTTAAAAAAAATGCGGTGTAAAGAGTACTCTTCAACAAGGGGTACGGATATTCCACATGTTCTCATCATTTCCAAGTGTTTTTATTGTACATGTAATGTGGGCTTTCATCAAGGGAGTCATCATCAACATCCATAACAAGTTCATCTCAACAAGATCTTCATCATCAAATCTCATCGGTTAAAACTTGGTCATATACAACATCATCGACAAATATTCTCACCAAAAATTTGTGATCTTTGTAAATGTTGCTAATATGAGCAAATAGAGCCTCAATCATGAGTCGAAAAGTGTTGTAATTTTGTGACCAAATGACTACCTGTGGAATAAGCTAAAACAAACCGCTCGTAGGAGTGTAGGTCCAGTACATCATGTTAGGTGATAGACCCTAATTGTAAGGTCCCTCCCAAGCTATGTATGTATGTGTCTCTTTTAATATAGATTTCAATAAGAAAAGAGAGTGTAATTAGAAAGAGTGAGACAATAAGGCTAGAAACATTAGAAAAGTGTTAGAATAAAAAATATTAACTCCAAAAATCCTAAAAGAAATAAGAACATAAGAATAGTTCTATTAAGAGATAAGTATCCCCAAAAATAGAATTTCGATTTTAGGTGATAAGAGGTCATATTTAGAGTACTTTTATACATTTAGAGTCCATGCATACTAAAAATGTGGAAAAACAACGTGTTTCCAAAGATGGCGCGTTTGTGGCTATATACACACGTTTTTGCCTATTCTGCCCGCGCTGGCTTGTAGACCAGATACTTTCCCGTTCTTTTGACTGGTTATATGAGTATATTCTGAGTTTTTATCAGAGAGTTATGGTTAAAACAGTTTGCTGTTTCTGTCAGGGTCTCTACATAGAGAAAACTGTGAGAAGGCAGCAAGTAGCCTCAAGGTAATCCTAGAGTTTGAGATGTATATATCCCTTCATTCTTATCTAATATCTCAGAAAATAAGCTTAGATTTTTATGGTCTTTCGGAGGAAGAGACCGAAACTCCATAGCTTTTCTTTTAGAGAAAGAATACTATGTTATAGATCTGTAGGAGAAGGCTATTTTGCCATAGATCTTAGAAAGAGAGAAAAATCACAGTATGAGTAAGAGGAGATAAAGCTTGGAGATTATTTGATGATTTCAATCAAAGGACAAGGTATTAGAAGACTCTATTCTCATATGTCAAGTTCTAAAGCTCTTATTAACAAGTAAGGACAACGAGATAAACGACAAATTTCTATAAGGTATATACATATTTTGTTTTTTATTTACATATCATTCTTAGGGGTTGAGGTATGGCCCCGGCTTCTCTATTGATTGTTACAGTGATCTATTTGATTGATTCACCATTTAAAGTTTGTATTCTTTTAAGCAATAGCATATGCCTTAATAAATAATGTCTTATCGCAATCTCAAGTTGAAATGCTAAAATCTTTGTGAAAAAGATTGTTTTCTTAAAGAAGGTGACATGAATCCTAGTCATATGGTTTAGTGAGTAAATGGATTGTTATCTTGGTTAAATTAAGGTATAGGTACAACTTCTCCCTGCCTTGACGCTGCCCCGTTCTTGTGCTTGTATAGCCGGACGGCGGAGACGTTAGTAAGGCCCGGAGTTGGCCCATGGTATCCCTCATACCATTGGGATAATGAGGTTTGCCGATTGAGACGAGTGATTATGATGCTGCCTAGTTCTGAGGGCCCAGGCTAGTGCGGTGAATTAGCCCACCCTAGTGTGCAGACATCCCTCTGAGGGGCGGGAGGATCGAGCGATGGAGCCTGAGAGGGCGACAGGCCGGCTTGAGTCCTCGCCAGCGACCGACAATGAGGTGTATGGTCCCGTAGGGTTTTGCCCAGCATGTAGAGGCTGGAAGGCCGAATTCTAGATCATCGGCAAAATAAGAATAAGAGAGCCGGATTGGCTTGTATGGAAATGGATTCATGTATAAACTTTTTATATAATTGCATCTTGTCTTTGGTATGATTGTATTGTGTAAGAAGGCTATTTTAACGAACCTTGTGAAGAAGGGCCCTAATTAAGGAATATGTTTATCTATGTCAAACAGTGTGGTAGTATTAATTAGAAAACAAATTGATGCGTGAGTAGGGTGGAAAGTGGGAGAATAGAATGCCCTGACGGCACCATCCTACGGCGGATGGGTGGACCCGATTAGTCGGGTAGCTTTCCAATAGATTAAGTGAAAGCCCTACGTTAGATAGTTAGGTTCTTGGGCAACTCTATTCTAGAAAACTAGGTCAGCGGCTGTGCCTTGCATAAGATGAGGAAAAAAGCGTTGTCTCTAGACATCAAGTCTAGTAGTTGCCCAATTTTTGATCAATTGCCCTATGGGTGATTTGATGTTTAGGAAATCACGCTCCCCCTGCGGGATAGAGCTAGGTCATACCTATGAATTGTATCCTTGAATCTCTACAGGGTCAAGGTGTCGATGAATAGGAAATTTTTCCCAAGATAAGACTTAGCGGACTATCTTAAGTGTTTCTCCCATTTTTAAAGGGAGGAACCTTACACTAATCACATTGAGAGGGAGTATTGAAATAGCAATGTGTGAGGGCACAATATGAGTAGAGAAAGGGGGGAGAGTATGCATAATAGAAAGGAAGAAGAAAGGCTAAGATTCGAACAACTAAAGATTGATTTGTATAGTTACTTATAAAAGGTGAAGTCAATGATCAAAAAGATAACACATGGAAAGCACAAGGTAGCACCACATGAAAAGCACAAAGTAGCACTACCATGGGCCCAAAGTGCACCCCTCACATACATGTTTGACAGGGTCTAAAGATTTGGTGACTCTGACACCAACTGTTACCTTTTCAGGCATAACAAAGTGCCAAAATTCTAGCACATGTGGCTAGTTGAACAAGCATTATATGCTAATATCTCACACCTATCCAACCTGTTAAGCCCATGGCTTAGAGTACCAGCAGATACCATAATGATGTCTCTATCATCACTCCGGCCTTGAACTATACAATAAATATGAACACTAGGCATGCCTTAATAATGGCACATACTTCTTTTTGATGCTTGGCACAAACAAGACTTCTCAGAGAGTGATTGTCCCACCATTTGCAATAGTGAGCACAACCATACCGACTCCTTTCACTGGATATGCGGAGTTGTTTACACGTGACTATGCCTTCTTAAGGAAACTTAAGGGAGAAAAACAAATCATGTTGAGAAGTAATGTGCTTCCTAGCACCACTATCAAAACACTAGACATGCTGATTCGATATGCATATGACATGCATACATCATCATGGACAGAAGGGTCATACTTTTAGTGCACAATGAATGTGCAATCATCTTATGCATAGTTTGTTGACTCCTTCTTTTCACCACTCTCGGTGTTGATGTATTGGCCACAACCATGCTTTACTCTTTCTTCTATTGACAATAGTTATATTTTCCTTTCTTCTTAGGGGTGCCACCAATGCATGTGCACGTGCCATCCCATCTATCTTATTCCATTGTGGGAGATGCAAAGTCGGATGCCACAATTACATCTAAACTAGTATCATCGCCAAAATTACTTGTATTATCCTACACTGGCAAGGGTGTGCCACCTCAGTGCTAATAAGATTTTCCACTTGAAAATTCACAAAGGAAAAATTTTTTCAATAATTAATATTCTATACAAAATTAATTGATGCCCCCCTAAAAAGAGAATGATTGGCCCCTATTAAGCACACATTCATCCCCACTCCATTAAAATTTACAAAGTAGATTGCATAGCAAAAATAGTTATAATGCTCGGTCTTAGCCTTTGTAACCAATGAATGAAAACAATATTCTTAAAGTTCTTTATTTCTATTATATATGCATTAGATTAAGATATGCTTATTCTACTAATTCTATAACTCTAATATTAGCAAGAGAACGATTAAAAAAATCAAAGACATAATGAACAATCGATTCGTTGAACTACTTTGTCTTTTAATAATTAGATAAAGGTAGTGATGATTACTAATTCTAAAACTCTAATATTAGCAAGAGGACGATTAAAAAAAATCACAGACATAATGAACAATCGAGTCAATGAACTACTTTGTATTTTAATAGTTAGATAAAGGTAGTGATGAATTAGTATGTTACTACTTTGTCTTTTAATAATTAGATAAAGGTGGTGATGATTACTAATTCTACAACTCTAATATTAGCAAGAGAACGACTAAAAAAAATCACAGACATAATGAACAATTGAGTCGATGAACTACTTTGTCTTTTAATAATTAAATAAAGGTAGTGATGATGATTAGTATGTTACTATACTTTTTTAGTTAGCAACATAAAATATATTACCATTATCAAGTCCGGTGGTAAAAGGTAGTGAGCTTTATGAAAAATAATTTACTCCATTAGAAACACTTCATTACTTACATTGGACTCTCATTCGCTCGACTACTTTTTGCAATTGCTACTACTGATGCTCCAGGTTGGTTAGTTCAAAATTCCATGGAAAAAGGCCTTCTAAGGGGAATCCAGCTCCCAAACAACAAAGGACAGTCATGCCTTCAACATTTTGCAAATGATACCAACAGTCTTATTCACAATGACCACGGATCAACTAGTACTTTCTGGGAATGCCTTAATGTATTTTGTTTGGCCTCGGGTTCTATTATAAACCATTCAAAAATAGGAATTAGAACTATGCTGGCAAATCCACCACAATGGCTTTTTGATCAAGGATGCAAACTTTTAAATGAGGGACAAATCTTGAGACTTACATTGGGCAACTTACATTGGGTTGACCAGTTCATTTCGAGGTTTGTACACACCATCGGGAGATAAAATAGCTTGGGGTCCATATGGAACCATCTTGACCTGACTTTCTCTGAGAGCATTGCAAGGAGTAGAGAATAGGATAATAATCCGAAAGGGTTATGTTTAGCTGCGGCTTCACTTTGGTGTTGAGGAAACGGTTGCTAAACATTTTTTTCGAGCACTGGTTGTCCACATTATTTATTCGGAGCTCCACATTATTTCAGAGGTTTTGGAACACGTGCTATTACGCGCTTCTTTGCGCCCATAAAAGGGGTGCTAATCTGTGAAATAATTAATTTGCGCCCATAAAAGGGGTGGTAATTGTTAGCATACAGGCGAAGGTTTGCATGTCGCATGGAGGTGAACTTGCCGAACACCTCCCCATACCATTTAGAAGCAGGAAAATTGTTGAGGACTCGCCATACCATTCCATGAAGCGGTTCCAGAAGGCGAACAGCTCGCCAGTAGAAAACCCAAGCAAAGAAGACGCATACGTTTGCATGCAGGCAAAGGTTTGCATGTCACATATGGAGGCGAACCTTAATTAAATTAAGGGCACCGGCACCATACACGTGTGTAGGCAAACCATCTAATTACACCTAAAAAATGATTTGGGGTACTTATTCGGAGCTCCACATTATTTCGGAGGTTTTTGAACGCGTGCTAGTACGCGCTTCTTTGCGCCCATAAAAGGGGCAGTAATCTGTGTGAGAGAATCAATTTTCACCAAGATCTAGGGTCATTGTGAATAAGACCATTGGTATCATTGTGAATAAGACTATTGGTATCATTGTGAATAAGATCCGGGTCATTGTGAATAAGACTATTGGTATCATTGTGAATAAGACTATTGGTATCATTGTGAATAAGATCCGGGTCATTGTGAATAAGACCGTTGGTATCATTTGCAAAATGTTGAAGGCATGACTGTCTTTTGTTGTTTGGGAGCTGGATTCCCCTTAGAAGGTCTTTTTCCATGGAATTTTGAACTACTCAACCTAGAGCATCAGGAACAATTGCCAAAAGTAGTGGAGCTAACGAGCACCCCTTCCTTATGGAGCAAGTTAGTTTAAAGGATTCTTGAAATGAGATTCCCACTAATCGTTACTCTTGCCATTGCATTCCCAAATAACACTTGTACCATATTTATGAAGTTTGGACCCAGTCCCATGTCTTTAAGGGATTGCAAAATAAAATCCCACTCAAGCCTATCATAGGCTTTATCAAAGTGTATTTTGAAAAAGATAAAGTCCTTCTCCAGGTGTGTTGAGCATGTTCTACTCCTTCCCATAATGCAATAATTGCATCAAGAATATATTTGCCTTTGATAAGTCTTTTTTCTCTGGTCTTTCAAGTGAATCATGAGCCAACTAGCTAGCGCTTTGGCATAGACTTTGTAGGCCGTAGAGAGCATAGTGATTGGTCGCCAATTGTATATCTCATCCTTGGCACCTCTCTTGTGTATAAGCTTGATAACTCCTTCATTCATGCAAAAAGGGAGAGCCCCAACTGATTCTCTCCAAACTTTTAGGAGAGGAACAAGCAGGAATTATTTTAAAGTTTTGTAGAATTTTGTTGGAACAACATCAAGCCCAGGGCTTTTACCATTCTTCATAGACATGATTGCAGTTTCCAATTCTCCACAAGTGAGGTCAGCTTCTAAAGTGCCTGCACTACTTTGAGGGACTGTTGTTTTTTTGCAATTTTTAATTCTTTGCATAGTTTCTTTTCTTTCTCGACATCCCAGCGTCAGATAGAAAAATAGCAGAGAAATGTTCCTGTATATTGTCAAGATTCTCAGAAACTGATTCGGCACAAACACCATTGTTACCTTTTAGCATCGGTACATGATCTGCCCAACCACTGTCTTTCTTTTAAGGATGGACAACATCTCCTTTGAGGGTCGATCAATTTTCCCCGCCCACCACTCTCTAAAGAAGATTTGAATATGTTGGCATTGGATGTCATCTTCTCTCTTTAGATCTTCCTTTATTTTGATGAGATGAGCTTGAAGGTTTATTTTGCCCTTGATTTATTTTTTGTTCAATCCTCTGTAGCTCTAGGTATTTAAGGGCTCCTCTTTCGGTCCTAATTCTGGTGACCTCTTTCTTTATTTCTATAATCCATTTTTGTGTCTCTCGTTGCATGACCCTAAGCCTTGGTAGGAAATCTAAAGTTTTTGAAGTGGGTTGACCAGTTCATTTTGAGGTTTGCATGCACCGTCGGGAACTGAAATAGCTTGGGGTCCATATGGAACCATCCTGACCTGACTTTCTCTGAGAGCATTGCAAGAAGGAGTAGAGAATAGGATAATAATCCGAAAGGGTTATGTTTAGCTGGTGTAATTCCTTTTTTTTGACCGATTCCTACGTGTAAAGTTTTTCTCTCTTGATAGCATAAGCATGGTCACAGCAACCCTTTACTTTATCCTTTCATTATGGGTGAGGTATGAGTCTCAAGGGAGAAGGGGGCGAGGGGAGACTCCCTCCATGGTGGCTAGTTGCTTTACAATTGTGCTCCAAAAGAGAAGCTCCTAGATTGGTGTACAACTGGGGGATCCTGCGCTAGCTGTTGTGCTTATGGTGTCCTGTTCCACTATACAGTAGTATCCTAGGGACCATGCCTTGCAGATGATGGGGGGATGATATCTAATTGGACACTAAACCTCTTAAAGAGATTGATAGGGGAAAGCTCTAACAGGAACAGCTTTGGACGAAGAAACTTAGACAAGAAGGAATTTGCCTAGTTTTCCATAAGTGCACTTTAGATATGCAACCATTTTCCAATAAATAATGCAGCAACTTCATTTTGGGAAGTCTAAAATTAGAATCTCATTTTATCCACCCAGTTTTGTTCAACACAACCACATATTTTTAAAGCCAGTAAAATTTACTGCAAGAAACTCAAAAAATCCAGAACGTAGAATTTAAAGCCCGCAAGTCTATGTCGGTTTTATATATAACTAAAATATATGAAAAATCATTCTATAAAATAACGGCTATGTCTTTCTGAACTTTGGCCGATATAAATATACTAGAATGCTGTTCTTTTCGAGCACTACCCAATCGGCCATGTACTTTATGGTGGCCGACAGGAGAAATACACCATTTATAATGTTATACACAAAATCAATCTATGCACATCAAACAAAACCACGTGCTTAGGTCTGGGAAGTATAGTCTCCCAATTTGAACCCCCCCCTCCAACACATGATTTTATCTCGTTGGTACACATGATGATAATAGATAGTGCTAGTAGTTCTCACATAAAACTATTTTCTCAGCCGGTCTAAAAAAGGAAAAGCTTGAAGCCCAGCCACTTTTTACTAGCAAAAATCTTGTTACTAGCCGGTTTTATAACTAAATATGTAAAAATTTTGCTAGTTTTCTCAAGGACGAAGCTAAATTCTTTTAGGAAATTTGAATTTGAGTCGGTTGAAAATTTGAATTTGAGTCGGTTGAAAATACACGAAAGGAATTCACGACTAGCTAAAAGTACAAAAAACAAGTGAGAGAATTGAAATAAAGTCATGAACATATTATCTATATGTTATTGAAATAAAGTCATGAACACATTATGTATATTGTACAAGTGCCATTATTATGTGATATGCATGGTTACTATTTTGGGATAACATGTAGCTAAATTTTTCATGTTTGTTTAGCCACGTGTCATTTAGTTGCCATGTGTGGCCATTGTGATTCGCCAAAAGAGATTTCTAGCTCTTTTCTTTTCTCTCTTTCCTTTTCAAACTCTCGGTCTCTCTTGCACACATATATAAACAAACATGGATAGATGCACACACTTATACTTTTACTATTTTCATAATTGATATTCTTCAATACTTTTTAATATATATTTATGATCATTTTAATTATATATATGTCAATAAATATATATATTCTCATTTAATCCCATATACTCATGATCATAAATTTATATACTCATATCTTTAATCTCTCAAAAATATAACCTATTTACCAACACACACACACACACACACACACACAATGCTCATTCAATCCTATGTGCTCATGATCATAAATTTATATACTCATATTTGTAATATCTCATAAACATAACCTACTTACCTACCTACCTATATATATATATATATATATATATATATATTCATATATTTATATATGCATACATATATTGTTGTGGTAGGTCCTTTCTCCTTGGTCAACACATGTACTCCAAGATATTACACATAATAAAATCATATGGCCTATGACCTTAGATAAAGGGCTAAACAACCTATTGCCCCCCTTCGTGCACCTTTAAGGTGGTAAACACAAGATTTTTAGGGTGGGGGCCCTGACTTGTTGTTTGGTGGTCGTCATTGTATCTTATTGCACCCGTGTTTCAGCGCCTGCTTGTAACCTATAACTCTTGATCATATTGATGTTTTTTATCAAATACTCATAGAATTTAAACATAGAAGTTAAGAGAATTCTAATTTTGATATAAAAATTCTTTATGCATCTATTTATGCATAAAAATCAACTTCAGTGAGAATAACACCCAAGCATGCCATGAGCCTCTTAGCCCAGATGCTAGAGCTAAGGTAAGGCATCATAGCGCCTTTGATTCCAAGCTACCACAAGCCTCTGAGCCAAGCCATCTTTGAAAGCTATAGCATGGGCACCAAGTGAGACGATAGGAGAGTATTGGTAGGTCATCTCCTTGGCTTACACATGTACTTCTTATTGAGATATCTAGCTCAACTAGTGTTGTGGACATTGATGACCTACCTAGTTGATAGCTTGTCACTTTGGCAATGATAAACTTGGAATAATTAACTATATCCTAAATATTTTAAGTGATCTAGGAAAGAGTGGATTTATTTCATGAAGGAGAAAAGTGAGGTGCTGCTCACTTTCAGAGATTTAAGGCCTTGGTCGAGAAGAAAAAAGCCATACACATAAAATGCCTCAGATTAGATGGCAGGGGAGAGTATTTCTCTAACCAGTTTAGTGATTTCTTAAGAAAGTGAGGAATCAAGAGATAGTTCACATGCAGGTACACTCTCCACAATAGAATATCCTCTAGCTCCTAGGAGGTATTCTGTGTGTAGAATAGGAGATGAGAGTTTGAAGAAGTAACATTCACACTCTAGTAGAAAGGAAAGCACTTGTTCCACGGGAACACAGATTATGGAAGGCGAGAGAGCGGGATTGTAGCCATGGGAACATAAAGACGCACATAATTTTTTCATATTTTTGTGCCGAAGTGCAATGTAAATTGTTTTAGGCCAATGTGGGTTCTAAATGAGAGTTCTAAGTGTATTAAGCAAGGCTCACTTATGGGGTTGTCCGCCCATGTGTGAAATAGGCCTAGGGTTAGGGTTAGTGACATCTCTATAAAAGAGATGTTAGCTAAAGAAAGAGTACGTTTTTGGCCATTCTCATAAGCTATTGAGTGAAGCTCTTGAGCTCTCAAGCTATGGCAACTCTCTAACTCTCTCTATTGTACTCTAATGAGCATCAAGCTCCAATGAGTATAGCTCCACTTCTTTCTCTTAATCTGTTTTAGCATCAAGCTATGGCAACTCTCTAACTCTCTCTATTGTACTCTAATGAGCATCAAGCTCCAATGAGTATAGCTCCACTTCTTTCTCTTAATCTGTTTTAGCATCATTGAAGTAGATTAATCTATGATTAGTTAAATGCCTCTTTCTTTCTCTTGTGT
The DNA here is from genome assembly GCF_041138505.1 of Cibotium barometz. Taxonomy (NCBI): domain Eukaryota; kingdom Viridiplantae; phylum Streptophyta; class Polypodiopsida; order Cyatheales; family Cibotiaceae; genus Cibotium; species Cibotium barometz. Next base: position 36,347,145 of record NC_141052.1, read on the forward strand.
ATGCATGCTTGTAGTGTGTGTGTGTGTAGTCTCCATTGATGCAAGCTCTTGCCCACTTCATTGGCAATGAGTTATTCATGGATAGACTCTCTCTATGAGCTTGTGGGTTTGTGAATGTTACATTCTATGCTGGCTTAAGCTTGTGGGTTAGTACACTCCTACAATCCCCTTGCATGACTAGTTTAGTGGAGCAATTATGTGCACTCCCATGGACGTCAAGGTGAGCAAGGGGGATGTTGGTCTAAAAAACCATGAAAAAATAGAGAGAAAAACCCTACAAAACAATAGCAGTACGAAAAAGAAAATATGTACTTTCACTGCTTTGAGGGCGGGGCATAGCAAGGTGACTTGTCTCCCAAGTTGGGTGCTAAAGCTAGAGGTAGATCTAGCGATTCCAAGAAGGATAAATCTCATTTCTGTGCAAGTTTTCAGTTTGATTTTCTTTTGAATACAAAGAGTATTTCTTAACTCAGTATCCCCAAAACTTCGAAATCGGAATTCTGAATTTCATACCAGAATTCCTCGAATTCTATAACCTTGATCCACAGATCAATTCGAAGGGTCTCAAACTTAGTTTCAGATTTGGCGGGAGTTTTGAGTGTATTTTTCTAAATTGGTCACACCTTCTTTCCTCAAAACTGTGACGAAAGAGTTTGGTCTTGGGCATAATCTGATTCAAGGTTCGAGTCGGATAAGATTTTTCCTGATCTATCTTTCTCGAAAAGGTTTGATAGTTCAGTTACTATTTTACTGAATTTCTTTCTTTAAATATTCACTTAACTGATTTCTAAATTAGATACGAATTCCAATGAGGAATAGATTAATCATTTATCTGAATATTTTGATCTCGATAGATTTCCTGAATTCTCTTTTTACAATCCGTGTGAATATAAAACGATAGAAATTTCTCTCTTAGAGTATGTACCAAGATTTGAACTCCCCATTGACGTCAATAACAAAGTCACAAGAGGTGCCTCAATGATAATAGCTCTCAATAGGGTGTCCCTAAGGAGCCATGATTGTCATCAGAGCATTTGGAATATACGAGTATACACATTGTTATGCATATTCTAAGTGTATATGAGTGTCACAGTGTTGTTTGGGATATAGTATGTTAGATGCATTAACTGGGATTTGGCTGGTCCACCACTTTAGGCAGTTGTACTGTTGGATGAGTATACGCATTTGTTATGCATATTCTAAGTCTATACGAGTATGGCAGTGTTGTTTGGGATATGTTAGATACATTAACTGGGATTGGGCTCATCCCAGCTCTACTTCCTGAAGGCTTGGTCTCCCTACACTGTCTACCTAAAAACTGATCTATAAAATATTAAACATGGTGCTATCTTAGGGCACATTATGTCTAAGAATGGTATCTCCACTGATGAGAGCAAGGTGAAGTTGATCTTGGAATTACCAATAAACTACAAGGGGGTGCAGTGGTTTATGGGACACGTTGTTGGGTATTATCGACAATTCATTATATTCTATGCTGAAATTGCCAGGCCATTATACCTACTACTCATCGTCTTTGAATGGATTGAAGAATGCCAAGAAGCATATGACAAGTTTTGAAGAAAGCACTGGCTAGTGCACCAAGACTTTACGATCACGGTGAGAAAAGGAAAACATGTTTTGGCAAACCACATGTCTAGAATTCCAAACGGAGAACCTACAATTGGCATTAACAATGACCTCCTAGATGCATATAGTAAAAGCATGCATCTTCAAGAATAAAATAAAATAAAGAAAGAAATTCAAATTGCCAAGTTCCAACTTCCAAGGCCAAGTTAAAGCATGCATCTTCAAGCAAAGTGAAAATATGTTTCATACAAAAAGCAAGCATGCATCAACCATTACGGTAGCAGAACATGAAGCTATACCCTGCTTGGTTGCTGAGAGAGATCCCCATCCCCCTTGGGTGCATGGGCACTAAGTGGCGGGGTCCTCCTACCTTGTTGTGGGCATTGAGCGCCAACTTGAGCGCCGGGGCTACTTAGCGTGATTTCCTTCCCTCCCAGCTTCACTTCCCCTCTTGGCCCCTGGCTATGGATCCTAACCGAGAGGCAATTTCCAAACACGACAAGATCGTCAAAGATTTCTTGGAAAAAAAGAAACAGTTGGATGACTCCAGAGCTCGGGTAGAGGATCTGAACCTACTTCTTTGGTAGAAACAACTCGAGGAGAAAGAGGAGAGTGGAGACAAGAAGCCATCAAATGAGGCATCCCCTTCTCAAAAAAATAATCCTATTTTCGTGATCCCGCAAGTATGTCTGCCTTCAGACATGGTTATGGCACTGGAAAGTAATCCTATTTCTGTGATCCCGCAAGCGCAAGTATGTCTGTCTTCAAACATGGCTATGGCGCTGGAAAGGGATTATGCAGCGAGGTGTTTAGTAGGCTTGTTGTTTGGTGTGAGATCCCTATCCCCACCGCGCAACGAATTCAGGGGTGCTAGTAGCGGAAGTAGAACTTCTTGCACAGGGCAAGGTCCCACACTTGGGGCCTCGCCCACGGATATCCGGACAAGAGACTAATCCATCGATTCTTCCAAATCCGAATCCGGAAAAACTTCCCTTGCCGGAAAAGCATGGGCGATTCCTCCAGGATAACTTTTCTCTAACGTAGTCAAAAGCCTGAACTAACTGAACTGATCTGACCAAACCTGTAAGTCCCATAGTCAGATCAGGGAAAAGATTGTACTTGGATCATAGAGACCAACGCTTTTTTCCTCATTGAGAGGCATAGCCATTGATTCATTTCCATAGAACAATTTTTATCCAGGATTTACCTCATCTATCGTACTATACAAAAATTGAGTCTCATTTTACGAATCCATCAGTCCAGCCTAACCCCATCCAATCCCATGGGTTAGCCAACCGCCAAACCACTGTAGTGATGGGATCTAATTAGGAATTTGGTTAGGTTTTGTCCTGGGTACCACGGAAAAGAGTTCCCAGGCCCCCTAGCCGAATATTCATGCAAACATAAAACTAGTCACACCACTTACACACCCAATATGAACTTGCCTTTTTCATAGATTCAAAAATCTTTAAAACAATCATTTAATGAAACCATAGTGTCATTGATCATAATCCTTTAATTATCTAGTTGAATCCTTATTTCCAAACATTCCTTCATCGGTGTACCTATGGCATCATTGGCAACCAGAACGCTCACCACATGTTCACTCAGGGGCCTTTTTGATAGTTCCTAGCTCATAGTAACTTGCAAAATATTCACATATCAAAATGGAATCTCCATTGAAGATCACCAAGATCAACTAACGGATCCATATAAAAGAGCCATGGACTCATTTGTTGAGGACCAGCAAGGTCAACCAACCAGATGATCCATGCTCGAATTCAGAAAACAACTCTTACTCCTTGTTCGAAAATCCTAGCGCTTCACTCATAGGCCGCTTCCTTGGTCCCTCATCCACTGTACCCGAAGCTCACCATTTAAATCAAACCAAGGCTGGTCAAGACCTCGGCCGACCTTGCTACACAAGACATCCTTCGATGACTCTCTGTCACAGCGGTTGCAACTTTAACAGATCGGTCTCCACGACCTTATTCACAAGACGTTCAAAATGCTTCCCCAGCATTCTTGACATAAAACAGTCATTTAAAAACAGATTTCACATACAAATACAGTTCCAACAATATTTCCATCTTTTCTCATTACTCCACATCCTTTCACATTAGTCCCCATCTTTTCTCATCTTCCCACAATTTTATTTTCTTCATCGATCCCTATCACATCACATCATTCCCACATCAAATCACATCCAATCGCATCATCCACGCATCAGTCCACATCATCCATACATCCATCTACATCAATCCACATTATCCACTCATCAATTCACATCATCCATACATCCATCTACATCAATCCACATTATCCACACATCGATCCACATCATCCATACATCCATCTACATCAATCCACATTATCCACACATCGATCCACATCATCCATACATCCATCTACATCAATCCACATTATCCACACATCGATCCACATCATCCATACATCCATCTACATCAATCCACATTATCCACACATCGATCCACATCATCCATACATCCATCTACATCAATCCACATTATCCACACATCGATCCACATCATCCATACATCCATCTACATCAATCCACATTATCCACACATCGATCCACATCATCCATACATCCATCTACATCAATCCACATTATCCACACATCGATCCACATCATCCATACATCCATCTACATCAATCCACATTATCCACACATCGATCCACATCATCCATACATCCATCTACATCAATCCACATTATCCACACATCGATCCACATCATCCATACATCCATCTACATCAATTTACATTATCCACACATCGATCCACATCATTCATACATCCATCTACATCAATCCACATTATCCACACATCAATCCACATCATCCACATCATCCATACATCCATCTACATCAATCCACATTATCCACACATCAATCCACATTCATTTCATAAGTATTCCCATTCTCTTCTAATCACATATTTTTTAATCTCATCACTTATTTTCTCATTTATCCTCATCAGATCTCATCCACTTGCATCTACCCATATATCTCATCACTTCTGTTGAAAATACAAGTGAATAGGGTGTGTGCAGGAACAAGCCCTTAGTTAGAGGCTATAAAAGAGGATGTGTAAATGTGAAAGAACCTGTGAAAAGGTGAGAAGAATCTATTGGGAGAGAATAAAGGGTAGCATGAGAAGATTTAGAAAGTGTGGAGATATTCTGAAAAGTGTGGAGATATTCTGGGAGATATTCTGGGAAAAGTGAAGAGGTGGAGAGAATCAGGGAAAAGAGGTGGAGTGAATCATGGAGAAATCAGTGGGATTTGATGCTTGATGTAAACTCTATAAATTGAGGCATAGCCCTAATGAGGATTTGCTGGTTTTTGAGTATCCATGCCTACATTAATCTATTTGCTAATTACCCACTAATTATATCTTAATTATTTACTAATTATTTTCTAATTACATCTTAATTATTTACTAATCACTTTGTTAATGATGTTGATTCTAGTGTTTGATCCACCATAGCTCATCACAATGCTCTAATTTCAACATGGTATCAGAGCCATGCCTAGAATCTATCAGGTTTATGAGCCCATTATCTAATTAATTAGGATTAGTAGATAATTAGAAATTTATCAAATTTTTAGTTATTTTTCAACTCACCTCTGTACCCCCAGCCAGTGGAGGAGCTCCCTCTCCTTGCACACTCAACCATTCCCCAAACCCTTCTAGCCCAAGATAGCTAACCCATAGGAGCTCCAGCCCATCGAATCAAAAGCGCAAACCGCCCACGCAAGCTCTCGATTTTTGCTGATTAAAAAGCTATGTTTTTTTGTAGTAAATCAATGATTTCTACTTCATCAAATCAAATGGGTCTGATTCCTCTTAGCCCTGGGGGTTTTCAAGCATGCTCTACAAGCAGACAGAATTCAATTTCATCAAGTCTACAGTGACATCCAAGCAATTCATCAAATCTTCACGTGACTTTGGTAAAACAGAGATTAAGCTTTCAATATTTGGTCAAATCTTGTGTTTCTTGGCTTAATCCTCTACTAGACTCACTGCTATTGATGGCTTTGAAAGCATTTGAGCTCATTTGAAGTCTACGGCACCAGATCTGGACTCCCCGCATACTCTGTTTTTTGTACACAAAACAATGGATTAATTTATTAATCAATGCTAATCACTGTATTTTGGTGCAATTTAGGGTTCAAATTAACCATTAGGTATCTGAATTAACCATTAGGTATCTGATACAGATCCCTATAACTTCAGATTGCAATTCGGAGTTGGTTTGATACTCCAACCATTCCGTACAAATTGGTTACCCTTGATTTAATGTAATTTTTGGGAAAATTGTGCTGATTAAATTATGATAATCATCATTTTGCATTTAACCCTTGGTTAATGCCTATAAATCTCACTCAAAATCAAGATTATTCACAGCCAGAGTTGCATTTTGGAATGTGCATGAGAATGGATGCTATATGCATTATGTATTGGGCACATTGCATTAGTGTAAATATGGGATCAGACACTGTCCTTGTCCAGAATAAGGCAAGAGGTAAGACCTCCCGCATAAATTTGGGTTTGCATTGTATAATGACACAAGATAAACATCAAAAACCCAAAGGAACTGTCAGCAAATCATTTGAACATGTTGCTCACATGGAGCAAAAAGACCTAACGGACAAGCTCATGGCCCCAATCATGAAAGAAGAAGAATATCTCTTTTCCAAGAAGAGGATCCACACCAAGAAGATCTAAAGGAAGATATGGACACGAGAAGAGAAGCTACCATAAGAAGAGAAGCTGCCACAAGAAGACTAAAAGAAGAGACAAACGCGTGGAGAGAAGCTGCCACGACAAGAAGACTGAAGACAAGAGAAGATGTGAGGCTCCAAAGAGTGACGAGCCATGTGAAAATCTGAGAGAGAGAGAGAGAGAGAGAGAGACCCCACAACCCAATGTAACCTGTCCCAACAAAGTAAAACCACCTCTGAGCCACCGATGATGTAGGCCACGTGGTAGATGTATATGTGAGCACTTTAGTCAAGGTCGCGGGCACTTACAATAGCCTTGGACACATAGAGAGAGAGAGTGTGTCAAGGACTATGGAGTTTAGGGGAGGAGTAGACACTGGTCGTGGACTATCAAGTAAGGGGAGGCAAACTTGGTATAGGGTCTAGGTATACTAGGAGTATTCACTTGAGGGGAGGTGTTGAAAATACAAGTGAATAGGGTGTGTGCGGGAACAAGCCCTTGGTTAGAGGCTGTAAAAGAGGATGTGTAAATGTGAAAGAACTTGTGAAAAGATGAGAAGAATCTACTCGGAGAGACCTGAGAAGATTTAGGAAGTGTGGAGATATTCTGGAAAGTGTGGAGATATTCTGGGAGATATTCTGGGAAAAGTGAAGAGGTGGAGAGAATCGGGGAAAAGAGGTGGAGTGAATCATGGAGAAATCAGTGGGATTTGATGCTTGATGTAAACTCTATAAATTGAGGCATAGCCCTAATGAGAATTTACTGGTTTTTGAGTATCCATGCCTACATTAATCTATTTGCTAATTATCCACTAATTACGTCTTAATTATTTGCTAATCACTTTGTTAATGATGTTGATTCTAGTGTTTGATCCACCATAGCTCATCACAATGCTCTAATTTCAACAACTTCACATACATTAACATCTATCCAGTTTACATCGCATCTTATCACAGTCATTTCACATCACATCTCATTCAGTCACATCCCGATTCACAAGCTAACACATTTATTTACGTCCCTTATCGTTCATTCACATCTCGATTCACATCACATCACATCTATTCACATCCCTTATCATTCATTCACATCCCGATTCGCATGCTATCACATTCATTCACATCCTATATCATTCATTCACATTTATCTGATTCACATCACATCTCATCACATCTATTTACCTCTCATCCTCATCACATCCATTCTCTATTCATTCCCATCTATCTAATTCGCATCCCATTCTCTATTCATTCCCATCTATCTAATTCGTATCCCATCTCATCATACCTATTTACCTCTCATTCTCATCACTTCTATTCCCATCACATCCATTCTCTATGCATTCTTATCTATCTGATTCATATCACATATCATCACATCTATCTACCCCTCATTCTCATTACTTCTATTCTCAACACATCCATTCTCTATTCATTCTTATCTATCTGATTCATATCACATCTATTTACCTCTCATTCTCATTACTTCTATTCTCATCACATCCATTTATAGAATGTAAGAGAATTCTTATTTTTGAAATAAAGATTCTTTACACATCTATTTATGCATAAGAACAACTTCAGTGGGAAATAACACTTTTATAAAAATCCGTTTATGCATCTAATTATGCATAAATTCAATTTTAAGGAGAATAACACTTTTGAAATAAAAATAAATCTTTTATGCATCTTTCTATGCATAAATTCAATTTGAATGAGAATAACTCTTTTGAAATAAAAATAAATTTCTTTATGCATCTTTTATGCATAAAATCAAAATTGATGAGAATAACTCTTTTGAAATAAAAATAAATTTCTTTATGCCTCTTTCTATGCATAAAATCAAAATTGATGAGAATAACTCTTTTGAAATAAAAATAAATTTCTTTATGCCTCTTCCTATGCATAAAATCAAAATTGATGAGAATAACTCTTTTGAAATAAAAATAAATTTCTTTATGCCTCTTTCTATGCCTAAAATCAAAATTGATGAGAATAACTCTTTTAAAATAAAAATAAATTTCTTTATGCATCTTTCTATGCATAAAATCAAAATTTGATGAAAGTAACGCTTTTATAATTAAAAAAATTCTTTTATGCATCTATTTATCCATAAAAATCAATTTTGATGAAAGTAACGCTTTTATAATCGAAATATTTCCAATATGCATCTTTCTATGCATAGAAATTAATTTTAATGGAAATAACACTTTTATAATAAAAATATTTCTACTATGCATTTTTTATGCCTAGAATGAAAATAACACTTTTAGAATACACAAACGGTGGGGTATACTCTATTTGAATAATAAAAGATAAAACTTATTTCACAAAATTTAAGAAAATTTTGCCATAACCTCCTTTGTATGGCTGACCATTTTTCAAATTTTTCCTATCCTTAAGTTACCTAAAAATTATCCCCAAATGGTTTAAAGCATTCTAAACTAATCAAATTCCACTTTAAAAAGAGAACAAAAAAGTTTAATTCCAACAATTAGATTACTTATCTAGGATAAAGAAAGGCTGACTTTAAGAAAGAAGAGAGGGGGAAAGCCTTTCCAACAAGGCATAGCATCATTTTACATTTTAAACAAAAATTAGAAAACCATTAAAAGGAATAAGAAAAAAGTAGGATTTCTAGCTTACATGAACTTCTGGGAGCTTTCCTTTGTCTTGATGGTTTGAGGGATCTACTCTTGTTTGCAACAAGAGTGGCCACCAATTCTTTACAAGAGGGAATGGTCAAAAACTAATGAATTGTTAATAAATTCACAGTTTTTGGCTCTGGGGAGGAGCAGAGTAACAGTGCATAAAACACTATTAACCATTTACAAAGGGGGAGGCTTCATTTATAGGAAAAAGTGAGCGTCTAACCAAGCAAATCGATTCTAGAATTTTCCAAATCAGCTTGGTCAATTTTTGACCATTTTTAGGTCAGTTTAGCTTACTTTTTAGATCTAGTTGAAGCAGGAGAGAGGAGAGATGAAAATATCTCATTATTTGTGAGTTTAAAACTCAACCACATATATGAAATAGGCGCCACCTTCATGAGGGGAATTCCCCCACATTGAGGTGTCAAAAATGCCTCATTTCTCTAAATACCTCTTCTTTTTAAACTAATATCCTTGTCCTTAGTCAACTCTTCATCCTATGTGAGTATTTACTCATTTTTGGGGGGATTCTCTTTATTTCTTCAATTTATCTCCTCCCTACATTTGGATGAATTTGATTGGGCCCTCAGAACCTTAATTTAAAATTTTTTGAAAATCTGGACCCTTAGGATAAGGCCTTTTGAACAGAATATAGATGATTTCTAATGCACCTTCTGAAAATCTTTTTGAACTTATGTTTCGGGGAAATTTATCTTAATAAGAAGAGATATTTTTCCATCCAAAAATATCTAAAAATTGAATAATCTCTCTCTAGAATATTTTCTCTCTCTAGGCCAAAACAGGGTAAAACAGGATCTTTTTTTTATTTCACAGAGGGGAATAATTATAAGATCAGAAGGGGAGGTTCTTACACCTGCACACCTCAAAAGCCAGAGGGAGGAATCTTAAATCTTACCCCACTTAAAAAAAGCGAGATGTCCTCATCATCTCGCAAAATTAGAGAATAACTCTTTTCCTTAAGATCCAACTGATTCTGGGATTCCTTATAGTCTGGTGAACCTAACAAAATCCTGGGATAAAGATCCCTTATATAAAATTCATCATCAGATAATAATTCACTCAGATCGTAACATTCAAATCCTTATCACAATAATGGTCCATTAGACCAAAATTTCAATCTGAGAACGACTCCTTCATGGAAATTTTTAATTTTACAGATTTTTAATTTGACACCCCTTATTCCATCTGAAGACCCAATTACCAATTTATGAATTTCAATTTAAATTTCAATTTGTATGAATTTTATCACACAATTACAACCTTTAACTGCTTCTTCATAAATTTTTGACATTTTTGGCTTCTCGATTGATCCTCATTAGCCAATTTGCTCTAATACCAGTTGTGAGATCCCACTCCCCACCACGCAAAGAATTCAGGGGTGCTAGCAGCGAAAGTAGCACTTCTTGCGTGGGGCAGGGTTCCACACTTGGGGCCTCTCCCAACGGATATCTGAACAAGAGACTAATCCATCGGTTCTTCCAAATCTGAATCCGAAAAAACTTCCCTTGCCCACAAAGCACGGGTGATTCCTCTAGGACAACTTTTCTCTCACATAGTCAAAAGCTTGAACTAACTGAACTGATCTGACCAAACCCGTAAGTCCCATAGTCACATCAGGGAAAAGATTGTACTTGGATCATAGAGACCACGCTTTTTTCCTCATTGAGAGGCACAGCCATTGATTTTTTCCATAGAACAATTTTTATCCAGGATTTGCCTCATCTATCGTACTATACAGAAATTGAGTCTCATTTTACGGATCCATCAGTCCAGCCTATAACCCCATCCAGTCCCATGGCTTAGCCAACCGCCCAACCACTGTAGTGATGGGATCCATTAGTCCAACCTAACCCCATCTAGTCCCATGGGTTAGCCAACCGCCCAACCACTGTAGTGATGGGATCCAATTAGGAATTTGGTTAGGTTTTGTCCCGGGTACCACCGAAAAGAATTCCCAGGCTCCCTAGCCAAGTATTCATGCAAACATAAAACTAGTCACACCACTTACACACCCAATATGAACTTGCCTTTTTCACAAATTCAACAATCTTAAAAACAATCATTTAATGAAACCATAGTGTCACTGATCATAATCCTTTAATTATCCAGTTGAATCCTTATTTCCAAACATTCCTTCATCGGTGTACCTATGGCATCATTGGCAACCAGAACGCTCACCACCTGTTCACTCAGGGGCCTTTTCGATAGTTCCTAGCTCATAGCAACCGGCAATATATTCACATATCAAAATGGAATCTCCATTGAAGATCAGCAAGATCAACTAACGGATCCATATAAAAGAGCCATGGACTCATCCGTTGAGAACCAATCCACATTATCCACACATCAATTCACATTCATTTCATAAGTATTCCCATTCTCTCCTAATCACATCTTTTTCTATCTCATCACTTATTTCCTCATTTATTCTCATCAGATCTCATCCACTTGCATCTACCCATATATCTCATCACTTCACATGCATTAACATCTATCCAGTTTACATCACTTCATATACATTAACATCTATCCATCTTACATCGCATCTTATCACATTCATTTCACATCACATCTCATTCATTCACATCCCGATTCACAAGCTCACACATTCATTTACGTCCCTTATCATTCATTCACATCCCGATTCACATCACATCACATCTATTCACATCCCTTATCATTCATTCACATCCCGATTCACATGCTATCACATTCATTCACATCCTATATCATTCATTCACATCCTATATCATTCATTCACATTTATCTGATTCACATCACATCTCATCACATCTATTTACCTCTCATCCTCATCACATCCATTCTCTATTCATTCCCATCTATCTGATTCGCATCCCATCTCATCACACCTATTTATCTCTCATTCTCATCACTTCTATTCCCATCACATCCATTCTCTATTCATTCTTATCTATCTGATTCATATCACATATCATCACATCTATCTACCCCTCATTCTCCTTACTTCTATTCTCATCACATCCATTCTCTATTCATTCTTATCTATCTGATTCATATCACATATCATCACATCTATCTACCCCTCATTCTCATTACTTCTATTCTCATCACATCCATTTATAGAATGTAAGAGAATTCTTATTTTTTATATAAAAATTCTTTACATATCTATTTATGCATAAGAACAACTTCAATGGGAAATAACACTTTTATAAAAATCCATTTATGCATCTAATTATGCATAATTTAAATTTTAAGGAGAATAACACTTTCGAAATAAAAATAAATCTTTTATGCATCTTTCTATGCATACATTCAACTTTAATGAGAATAACTCTTTTGAAATAAAAATAAATTTCTTTATGCATCTTTCTATGCATAAAATCAAAATTGATGAGAATAACTCTTTTGAATTAAAAATAAATTTCTTTATGCATCTTTCTATGCATAAAATCAAAATTGATGAGAATAACTCTTTTGAATTAAAAATAAATTTCTTTATGCCTCTTTCTATGCATAAAATCAAAATTGATTAGAATAACTCTTTTGAAATAAAAATAAATTTCTTTATGCCTCTTTCTATGCATAAAATCAAAATTGATGAGAATAACTCTTTTGAAATAAAAATAAATTTCTTTATGCCTCTTTCTATGCATAAAATCAAAATTGATGAGAATAACTCTTTTGAAATAAAAATAAATTTCTTTATGCCTCTTTCTATGCATAAATTTAAAATTTATGAGAATAACTCTTTTGAAATAAAAATAAATTTCTTTATGCATCTTTCTATGCATAAAATCAAAATTTGATGAAAGTAACGCTTTTATAATTTAAAAAAATCTTTTATGCATAAAAATCAATTTTGATGAAAGTAACACTTTTATAATCGAAATATTTTCAATATGCATCTTTCTATGCATAGAAATTAATTTTAATGGAAATAACACTTTTATAATAAAAATATTTCTACTATGCATTTTTCTATGCCTAGAATGAAGATAACACTTTTAGAATACACAAACGGTGGGGATTAGTCTTTTTGAATAATAAAAGATAAAAAAATTTCACAAAATTTAAGAAAAATTTACCATAACCTCCTTTGTATGGCTGACCATTTTTCAAATTTTCCTATCCTTAAGTTACTTAAAAATTATCCCCAAATGGTTTAAAGCATTCTAAACTAATCAAATTTCACTTTAAAAACAGAAGTAATAAAGAAAGGCTAAATTTAAGAGAGAAGAGAGAGGGAAAGCCTTTCCAACAAGGCATAGCATCATTTTACATTTTAAACAAAACAAAAATTAAAAAACCATTAAAAGGAATAAGAAAAAAGTAGGATTTTTAGCTTACATGAATTTCTTGGAGCTTTCCTTTGGCTTGATGGTTTAAGGGATCTACTCTTGTTTACAACAAGAGTGGCCACCAATTCTTTAGAAGAGGGAATGGTCAAAAACTAATGAATTATTAATAAATTCATAGTTTTTGGCTCTAGGAAAGTGCAGAGTAACAATGCATAAAACACTATTAACCATTTACAAATGGGGAGGCTTCATTAGTTTAGCTTACTTTTTGGATCTAGTTGAAGCAGGAGAGAGGAGAGATGAAAATATCTCATTATTTGTGAGTTTAAAACTCAACCACACATGTGAAATAGGCGCCTCCTTCATGAGGGGAATTCCCCCACATTGAGGTGTCAAAAATGCATCATTTCTCTAAATATCTCTTCTTTTTTAACTACTATCCTTGTCCTTAGTCAACTCTTAATCTTATGTGAGTATTTACTCATTTTTTGGGGGATTTTCTTTATTTCTTCAATTTATCTCCTCCCTACATTTGGATGAATCTGATTGGCCCCTCAGAACCTTAATTTAAAATTTTTTGAAAATCTGGACCCTTAGGATAAGGCCTTTTGAACAAATTATAATTGATTTCTAATGCACCTTCTGAGAATCTTTTTAAACTTCTGTTTCAGGAAAATTTATCCCCCTTTTTTGTATGATCATTGCAAATTTATCAACGTCGAGCCACTTGGTATTTGCAGCGAGTACATGGGAAAAGTGTCCTCCTCTAAATCAACAAAATTTGAGGGTGTGGCATCGTCCACAGTTTCCATATTGATTTGCAATGGGAACAAATGCTTATTTTTGGAGGGGGATTCTCCCTTTAGTATTTGTGGAGGGTGGAAGTCGGTGATTTTAAATTTGAAATGTCAGGGGTGCACAAGATCTGGAAAGATTTTGAATTTGAATGAAAAATAATGATCGTTGAAATAAGCGTCGATAATATCGCCGAAATAATCGTCGAAATAAGCATGGGAAACTGGTATTTTCGACACTTATTTCCACATTTTTGATATGCACTCACTGTTATTTTTTGATGCTTTTTGCGACACTTATTTCAATGCTTATTTAAACACTTATTTTGACACTTATTTCGATGGTTATTTCGACAGTTCGGGTTTTTACAGTTTAATAGAACCTCACTTTTTACACATTTTTCTGGCTGCATCTCTCTCTCCCTCAAGCAAACAAGGTATGTCTCACTCCCTCAGCACATTTTCTCTCTTCTTTGCCCTCCCTCCCCTCTCCTCTTGGTTGCATGTGCGTGTGTTGTGAGATGTGTGTGTGTGTGTGATTTACGCTAATGTTTTTTTTTTGCATTGTTCTTTGTTTTGCAGGTTCTCTCTCTCTCTCCCAAGCTCTACTCCATTGGCTCTCCACTTCCTTACCACTCCTCAGTGCTTCTATCTCACGTCGATAGGTGCTCTAACTCAAAGCTTTGCATGGTTATTTCATGTGTATGCTCTTGTTCAAGTGCCCATGTGGGCTTTGCTATCATCTATGTCACGATGTGCGTCTTGTCATGTCAAGCACAACACATTTTGTTGAGGTTTCCCTTGTGGGCTTTGTTATGTGTGTGTAGAGACATGTCCCGCACTCTAGATGAGACACTGGCTTACTTTCCATCCCTCTCTCCATACGCCATGTTGCCTGACCAAATTATGGGTTTTCTAGTACAAGCCATGCCTGAGAAAATAGTGATGGCACAACAATTTTTTGGGGGAGGGGCAGGCACTTCGGTCGCACCATCGGGTACCACCACCGCTAACCCTAGTTCACCAATAAAAACCCCACAAAGGACTCCACAAAGAGCTATAAGAACCCCTCCCTTAGGTCGCTCGTCTAACACTTGTAGAGGACAACGCTTGAGTGGTGGAGGTGGAGGGGTTGTTGTGGTGGTAGTAGTGAAGGCACGGATGCATCTATGCCCCCACATGAGCGTCCTTCCATATCTAGCACCAGAAGCACTCCATGCTCACGATCATCACAACATTTCGACACACACCCCACACCCAATGGGAAAAAATATTACACAATTGTCAATGGCAATGTGGTATTGGATGATGTCAGGCAAGAGATGAAGAGCCGCATCCGCGAGCTTTGCCAAATTGTCTTTTTGCTAATGACTTTATGACTTTATGGGCCAAAGTTGGATAAAGCTAAGAAAGAAAGAATCATTAATCAAATCCAGGATGACTACAAGCCGCCCGCTCGGTAGTGATGTCGTCCCCATAAGGTGGATAAAGGACCACATGGTGGACGTCATGAAACATTGGCGGGGAGATGTGACCAAGAGAGTGAAGGCAGGGGGGTGAGAAGCCTTGGTACATCAGCATCGAGGATTGGAATGAGGAGAAGAAAAAGTATGCAAAGAAAATCCCCAATGTTACAAGTAACAAGAGAATGCGGCGAAAGTGCGAATGGAGAGCGTAGGAAGCTCTCACCTTGGAAGTGGCAGTTGGGATGCATTCCATGTCTACTTTGTAAGTATCAACGCTTATCTTGTATGTTTTATTTGATGTTATGTTATGTTTATTATTTTTATGTTATGGTACTTTTAGAATCAAGTGGTTGGTCGGCCCGGCAATGGGAGAAGAAGAAGACATTGCTCACCTGCCACATAACATGTACTTTCTTTTGGAGAAGCTTGAGCAAGAAGACGTCAACCTCAATATTGGGAATGTTGCAGATATGGTAAGTGCGACAAGCCCTAACATTATGATTTGTATACTTTCTTTGCCATTGCATATTAGATCATTGTTTTGTATACAAAAAAAAAGCATCTTGTATGGTTTTTGCAGGGACCAATACCTGACCCTACGTGAGGGCTCCGCATAGAGTGGCCTTAACCATGTCTTTCCTCTTGTACATACATATTTTGGTCAGCTCACATCTTTGTTTGAGCTTGTATGCAACTACTTTATGCAATTTTGGTCATCAAGCATAAAAACCATTTTGGCTTTCCATACCATACTATGGTCTTTTGTCAGCTCATCTTGTCAAAGCTTGTAATATGGTCTTTGATATGTAAATTTCACATTTTGCAATATAATTTGGCCATTGTTATGTCAAAACCGTTATAGCACTCCAACTTTTCCAAAACAAATTTGCTTCGTTCTTCACATTAAGTACAGTTGACTTTGGTACTCTATAAGTTTGGCATAATGGTGCATCCAGCTACAAGATTGTAGCTGGATGCACCATTATATCAAAAAAAATATACCTGAACACGTCAAAATAAGTGTTGAAATAAGCATCTAAATAAGCGTCGAAATGGAACTGTCAAAATAAGCATGGGAAACCAAGCTTGTTCCCACGCATATTTTGACAGTTCCATTTCAACGCTTATTTCCATGAGTATATTGACGTTTTAGAATTTTTGAGCCTAGTTCTAAAGCATTGAAAAAGGCGTCGATAATGGCCCCGCCTCTTGTAGTGATTCTCTCAATATTCTTTACATGTTCTTGCATAAAATATTAAGACTTGCAAGAATGGTCCTGGCTTCATTCTCCACTTCCGTTCTGTCAACAATGGATGGTGTGGTTTAGAATGGCCCTAGGGCCATTCTTCCATGGAAACTCGTGATGTATTTTTACACAAGGGAGCAAAGAATGGCCGTAGGTCCATTGTAAAGCACACCATGGATGGTAGAATGACCCTAGGGCCATTTATTAAGAACACCATGTATGGAAGAATGGACCTAGGACCACTCTACCAAAGCACACCATCGATGGTGTGCTTTAGAATGACTGTAGGGCCATTGTTTCAAGCACATTGAGCTTACAAGAATGGCCATGGAAAATGTAGAGATTTGTCCTAAAGGGCTGACATGAGTGGAGAATGGCCCTAGGGCCATTCTACCAAGTTCACCATGCATGGTGTGCTTTAGAATGGCCTAGGGACATTCTTCCATGGAAAATCTAGATGTAGTTTGACACAAGAGAGTGGACTAGAATGGCTCTAGGGACATTCTAAAGCACACCACGGATGGTAGAATGGCCCTAGCATCATTCTTTAAGCAAACCATGAATAGAAGAATGGTTGTAAGACCATTCTACCAAGCACACCATGGATGGTGTGCTTTAGAATGGCCTTAGGTCCATTCTTCCATGGACAATAGTTTTGATGTTTTTTGAATGCATGTTGAAATAATAGCCCTAGGGTGTTGACACAAGGGAGTGGATAATGGCCCTAGGACCATTCTAAAGCACACCATGGACAATCTTGATGTAAGAATGGCCCTATGGTTATATTAAATTAAGCATTATATTACATTATATTATAGTAAGCATTATAATACATTATATTATAATAAGCATTATAATATGTTATATTATATTAAGTATTATATTACATTATACTACAGTAAACATTATAATACATTATATTACATTAAGCATTATATTGTTTTTTAACAAAAAAAATATATTATTCAATCATGAAATTTGTACAAATTACAATCTGGCAATGAGTCTAACATTTCTCCATCTTATGTCTATATTACTGATAGCAACACCATCTTCCATCAATTTTATTTTTAGAGTTATCCAAGGTAACTCTGAAGAGAATATTCTTCTCTGACCTTAAAACACTATTGTGTTTCTAGACAATCATATCAACCATAGCAACCAAAATCTAAGATGAGTAATGATCCATTGAAGTTCCTCATTTGCATAGTGCAAAAAAGTACCAAATGTAAGTTGATAACATGAGGTTTGAATCCCCAGGTTATCATACAGTATCCTCTAAAGCTGATTCTACCACTCTTTGACAATGCTGCAATACCAAAAGGTATGGGTGACAGATTCCACAGCCATATTACATCTTGAGCATTGACCATTAGTGAAACCTCTTTTTTAGAGCTTGGTTGCTAAAGGCAATGAACCCACCATGGTCCTCCAAAGAAATACCTGAGCCTTGAAGTCCAAATCACACTTCCACACTTTCGAAAATCTTTTGTCCCACCAGGAATCTAATTTCTACAATTTCCAAAATTGATTGCATTTCTCCACTAAAGGATGTCTTGTTCTAAGCAACAGATAAAAGTCTTTGGTTTTAGCAATCCACCAGTTGATACTAGTATGTGGGATAGCCCAGTGTCTGAATATGTCCACTAAGTTCACTATCATTGGCACTTGCAATTTGAAGACCATGGTACAAAGCAAGTGCCAAGGTATCTTATAGGGTAATCCAAGTTGGTATCTCCTTGTAGCTACAAAAAAGAAACAAAAGTGCCCTTAATTAAGCATTATATTATATTATATTATGTTATATTTATGTGTGGCACTATATTAATGTTATGGCCACATACATGTTTTTAAATTTTAATTTTAATTTTTAGTTGTGTGGGAAATGCAATGGCCCCTGGGGAGCCAGGTTCTCTCTTGTTTGGAAAGCTTACATTAAAAAGACCTTTTTTAAAATTGTCCTAAGTTAAAAGATAAAAATTGATAACAGACAATGCTCTCTCTCTCTCTCTCTCTCTCTCTCTCTCTCTCTCTCTCTCTCTCTCTCTCTCTCTCTCTCTCTCTCTTATATATATATATATTATATATATATATATTTATTTATCTATCTATATATCTATTTCTCAGCATACATAAAAAAAAGAGAAAATATTGAGTGTACTTATGTGTGTAAAAGAAAGTTTTGTTAGTTTTAGTGATTTTTAAAATAGATTTATGACATTGTCTAGTGATTTAAGATTGATTTATGCATAGTTTTAATAAAAAATTTAAATTTTACTAGTAAAATAATAAGTTTTTTTCAATAAGAAGAGAAATTATGAAATAAAATATTTTTAGTGAAGATTTTATTATTTAACTATTTCAATTTTTGTTGGAATAGAAAAGAAAGAACAATATATAAAATAACTGTGCTTTTGTGTAGAAGAAAAATAATTAAATCAATTATAAAAAATAAACATAGATGTTATTAGCATAATAAGTAGCTTCTTTGAAATAATATGTACTTTAGTGAATAAGTTATTATTTTATTATTTCAAGTGAAAAGAAAGAAGAATATATAAAATAGTACATTTATAAAATAGTATATATAAAATAAATGAGTGTAAATGTTGGTATAATAAGTGAGTTAAATGTGACCGTAAATGCTGGTATAATATATGATAATCTATAATAAATGTAAGAATATATTACCAATTTTATTTTTTATATTATATAATAATTAGAAATGTTGGTGTAGTATGCAACATAGCCTAAAAAATATGATTACATATAAATATTATTTGTGTGTGTGTGTGTGTGTGTGTGTGTGTGTGTGTGTGTGTGTGTGTGTGTGTGTGTGTGTGTGTGTGTGTGTGTGTGTGTGCGCGTGCGCGTTGTCGTGAAGTGTGCGGAGTAGCCAGGAAAGTACAAAACTTCTAGCTGTGAGAGTGAATGTTAAATCCAACAAGGAATTTCACGTACAAGATTTCCCAAGGAGAATTGAACACCATTATTTCCATTGACAAATACATGTGTCCTCTTCCCTCAATACATCCTTGAGTTCCTCCAGGTGAATGCACAGATTTGCATGAAATCCTTTGAACCATTCACATGTGGGCATAACAAAGATTTCCAATTATTCCAATATACATGTGCCCAGCTATATCCATTACATCCAGTGCCCTCAAAACTGTTATTTCGAGATGTACTTTATCACCTGAAAACCTGCCTTAATGTTCTAACATCTCACAAGCAAAATATAGCATTTGGCATAGCTTTGACATACTCATAATTTTCAAAATCCATATGAGAAGAAAGTAAGGCAAATTTTCCTCAGCTTCAATGCATTTTTCACCAATCACCGAGCTCCAAATTCCTTAGCTTTTTCCCCAAAAATCCTTCTATTCAATTCCAAACTTCTTTTGATATATATATATGGGTTAAACGATTCTCTCAATTCGTATAGAATGAGAGTAACATTTAAGAGAATATATATATATATATATATATATATAAAACACTTAGCTGTCGAGTTGCATGCGTGGAACTCCACCAACCGTATGCTTCATATCAATTAAGCGAGGGTGAAACAGCTGGAGAAGCATCGCAGAGTGTTGGTTTAGAAAATAGCTTTTCCCATAAATATATCATTATGTTGTGCTAGAATTACTCTCTAATTCTAGCACCTACAAAGCACTCACAGTATATATATATTTTAAATAAAAACGCCTGGTCTTTTTTGACGCTGTTATCAGACGCTGCAGAAAAAAAATCTCCACTCTGCTATCGCCGTTTCATTCCGGTGGTTTTCCCTTCTTTCCCCGCGGCGATCTCGGGCCTTCCCACCTTTTCCCACTACTAATGCGGGAATTTCCTATTCCCAAAAGCTGCGCTCCAGAATTTTCCAAATAAAAGAACCTTCTCTCTTCCACGTGCGCTGCCATTCGTTATTTGCTTCTTCTAACCTTAGCATTAAGGTTATGCCACCCATCATATGTTTCTTCTAACCTTAGCATTAAGGTTAGAAGTCTAATAGTAAGACATAACCTTATATTCGCTTCCATCATCCATAAAGGAAAACCACAATGCATGTGACTCTTGATATACACACAACATCATCTTTAAACAAAACCATTGCACCACTGTAGGCACACTTACTTTGAAGAGCATGACACAAGCCCATAAGGCATTTTAGCCAATAATACCTTGAATTTCCTGCTTTGGCACAACTCAAGATTCCCAAAGCATTCTCACACCTATGAAGACATTCAATGAACTCCTCGGCACTGTGATACTCATTAAGTCTCCATTTCTCTTGACACCTTCATAGTTTATAAATTATCATGTCGGCCTATATGATTTATAGAATCCCCATTTACTTATTCAAGTATTTCTCCATGCCTTCATAAATGCATTCCTTTGTGCATTGGTATGCCCTCATGCCATCATATATATCTGGATGCTTCTAACTTGCCCATGAGCTCTGAGTAACAGCAAAAACATCATCCTCCATACTCATATACAAAAAACCCCTAAATCTGACTCAGCCTCAGCTTGTCTTATTGAACCTCATATACAATATGAACATATGTACATGGCATCATATAATGACTCGTCATGGCACTTAACCTATGCATCTGGATGTGTATTTGACGGCCTCACATGCACGGTTTCATATCATAGACGTGCCATGGCACGACAGCGTGTGTTACATGATATTAAGCATTTCCATTTATATAATGGTTAACCATTATATAATGGCTACATTAACCATTATACTATGGTTAATGCTTACATTAACCATAATATAATGGTTAAGTAACCATTATACCCTAGTTTTGCTTACACCACAAAAACGGCCGCACAAGTGAGAAGAGGGCCAAGCGGAGGCATGCAAGTGAGAAGTGAGAAGAGATGGTTGGCATGCCATGCAAGTGAGAAGTGAGAAGAGATGGTTGGCATGCCATGAAAGTGAGAAGTGAGAAGAGATGGTTGGCATGCCATGCAAGTGAGAAGAGGCGGTTGTTTTAGGCCGTGCAAGCGCGAAGAGGTTTGAAGTTTGTTGATGGTGCACCAGCTTGGACACCTTCTCACACACACAATTCTCTCTCTCTCTCTCTCTCTCTCTCTCTCTCTCTCTCTCTCTCTCTCTCTAATTAGTTAAATTTGTTTAAAATCTAATTAGTTTAATTTGTTTAAAATCTAATTAATGTTCAGATTCTAATTTATGTCTAACTAGTGTTTAGAATCTAGTTAGTGTTTGATTAGTTTTGTTTAATTAGTGCTTAATTAGTTTATTTTAGAGTTATTTAGTTTAAAATTAGTATATACATACTAATTAATCCTACTTTAATGGAACTTCACATACATAAGAAAATCAAACTAGAAGGAAGTTCACCTTTTTTTTTGGTTGGATGTTGACGATGCCAATGCACGAGAGGCTTGGGAGGGAAAACGTATGAGCCCAAATTTTTAAATATTGTGAATTTGAAATTGGTTGACTAAAAAAAGAAACATCGTCTTTCTTGGGCCTATGACCCTAGGTAGCTTGGCCCTAGGTCCAAGATAGATTCTCTTGTGTGTTGTAGCATGGACCAACGGACACTCTAGATTCTCTTGTGTTGCCCAGGGCTATTCACTCAAGATTACATGGTAGAATGGCCTAAGGGGCCATTCTTGCAAGCACAATGTACTTTAGAATGGACATAGGGCCATTCTACCTACACAATGTGCTTGGAGAATGGCCCTAGGGCCATTCTCTACTCCCATGTATCAATTGTTGGTAAATTTTAGAATGGTCCTTTGCCCAGTCTTCTTAACCATAGCACATGCCCCATCATGTTCCCCTCCTTTCCCATGTCCTGAAGCAAA
Organism: Cibotium barometz; assembly: GCF_041138505.1. Lineage (NCBI taxonomy): Eukaryota > Viridiplantae > Streptophyta > Polypodiopsida > Cyatheales > Cibotiaceae > Cibotium > Cibotium barometz. The sequence goes on from NC_141052.1 coordinate 36,369,793, forward strand.
GAAGTTCCAAGTCATGTCAATTCCTCTCAGCCCAATTAATCTAGCCATAAAGTAGAATGGTCGCTTTGCTTTGAATTGCCAAAGCTACACCATCATGAACACCTTGACTTTTCAACCATGCATCATGCAAAAGAAGGCATAAAGTATCATGCAGCTTATCATGTGAGATAATAGTAATATGTGCTCTTCTTCACCTCACCTTTGTTAGTGCGATAATAGCATATATCCACCAAAATAGTGACTTGGTTAGAATACCAATGCATAGACTGTATTTCATTGATGTTGACTTTCGCTATAACTTTTGGAGACAGCTATGAAAGAGGTTCCTACCTTAGAAGATATCCTTCTTTCTATGGGTTCTCTCTCACAAAGGGCTAGATGTTTTTGTTTAGTTGGTCTTTAGAGAGATCCCTAGTACTTGCCCAAGATGTGGATTTGCTCAAGAGTCACAACAACATTGGATATGGGATTGCCCAATAGCTCATCAGGTGTGGAGTAGAGCCCTATGATTGATGGCCCTAACTTCAAGCTTCAAAATTTTCACCTCAAGGTCGATGGCGTGGTGGTGTATAAATTTTGGACCTACCGTAGGATATGAGGATGAGACAGGCAGTCATGCACTTTGAGTCCGCTGCTCAAGGATACAAGGTGATTAGGTTCCAGACTTCTCCAACGTAGTCTGGTCTAGAGAGAGCGTAGTCTGGTCTAGAGAGAGCTGCTAGTGTTAGGAGATTAATATTAGCAGTGCTAGTTCTTGGCACATTTGGCATAGCCAATGCACCAAGGTTCTAGAGGGTTGGAAAGTGCCTCTAACTAAGACTATCAAGGATACCTGGCTGTTGGGAGATTATTAGCAGTGCCACTTCTTGCACATTTGGCGTAGCCGCACCAAGGCTCTAGAGTGTTGGGAGGTGCCTCCAAGTGAGACTACCAAGGAGACCTGGATTGATATTTCTCATACTCTACATGGGCATTTTGGCTAGCTTCTATAGTTCTTACATTTGGCGTAGCCAATGCACCAAGGTTCTAGAGGGTTGGGAGGTGCCTGTGACTAGGACTATCAAGGATACCTCGCTCTTGGGAGATTATTAGCAGTGCCACTTCTTCGCACATTTGGCATAGCCAATGCACCAAGGCTCTATAGGGTTGGGAGGTGCCTCCAACGGAGACTTATCAAGTAGACCTGGCTTGATATTTCTCATACGCTACGTGGGCATTTTGGCTTGCTACTACATGGTAGGTTTGATCGGATGCATGATCAAAGAGAGGTTTTCTTATAATCATGGTGTTTGGTCCCTTTCTTCTTAGAGGATGACAGGGGGATCTCCCTCTCCCTCCCTCTCTCCCTCTCTTCTTCTTGGAGGATGCCAGAGGGATCTCCCTCTCTCTCCCTAGGGGATCTCCCTCTCCCTCCCTCTCTCCCCCTCTCTCCCTAGGGGATCTCCCTCTCCCTCCCTCTCTCCCTCTCCCTCTCCACATACATGCATATGCACACACCCCCCCACCCCCCTCCCTCTCTCCTTGCACATACACGTGGAGATCCCGAGTCTCTCTCCCTCTCTCCTTGCACACATACATGCACGTGCACACACACACATCCCTCCCTCTCCCTACACACATACACACGTGCACACACACACACACCCCTCCCTCTCTCCCTGCATACACACACACAAACGGGGATGATTTTAAAGTTTTGTTGTAATTTCACTTAAATCATTAGCATCATATCAAAGGTTTACGGGGATGATTTTAAAGTTTCATTGTGATTTCACCTAAAGAAATCATTTGCATGAAAGGTTAACCAATATTTATACAATAGTTTGGTGTGTGTACTAAACAATTGATTGTATAGGATGTTACATACAATCTATTATGTGCCCTTATCCCCAAGGTCAAGACTAGAAATGTTTCAATAAATATGGAAGTGAACTAGGAAGTGAACTATATAACACATGCAAAACCAATCTAATCCCTATCCCCAAGTTCAAGACTAGAAATGTTTTAATAATGATGGAAGTCAACTAACCCATGTAAAGCCGCACCACCCCTCTTAAGAGTTTGATACTGTCAAAATTAGAGTTGACAGATTGTAGCCTTAAGAGGGTGAGTTACAATCTTAAGAGGGTGAGTTTGACAACAGATATCATTAAAAATGTCTAGCATGGGATGGGAAAAAGAGGACAAGCACCTCCTCTCTTTTAATGTTATGAGATTGTAGTCTTGATTGAGAGGGTGAGTTTGAGAGCTGATATCATAAAAAATGTCTAGCATGGGATGATTGTAGTCTTGAGAGGGTGATATTTTATTCTTGAGGGGGTGAATTTGAGAGCCGATATCATGGGATGGGAAAAAGAGGACAATAGTTCAAATTTTAGTAACCCTTTGATCTAGGTCTAATTAGAAAAATATCCACCAACATATAATGGAGAAAAGAGGAGGATACCAAAATCTCATAGAATCTCATCTCTACCCCAATTAAAGTATAAAAGAATGGCATAGAAAAAGGAATTTGACAACTAATTAGCCAAAATTAATAAAATTACCAAAATTACATAGGAATTTTATCCTTATAAGGACACAAACAATTATACTCCAAGAAGCTTACATTTTTTTCTAAATCTTTGATCCATTCCAAACCAAACCCCACAAAATTCCATGTAGATAAAAATATAAATCCAAAAAATTTGATCCACCAAAACCCACAATATATTCCATGTAGATAAACATTTAATATATGTAATGTATATGTAAGAACAACAAGACCCACCAAATTGAGAACAAATAAGTATTTTATATATGTTATCAATGATCATTCACCATTATCAATGGATATCCTCAATAAGTTGCCATTATTTCACTAGATAAAACTAAGTAGAGAATACCAATTTTAGACAATTGTCCTACATCAAGGTTTTAGATTACATTGATTCTACATTTGTATATGGAATCACCATTATCAATGGGTATCCTCAATAAGTTGCCATTATTTCACTAGATAAAACTAAGTAGAGAATACCAATTTTAGATAATTGTCCTACATCAAGGTTTTAGATTTAAATAAATTTACATTGATTCTACATAAACATACTAGTGACTCATACAACATTTCCTTGTGGAATGCAAGATTCTTTATCACTAATGTTTGGTGAAATGCCTTATAAAACAAACATATTTCCACCTCAATGTGGTGAGAAAGTTCTTACATTTCTTCAATTGAAACATTGAGTCATGCTTATCCATACTTTTCATAATCAGTTGTTTCCTTTTGATCCTCAAAGTGCACCCAAAGACCAAGCAAACCATGCTTTATATTTGATGGGAGGAAGAAGGTAAACATGTATCGCAAACTTTGGAATAATAGTGCCTCTAGACGGCCTAGAAGGAACCTTATCTTGTTAGAACCATAGAGCGTGCCAAACACGGGAATCGTTTGTAAAAGTTGATCACGCTCAAAGTAATCATGCTGCAACTTAATTCGTTTAAGAACCTTCCCATCCTAAGAAAACAAGATAAGACAATTAGATTTCAAGTTCTATAGAAAAGGGTTAGGCAATTCCATACTTTTAAAGAAATAAATTCAACTGATGGAAACTTATTAGAGCTTCAAAGGCAATACATCTAGAATATGTCTATGTGGCTTAAGATGCACACTTGTAGATCACATCCATGCATATAGAATTTGTATTTTGCTAAGCAAAATTGACTAAGTTGTACATAGTGTATGCTACATTTTGGATTCATGTACTAATTTGAAGCATATAATACATGAATCCAAAGCATGTAGTCCAAGTCAACATAATGAGCACAAAGTTCATGTGATTGCGTTTTTAGGGTGAGTATAAATTTAAAGCACACACTTAAGTCGATGAGTGTGACTATGTGTAGCTTTGTTTAGCTTTGGATTCGTGTACTAATTTGAGGCATATAATACATGAATCCAAAGCATGCATATAATACATTAATACATGAATCCAAAGCATGCAGTAGTCCAAGTCTACATAATGAGCACAAAGTTCATGTGATTGTGTTTAGGGTAAGTAAAAATTCAAAGCACACACTTAAGTTGTTGAGTGTGACCCAAAGGAGAAAGCACACACTTAAGTTGGTTTAACCCAAAGAGGAAAGCCAGAGAGTTGAAAAGCTTAAATTAGAGGTATTAATTAATTATGGTGAAATCGATGGTTATGGTCAGATTCATGACTAATTTAATTGTGATGAAAGGGGTGGGAGACATTGGGAGGTATTAATTAAAAGGTCTTAAGCACGTATTAAGGACAGATTACCTGTTGTGGCCAGTCCTCGAGCTCGACTCGGATAAGGAGCTCGTAGGCTACTTCACGTCCGAGGGAGATCCAGGGCCGAGAGTAGATCGTGACCTGCAGGGCCATGTGGTTGGTGGACTCGTCGTACAGCACTCTGTGCACCATCACAGCCTGGTAGTTGAAGCAGACATGGGCCATCTGGTAGATGGAGATTATGTCGCCCACGCCGCCGGCGACGTCTACGAGATAGTGGTGGAAGCGCGCATCCGGTACGTAGAAGCGCTTCAGAACCTCCGCCTGCTGCTTCAGCGTCGGCCGACAGATCAAGCCTCGCACCACCTCCACAATCTGCCTGCGAGGGTCCTCCATAACTGCGAAACCAGCGCTCCGCCTCTGGCTACTGCAAATCACGACGGAAGGAATCAGCAGGCGACGGAGATCTGCAGCTCTGAATCTGGAGCTTTCTTTTAAGCAGATAGCAACCGCATGGACCGTCTGCCAGTCTGCATGGAACGCATGCACTGCAGTTCCATGGCGACGGAGATCTGCAGCTCGCTTTCATCTGAATCTGAAGCTTTTTTTTAGCAGATAGCAACCACGTGGACCGTCTGCTAGTCTTCACGGAACGCATGCACTGCAGTTCAACTGCAACAGAATTAAGCCCCATAAATAAAACGGTATTATATTACAGCCTCCTTATATTTCCTTCTCTTTCAAGGTTTATACTATGGTTACAATTCATTGCAATCAAATGTATTACAATTTACTGCAATCAAATGTATTACAATTCATTTCAATTATAATGCCATCATGTCATGAGATTTAGCCCCTAAATTCAACGATCAGAAGAACTATGTGGATGCAAACCCAATATTTCGATAGAAAATGCTAAACATAGACACATCTTACACATGTTGTTACGATAAAATTCTGCTACAAGAAAAGCAAAAGTTCTACTGCTATTGGCATGCTTGTCACTATACATGCCAAGAACAAAGACATGTACAAAATGCTCAAAGTCTTAGACAACCACCCCCTACAAGACATGGCGCTCCAAGGTTTTTTTTTCCCAAAAAAAGGATCCTTCTATTAGTTAGAAAAGGTCCACTAAAAGGCATGATACAATTATATAGATGACAATGAAAAAATGAAGGAATGAAGGGGGAATCCCTCCATGGTTGGCCACTCTTGGAGAGAGGCTGTATCGTAGGAGTGGAGAGGGGGAGAGGGATTGGAAGAGCCAAATTGCTGGCCTATAATGCTAAGACGTGATTGTGTCCTTCTCTGTAGAGAAGAAGGGTCTAGTGCTCCAAGCATAGTAAAAAGCCACCCGCCACCAACATGTGTGCATGCATTCTAAGTCCCTTGTTAGGGTGCTTTAGGTGGCCTTGTAGATCAAACTAAAAAGTGTGAATCATCTCCATATGGAGAGTGGGCTCACCTCCAATGGTCTCACTGCAGTGACGATGTTCCAACTGACCCCACAAGCTACCACTATAACAAACGAAGAGCACAGCCACATGAAGAGCTATGAAAATTTAAAAGAATATATGGAAAAAAAGATTCACATAGCTATCAGCGTGGTTATGCATGTGGCTACAGTTGCACGATTAACCGCGTCTATAGCCATGTGTATAGAATCTATATATGGAAAAAAGCATTCACGCAACTATCACCGCGGCTATGCACGCAGCTACAACCGCACGATTAACCACGTGTATAGCAACGTATATAGCCACTTACTTAATTGCATATATAACCCGTGCGGCTATAGTCGCGGACTATCTGTATATTAAAAAAACGGGGACAGAATGGGTGAGATAAGTGGGGACATGTGGCCCCACATCTCTCCCCCATTCTATCCCTGTTTTCTTTTAAACACTAGTTAATCACATTTTTTAGAACACTTAAACACTTAAAACATAAAAAATAATTGCAATACAATAATGTCATGAATTATATTACAAATTACATACATAATTGCAAATTACATAAGGTGTTCATGTCAAAAATGAATAAAGATGAAGACATCGAAAACTCATTACATTAATACATCATCTTCGTCTTCGTCTTCATCTTTCATTAAACTTTAGAAAAAGTACATGATAAAAGAGAAGTACATAATTATGACACTCCATTATGAGAAGTCCATTACACCTAAATCCTAAACTACATTTTGCTGAACTCGTTGCACTAAATCGACAAGCTCATTATGAGCTGTTGTTTCTTGCGTCAAAGTGATAAGACAATTCTCCCTCCACTATGTGATTGCTTTGGAAGGCTTCTCTTGCACTTTGTTGATGTCATCTTAAGTGCACCCGCCACCAAGCTCTTGTATGCTATGAATAAGATCTATGAATAAGATCTGCGACATATTGTTTTCTACAAAGAGTTGTGTTGTATACATCTTGATTATTTTGGTATGTGAGCAACAACATACCAAAATGTTTATTAATGTTTATTAATGTTTATCTTTATTAATGTTTCGGGTCTAGCCATTGAACATAAACCCGTGTAAATTATCACTTTGATTAAGCATTGATGGATTTTTCCACATAATAAACTATGACTCTATGTAAATCAACCTAGTAACTATGCACTAATCGTATTCAACGTATTTCTAATATACATGCTTACAACTTATTGCTCTACACATAAATATATGCATACATGTCTCAAACCAAGCATTACGCATAGGTTATTAAGAATTAATGCCTATGCTTAATGCATTATGCATAATGCATAAGCTATTAAATATTAATGCATTAAGTTAAGCTTTGTGAAACGCATATGCATAATTGGCATAGACTAGTGCTTTCTTGCATATACTCATAAAAATTATATGCGCATGATGTACAAGCATTCGGGTTCTCATCATCATCACTAAATGCTTTCCACTTCATTCTAGTTGTCTTTATCGTCCTTTTAGCGGTGATGAGATTCCAAATGCTTGTAACATCATGTAAAAAATTAATGCATTAAGCCATATGCATAAGCATAAAGCTTTATGCATTAATCCATATGTAGAAGCATAAATCTTTATGCATTATGTATAGTCTATGCATAAAATAAAGAGGTCTCAATGCATAAAGCTTTATGCATTATGTCTAGTCTATGCATAGAATAAACAGGTCTCAATGCATGCATAAAGAGAGCTCTCAACACATTAATCCATATGCATAACCTATGCATAAGGCTGATTAAGCCATATACATTAGTATAAGCAATGCATAAAGCCATATACATAAGCATTAAGCATAAAGAGAAATCTCAATGCATTAAGCTTATGTTTATGTACATAAGTCTTAGCAAACCCCTAAAAAGACATATTTATGTCCTGTTGAGCTATCAAACTAATGTTAGATGTGATATATGAAACACATCTTTGTAGTTCGTGGTAGTTCCAATTGATATGTAACCGCACCAACATGCCTCAAAACCTTATATAGGCCTCATTATCAATGAGCTCACTTGGTATTGTTGTTACTCTTAAGAGCACCATAACTCATCTTTGGGATCCTTAAGAAAACCCAATCCCCTTCCTTAAATTCCATAGTCGTCGATGGTGGGCATTTGCATGGTACCTCGTCCTTTCTTGAGCTTGCCTCATATTAGCCTTGCATTGTTGTAAGAGTGCATCCATCTTTTCCATATCTTCATTGTTGTAAGAGTGCATCCATCTTTTCCATATCTTCATTTGCATTAGGATTCACTTTGTCTTGCTTTTGAACCATCATTGGATTCACTTTATACCCAGAAAGTGCGTCATAAGGTGGCATGCCAATGCTCTCTGATGATGCATGCCATTATGAGCAAATTTGACAAGTGGCAAACCATTCATGTGCCATACAGCTTACGTTTCATGGGGCAATAAGTTTCAAATAAGTTTTATGGGGAAAACCATTCATCCCATATAGCTTATGTTTCAAATATGTTTTAATCCACTTATTAACCCTTTTTGTTTACTGGGACAAGAAGTATTAGAGTACTCTATGATCACTTTTGAGACAAAGAAACAGTTCCCATACAAATAGTGATGCCATTTCTTGATGGCATGAAGTATTGCTAACATTTATTGATCATAGACATGCATAGCTACCTCCTTATCATTTAACTTTCATCTCTCAAATGCAATCACTCCATGTTCTTGGAACAAAACAACCCCAACACCCCTTCCACATGCATTAACTTGTACCATGAATGGTTTTGTGAAGTACGAGCATACCAGAATAGGGGATGATGTGAGCATTCCCTTGAGATCCTCAAAGCTCTTATTAGCAATGGTGTCCCAAAATAAAGCCTCCTTATTAAGCTTATCCATAAGAGGAGCAACAATAAGTGTACCTCTTCATAAATATCCTATAGAATGAAGATAATCCCAAGAACCCTCTTGATTGAGTAGTATTTGTAGCCTATAGGCCAATTGAGGATAAGCCAAAGAACCCTGTCGATTGAGTAGTATTTGTAGGTGTAGGCCAATTTTTGACACACTCCACCTTCTTAGGATCAACCATAATGCCATCTTTGCTCACAGTATGTTCCAAGATATTCAACTTCTTATGGCATGAATGAACATTTACTCTCAAAGCATCTAAAATAACCCTTACATTTCAACTTCTCTTATTTAGTCTTTCTATAGATCTAGATCACTACAAGGGATCGGGCTCATACCCGCACTCTTAGCCGCTAAAAATGACTTGTGAAAAAAAGTAGCGGGCCCGTGTACCAGCGCGTGTATCATCGCGGCCAGAGACATGCGTGTAAAACCGCGTGTATAGTACCACTCAGACGCACGTATACACGGGTGTGTAGCCGCGTTCTTTTCACAGACGCGTTGATACACGCGGCTATACACGCTTTTTCTTATATTAGACGCGCTTATACACGGGTGTATAGCCGCATCCTGTTCAGTTCCAATGTCCCAGACGCGTTTATACCTGCGTCTATACACGCGTTTCTTTAATTTAGATGCGCTTATACACGCGTAATTGCCAGTTTATACGCATTAATACACGCGTATTTTCCAGGGTATCCGCGTAGATACACACGAGTTTTAGCAGTTCTGACGCGTTTATACACGCGAACAGAGTGCAAAAAAAAAAATCCAGAGAGTGCTATTTGGTGCCTGAATACTATTCCAGCATTCCAGCACCCAATAGCACTCTCTGGTTTTTTTTTTGTGCATTAGACCATCCCATTAGACCATCCACGAAGAACATATGCACGAGGGAGATTAAGACAAGAACGACATGAATGCATACATTGTCATTACACGATTCAAGACAGACATGAATGTAATACTATCGATCAATCAATTCAATATTACTATCAAAATTTCATACATGTATACAAGGGAGTCCATATCTCGAAGTAGCCCATGGCTTGAGTTTACAAAAAAATATATACAATCACATCCTCAATATGGAATGTGATACTATAAGTCTGAGTACTACTCAAACCCAGATGATGACTCGGTGCTCCCTCCATGCTCAGATGAGCTCACATCGGTCGGAATGTCCGAGGAGTAGTGCTCACGTCCACCCTCTGCAGCGGCAGCGGCCGGTGGATCATCAGCAGCTTGTGCCTGTTCAAGTAATATATAGTATATAAGTATATATATATGCAATTCAATAAACCAAAACCATTCGTTACGAATTTTCAAGTACCTGTCGACCGTATGGTCTCATGGCCATCTCAAACTGCGCGTCCGTAATACGTCCCTCGGCTCTAAAGATGGCCCACGTGTCACGTCTGCTATGCCGGCGAGCATACGCAGTATCGTGGGTTGTGGGCTTCCTCCCCGTAACCCGTCGTTGTATCATAATCAACACAATTTGTAAGATTAAAACAATCATAGAATCAATGAATTAAGTAAACAATCAAATAAAGTGGCAGGATACTTACGAACTCTGCCTCCCATGACTCGACGCCGCCAGATCCGAAATGCGAAGATCCAATGGTCTCCATCTGGATCCGTCGTGCCTCCACATGCTGCCTGCTCTTCATGCCACCCTCTGCTCGTTTCTTTGCCTCCTTCCACTCGCATTTGTGCGCAGTGGGTGGCAGGTTTCTCGGCAGGATAGCCACCCGCAGCTACATTTAGCCGGTCATCGTACGCGAGTTTTTTAAGGTGAGATCTTTTATTACTTAAGATCTCCCTTATTCGCGTCCTTTCCCATACATTCGAGAATGTAGCATGTGGGGGATTGGGGTACTGACTATGTACAGCCTCTATCACCTCCCCAACTAATCGGCTATTTTGATCTTTAAATTTAATAAAACAATTTCTATATGAGTTTGATACTACCCCACGCATGTACTCCATTACCTCCCTCCCCCTCACATCCATCACTATCCCGCCCCTATCCGTCACATCATAGCAGACTACTCTCTCTATCTCTCTCATCTCCTCCTCTTCCGAACTGTCTCCTCTAACTCTTCTCTCTCTATCTCCTCTCTCACCGCGTGCCCTACTACCTCCCCCACTTCCCCCACCTCCCCCACCAAAGCACCCGCCGCATCCTCCACTCCCACTCTTCCTACTGCTGCGGGTGGAGTCACGACTGGGGGATTGTCTACGTGACGGTGGCTGTGAGCCCTGACGTGACGGTGGCTCTGAGGGAGCACGTGATGGTGGCTGTGAGGGTGTACGTGAGTGTGTCTGGGACGAGGTATGTCTCCTCGGTGGACGTGGAAGAGGAGAAGCTGCATGCCGTCTCGTCGGACTCGGAGGAATAGACGGCACTGGAGTGCCCTGGATACTCGCGGTAGGGGTATAGACACCAGGCAGGGAAGGAGGGGGATGGGCATACATATACTCTGTAAGCTCAACCGGACCAGGTTGGCGCCCAAAGTGATTCAGCATCTCCATCAGCCAATTGCTGTACGCAAATGGATCGGATGAAGAACCTGGAATATCCATAAAGAACCTGCAACAAACATCTTCATGTACATCATGGGCTGTCTCTTGACTCATACAAATATCATCATTCAAGTCAGTTGCCTGCAAATCATGAAATCTGAAACGCCGCAGTTTTCTGTCTGCAGAAACGCGTGTATACACCCGTCAAAAAACGCGTGTATACACCCGTCCAGAAACGCGTGTATATCCGCTCGGAACATACTCTGCAGACAGGTTACACACGCTTCTACACGCGTTCGTACACGCGACTTGCGAAAAAATTTTCTCGAAAAGACCGACCCCCCGACAAAGACAGAATGTCCTTATAAAAGGACCAGCCATTGTCGCCCCTGTCAGGATGCAGTAACCCAATCGTGTGCAAAAGGATAAACCCAAAGAGCAAAGAGCAAAGTAAACAAATCTGACAAAAGAGACAAGGCACAGGACAAAGTGACTCACCTCTGAAAAAGTGAGTCTTCTCTGCTCCTTCTCTGCTCCCTCCTTCTCCCGTGTGTGTGCTCCTTTCTCTACTCCCTCCTTGCTGTTGGAAGAGGCGAAAACAGGCGAAAACGCATGCACAGTCGATTTCTTAGTTCAAAATCTATATTTGGGGAAGGCGGGCTATTTTTAGTTTAAACATACCGCCGCGTTTATATTCGCGTTTATAAATGCGTGTATATTCGCGTGTATGTTATTTTAGCTGCGTTTATACACGCGTTTTGCAGAAATTAGCCGCGTGAATACACGCAATTTTTAGGAAGTAGCCGCGTTAATACACGCAATTTTTAGGAAATAGTCGCGTTAATACACGCGATTTTTGTGCTTTCATTAAAAACATATAATGATTTTGTGTTTTCTGATTTGTACACAGGATGTCATCAACCTCTTCAAGCAGTTTTGGGGAAGATGAGACAATGCGTCATCGTAATCGCGATGTGTGGTTGGGACAACGGATCAAATGTATGTGTAATCGATGTCAAGGATGCATTGTACGAGCACGTCGAATTACCTTGAATCACATCTCCATGTATGGAGAATGGAATCAAACAGGTTTAGAGGTGAGTAGATGTAAATTGATGGTATTCAAATGACTCATGGTATCCAAATTAAATTAATAGAGTTGTAACATATAATTTGATAAATTGAAGCAGGATGCAGTACCACACCCTAACATGGTACCCTACGCGCGACGAGAGCACGTAAAGCATCGACGAGATGATGCTGGAGCTTCAGGATCTATTGTCAGAGATGAGTGGGAAAGGGACGACAATAGCCCTGCACCCCACGAAGTTGTGGAAGAGGTGGTGCTTGATGATATGGTGCAGAATCTTTTTAAGGATGATCCCAAAGGTATGGACGATGATGATATGGAACAAGAGCATCTTTATAAGGCTTCATCGACACCGGTGTTTGAAGGGTGCACATTCTCAGTTTTACGTGCTTCACTTGAACTACTTAATATACAAACAGTTTATGGATGGAGCAATGCAAGTCTTGACGCATTGTTGAAGTAAGCATTCTAACTTACAAATTTGAATTAGTGGTTTAAGGTTTAGGATTTAAGGTTCAGAATTTCTTGGTCAGGTGGACAGCTCTTTGCCACGACTATGGAGCAATGAAGAGGACTTGAGGATGACCTCTAGGAAAAGGACAGAGTAAAGTAATTGACAGAACATTGATTGATGATCTCAATTTCACTTGTATCCTTAATAGTGATGTGATGAGCACATGGGTTACAAGATATGAGGATGCAAAGACAAAAAGGCAAGCAAAAAGAGCTCTCTTTCGGAGGCAACATGGCTCTCGGAAGGCGTACCCTAAGCATCTAGCAACACTTCCAAATGATATCCATGTTGATTGGTTGCATGAGGAAATGGAGAGAGCAGAGAGCAACGAGGGGCTGCATATCACGGTGGAAGAATGGGAGTATGCACGAGGATGCATGTCAAAGGTACATAGAACTAATGTTTTGCATTAGTTGTAAGTGATTTGCTTTTAATATTTATTCACATTGCTTACACAAATATTGCTTCTATTTTGGTCCAGTGCACTATGTTCAATGCTATATGGTGTGAAGGCAAGCATTTTCGAACACAAAGAATTGATGAAAAGAGAAATACACAAGATTGCGGTGTCATTAGTAGCTTTGAGGGAGCTAATGGAAAAATGGATGATTATTGTGGCATAATCCAAGACATATTTAGGCTTGACTTTCGTTGCTTCTTTGTGTATGTTTTGGATGTCAAATGGCAAATGAACGTGGTGGAAAAAGGGCCTGATGCAACGATAAAACGCCATGCAAGTGGATATGTAACTATTGACTCTACAAAGTTCTGGCAAACAAAGAAAGATAGGCTCGTATTGCCACAACAATGTGAGCAGGTATGCATTTTTTTACTAATGTGTTTCATGTACATATATATCTAAGCTCGCATACCCCTTGACTTTTGATATGCTAATTAATTACTGTACTGTGTGTATTTGAGTAGGTTATCTATCTACCAATGGTGCATGACATCAAATGGTGGTACGACATCCCTATTGCACCACGTTCCAAAGTGATGTATAATACATTCACTGATATGGAGCATATGGAGGATGTAACAAGCCGCAATGAAGATGACGTCAAACATGCCATTGAAGATGTTGTGATCGATGATCAAGAAATAAGAGATGATTATGATAATGAGGATGAGCATGCCATTTCTCATGATCATGATGTTGATGAGAAATGATCAGGACATCGATACCATTATCAATGGAGTACAGAATATCGATAGTGGAATAAATTTAATCGTAGCCTTACCAATTGATCAAATGGATATTGATGTTGATCGTTTGGCAAGGATGGATCTTATTGAAGATGAGATCGAACCCTAACCAATCCGTCACTGTATGTTCTAAATTGATGACATTTCTATCATCTCATATGCATGATTTATTTTTGAATATATTTCATTGTTGTAAATGCATGTAGTGGGATTGTGTAATGATGTATATTGTAATGTACTATGAGATGGTTTAAGGAAAATAGTTTTTAATTTTGTAAAGGAATTCAGTTTTTCTTCAGTTTTTCTCTGCCATGCGTGTATTAATCCGTGTATAGCAGCGTGTATTTATCCGTGTATAATAGCGAGTATTACCCTGTGAATATTATCGTGTATAGATGCGTGTATTATTGCGTGTATATAAATGCGTTTATACACGCGTTGATAAATGCAAATATACACGCGAATTTAAATGCTAAAATACACGCGCTCGATTCTATTCAAATACAAGCGCGACCATACACGCGTTCGTAATTTATCGCGTGTATGAAACGCGTGTATGGCAGCATTGTCTTGTAGTGGATGTCATCAAAGAACACAAGTACCCACTTGTAAAGGAAAGGCTAAAGCACTTTGTTCATTAATGCTTGAAATGTGGCCGGTACATTACACAATCCAAATGGCATGACCAACTAATGATAAAGGCATCTTTCTATATGGAAAGCCATTTTGTTCTTATCACTGTCTTTGATCCTCAATAACTAATGATATACCGAACTTAAGTTAATGAACTTAAGTTAATCTTGGAGAAATAGCATGCACCCTTAAACTCATCAAGTAAATCATTAATCCATGGGATAGTGAATCTATTCTTGATTGTTGACTTGTTTAAATCCCTATAATCCACACACGTCTGAAAAGTGCCATCTGAGATGCAAAGGGTCATTAACTAGGAGTGACCCATCCCATATTAATGAGCTCTTGTACTTGCTTTGCCACTTCATCTTTTTCAACCTTTGATAGCCTATATGGTGGTTTATTGATGGGCTTGGTATGTGGCTCAAGCTTAATCCCATGATCCACCTCTCTCTTTGGTTGGTGGCAAGCATTTGCACATTTGGAATACGTCTTCATACTCCTTGAGCGACCTCCTCATGCCTTTATAAATTACTTTGCCCTTATCACTATTATCTTCTTCCTTACAAATCTATAACATGTATATGAATCCCACACTCTCCCTCTTGGGTTGTGCGGCATTGATCAAGTTCATTCGGGACCCATGTCTAATACAAGTTCATTCGGGACCCATGAGTAAATCAATTTTGCAAGTGTAACCACTTGTGAGTATCAAACGCACATCTTTGCACACCAATGTGCAATCCATCTTTTCCCCGTTAGCCACTTGAACTTCATGCCATGAAGGTAAAGTTATGGGATATAATTTGTGACTACACATAGATTTTATGTTGATGAAGCTATGCATACTCCCATTATCAACCTAAACATGTGTTGTCCTTCCATTTATGCATGCCTTAATCCTTAATGTCCTTGCACCCTTGTAATGGGCATAGGAATCACTAGAGATATTTCATATAGTGACTATATTATCCTTATCATAAAAACACACATAGGCAATAGTAATCCATCATCATAGCCACTTCTCTCTTCTTTTGATCCACTCGGATCAAAAGGAAATTCACTATCATTCTCTATATCTTCAACTTTATTGTTGGCATCTTTAAATTAATCCTCATACTTATCCACAATATCCTCTTTTGTGCCTTCATTTGTAAGATTCGGTGAGGATAATGTTTACTATAATCTTCCTAGCTTTACAAACCTTCCAATGATCCTTGTACCATTTGTCACCACACTTGAATCACACCCCTTTATGCTTCAAGTGGTTGGATGAAATCCTTCACCAAGACCTTACTCTTGTTGGCTCCTTTAGCATCAACATGCTTTCCATCAACATTTGAAGGTCTAGAAAGAGATGTACCAAATCTGAAATTTTCTCTCCCACCTCTTCCATACATAGTAGGGAGTCTAGGAAGCCCGTAGATGAGGCAACACCACGTGAAGGTTTGAACATGGATGGAGTGTTCAAATCAACCCTTGATCCTTGCCTTGATTCCCTTACATATGTATATTTTGAAAAGATGCAGGGAAGAAGAGAGCTTGAGCTCTTGCAAGCACACACACACTAAGATAAGAGTACACACAATATGAAAAGGTACTCAGTCAAATACATACTAGGGTTCTCTATAGTGTGAACCCAACTAAATGAGCTGGCGCTATAGCTATGCAAGTCTCTAGAATGGCTGTCACACAGCCTGTCATCCCACTGGCCGCATATCACCCATGATCTCACCAACCATGCCAGTGGTGTAAGTGTGGGACCTATCCCCCCAGGCGGGTCATCAGTGTCCACCGCCTCACTAGATGAGCTCAATATCTCAACACTCCCCCTCGAGCTCAACTCCATCTCATGTACACCAAGCGAAGCCCTGAATCTGGGGAGCTTCTCTGTACCCAATGCTTTGGTGAAGATATCAGCGACCTGATCTTGTGTGCTGACATAAACAAGGTCAACGTCTCTCCTGCCAAAACCTTTTCTCTGACAAAATGGTAGTGGACCTCTATATGCTTCATGCGAGCATGAAAAATTGGGTTCCTGGCCAACTATATACTGCTAATGTTGTCACAGAAAATGACAACTTGTCTATCCACCCACTGATAGATCCAAATCTGCAAATAGCTTTCTCAACCAAGCTACCTCACATGCTGCCATAGCAGCACCTCTGTAATCGGCCTCTGTATTGGATAGAGCAACCGTAGGCTGCTGCTTGCTGCTCCAAGTCATAGCAGCACTCCCCAAAGAAAACATGAGGTAGCTAGTAGATCTTCTATCTGAGATACTACCAATCCAATCAGCATCTGTGTACCCATGTACACAGATCTCTGTCCCAGTTTCATAAAATAGTCCACAATGCAAAGTAGACCTCAGATACCTCAGTATGCATCTCAATGCATCCAAATGTGGCTTCCGAAGAACCTGCATAAACTAACTCACCAACCCAACAGCATAGCTCAAATCTAGCCTGGTGATCGTCATGTAGATCAAGCTTCCTACTATGCGCCTATACATAGTAGGATCCTCCAAAATGTCTCCTGAATCTGCACTCAACTCATTAGGGCCAATTTGGATGAAAAAAGGGTTGTTTAGGGTTTCTCTATTCTTAATCTAAGGGTCAAGGAGGAGCCACGTGTCAAGAAGTATGGCATTTTTGTACACGTGTCAAGATCTCCTTCACTTACTTTTGGAATATTTTGCACTATTTTAGCCATAACTTTTACATATGAACTCCAAATTTAGCGCTCAAATGGTCCACAGGTGGCGCTTGATGAGCTCTATCCAGTGAGAGTACCCATGTTGAATAGTTTTGGTAAGATCTTCATGGTCTTTTTTAAGTTGCCCCTTTTTAGATCCTTAGACAGCCCTTTTCTTGTCCAAATTGGCCCTAATATGCCATTTTGATCCAATGGCACTGAGATAGGCTTACAGCCTGTCATACCATACTTGGACAACATGTCCAAGCCATACTGTCTCTGCAGTAATCCAATACCATGTGGTGACCTAATCACCTCAATGCCCAAGAAATATCTGAGCTCCCCCAGATCCTTCATCTCAAACTTCTGTCTAAGCAAGATCTTTACATCAAAGATCTCTACATCATGGTCCCTCGTAATGATCAAGTCATCTACATAGATGACAACAAGCACAACCCCTCTATCACTATGTCTCACATACACAGCGAGAAATCTGTATTGGCTACATGAAAACCAATAGTGACAAGATATTCAAAAATCTTGTCAGACCATGCTCTTGGTGCTTGTTTTAAGCCATACAAGGATTTCTTCAACCTGCAAACATGCTCGGGGTGACTCACATCCTCATAACCAGGTGGCTACAACAGATACACCTCTTCCTGCAAATCCCCATGCAAGAATGCATTCTTTACATCCATCTGATGTAAAGACCATTACTTTGACATAGCCACTGCTATTACAACTCTCACTGTTGCCATCTTGGCAACTGGGCTGAAAGTTTTCTCATAATCAATGCCATATGTCTGCGCATATCCTTTGGCTACCAATCTAGCCTTGTACCTGCTTATGCTTCCATCACTGTTATGTTTTACTTTGTACACCCACTTGTATCCAATGGCTTTCTTGCCTTCAGGCAATTGCACTAAATCCCAAGTCTCATTTCCATATAGTGCATCCGTCTCCTCATCCATAGCTTTCTCCCAACACACATTTCCAACAGCCTCATCAATGCATGTGGACTCTATAACCTACACAAATTTTACCATGTATGCATAGTGATGTGCCACATAACCATCATAGGTAAACCTCTGCACAGGATTCTTCACTCTCCCAGATCTTCGTAGCTTTGCATTCATGGCTTCCATAGCCTTCTTTACACCAGGTGTTCTCATAGCTGGAATCCCAAGATCCTCATCAAGGCTCATCTCTGAGCCACTAGACTCTCTATGAACATGAGAATGCCCTCTGCAGAAATGTCAGGCACACTAAGGGGCTTAACCACTTTCTTTTTGCCTTTATGTGATGTACTAACCACATTTGTAGGACTAGTATTATGACGCAGCCTGCCACTCCATGGTCTATCAACTAAACGACTAGATAAGGACTCTCCTGGTCCACTCAAAGATTGTGATTGCTGACTTGCATTCTGTGCAACCACATTTCCACTCACATCAACCCCAACAGCTTCTTTTTCAGCAGCATACCAGCAGCTGCTCATCTCATCAAAAACAACATCCCTGCTTACCCTCAACTCACATGTAGCAGGGTTATAACACCTGTAGCCCTTTTGCTCAAGGGAATACCTAATAAACACACATTTTTTAACCTTTGGATCCAGCTTAGTTCTTAGCTCATCTGGCACATGCACATATGCAATGCATCCAAAGACTTTCAGATGAGACAAATCAGGTTTTCTGCCAGTAATACCTACAACCTCCCATAGACATGGTCTTCGTAGGACCCCATACATCTGAATGCACAACATCTAGTGCATTTCTGCTTACATTTCTGTCACGTGGAAATACATGCTTTGTTTGCTTTCCAAATTGGCATGCTTCACATATTTTCTGCATACCTTCAACTTTAAACTTTGGCAGCCCTGTCACAATTCCTTTAGTCTACATAAACTTCATTCTCTGCACATTCACATGTCCAATTCTTTTATGCCAAATGTCTATGTCTGTAACAATTCATGAACCATTTGCAAACATCACAGCACTCACTTCAGGCATGTTTACATTCAATGTAAATATTATGCCCACTCTGTTGTCTTTTGCAACCAACCTGCACTTGTCTTTAAAGTCTTCAACATAACAACCATCAGGATAAAACTAAACCTGCAAACCCTGCTCAATCATCTGGCCAACTGAAACCAGATTCTTTGTTATGTTTGGAATATGAAGTACATCTGCAAGGTACTTCACTTTGCCATCCTACATAGACAATGGCACATCTCCAACATGGGTAATT
The DNA here is from genome assembly GCF_041138505.1 of Cibotium barometz. Taxonomy (NCBI): domain Eukaryota; kingdom Viridiplantae; phylum Streptophyta; class Polypodiopsida; order Cyatheales; family Cibotiaceae; genus Cibotium; species Cibotium barometz. The sequence continues at coordinate 36,389,307 of NC_141052.1, forward strand.
GGATGAGCAATGGCATCCCCTGTTTCCACAAAACTTGGTCTTTCAAGGTTTTTCATCTCCTTAAACCACTCCCCATGACTTGTCATGTGGTTCGACATACCTGAATCAATGTACCATACATCATCTTTATGTGCTCCTTCAACATTTTCAGACATGGCATTAAAACGACATGCTGCATAACAAACAACCTTTCATTATCCTCATTGTTTCTACTTGAGGATGCATAGTTATTTTGCTGCAATTTCCCATTTTGCATGTCAGCCTACTTCTTATAACAATCTGCTTGCACATGTCCAGGCTTACCATAGTAAAAGCATCCACGTGTATCATTATACTGCCTTTGCTAATTTCCACGACCTCTTTGACTCCCCCTGCCTCTGAATTAGCCTCTTCCACCTGCATGTTGTTGTTGTTGTGAATTCTGGGACTGTTGTTGCTGCTGCTGCCTGCTGCTGGCCATAATTCTGATTACCTCTTCGACCACCTCCTTGGCTGCGTCCACGGCCTCCTCTACCTCGTCCTCTTCCTAAACTTGTGTAGAAGGCCTGTTACTCTGAACTGTTTTTGTTTTGTGAAGACTGTTGGTTTTCACCCAAGCTCTTCTCTTCTATAATCAACATAGACACCAAATCTATAAAATTGGGAATGTTTTTCCAAGTTTGAATAGAGATCTTGAATGCCTTGTATTGTGACCCGAGACTAGGTAGATAGACTTCCACTTATCATCATAGAGATCTTGAATGCCTTGTATTGTGACCCGAGACTAGGTAGATAGACTTCCACTTATCATCATAATCTACTAAAACACCAATAGATGCAAAGGATTCCACAATACCCTTGATCTTCAAAGGATAGTCATTCACAGACATACTCTTTTTCTCCACAGTATGAAGTTCATTCTTCAACTATATCTTTTGTGCCTTGGTATTGGTTTCATAGAGTTTTACCAATGTGTTCCACGCCTCTTTGGGGGACTTGACATCCTGTATATACCCAATCATGGTGTCTTGTATACTGATAGAGAGCCAATACATAACTTTTCTGGCTCCTTGGTTCCAATCCTTGAACTCTTTCACATCTGCAGTAGTTGGATTGATCTCCGATATCTCCGGTGCCTCTTCATCCTCACCTTCTATGTAGTCCCAATAACCCTTTCCCATCAGGAAATTTGTCAACCTGAACCTCCAAGCATGGAAGTTGTTCTTGTCAAGCTTTTCAGCAACAACAATTTGGCTTATGCAATCATTTGACATCTTGCCAGACACCCACACAAATTTACCAGAAACAGCACTCTGGTTTGTCCTACACAAACTGCTGTATTTTCTGCAGCAGTACTGTACTACACTCAAATGTCACACCAGTGACCTCAATGTGCATACATACACCCACCAATGGCAACTACTTGACCTCCTTGCAGCACACACAATGTTTGCACAACTAATCTGTCTTCGTGCAATTCTTAAAACAAAGTTCTGTATAGAATCGATGACTTACCCACGGTGCTCGAAATCGCCTGCTTTATAGAATCAATGACTTACCCGCAGTGCTCGAAATCGTCTGCTTTCCGAAAAACGGAGGTCCTAACGTGCCCAAAACGCATTTTCGACCCGAAACATGCTGTCCAATAGGACGACATAGTTTCCCTATAGCTTTACTTCTGCAAAGAAAGCTCCTCAATCAGAGATCGTTTGCCGGTGCCTCCCGTAGAGCTCCCGACAAGGGTATTGCCAACACAAATAAGGAAGAGTGGATGAAGCTCTTACCCTCGTACCGCTTCCTGTGCTTCTCTTGCTTGCAGATCAGCCCTTAGCATGAACCAGGCTCTGATACCATGAAAAGATGTAGGAGAGAAAAGAGCTTGAGCTCTTGCAAGCACACACACACTCATAAAACCCTGAAAGAGAACACACAAGGTGAGAGGCTGAAAATCTTCTTCTTCACACAACACTCAACACACCATATACAAAGATAAGAGTACACACAATATGAAAACGTACTCAACCAAATACATACTAGGGTTCTCTATAGTGTGAACCCAACTAAATGAGCTGGCGCTATAACTATGCCAGTCTCTAGAATGGCTATCACACAGCCTGTCATCCCACTGGCCACCCATGATCTCACCAACCATGCCAGTGGTGTAAGTGTGGGGCCTATCCCCCAGGCGGGTCATCAGTGTCCACTGCCTCACTAGATGAGCTCAATATCTCAACATATTTTGCCTCATAAATTTCTACAAGTAGCATGGCCTCCTTGATGGTGTTGGGTTTTTAAGCATCCACGTCAACTCTAATAATGCTGTTTTGCAACCCGTTTATGAATTACCTCAATTTAAAATCCTCACTCAAGCTTCCAGATGTAGTGAAAACTTCATGAACTTATGCATATAATCCTTTACATTTCCCACTTAAGAGAGATCATCCCATTTCTCCACCATTCTAGATTTGCTTAGGGCTGAAATGAACGTACATCTCATTTCCTTGAAATCCACCGATGTGGTGATCATGTATCCAAGAGCATTTAAGTCCTACCATCATGCATGAGCATATCCCTCCAAATGCAATGTAGCAAACAAAACTTTGGCTTGATCACTACTACAATGACTAAGCTTGATCCATTGTTTAAATTCTTCATTAGAAGAGTCTTCACCGAATCACCTTTGAACTTTGTAAAGGTAATTTTTTCCTTTATCCCTTTAAGCTCATCCCCATCACCTCTATGATGCTCATGTGATCTAACATGCTTGGCTCTAAATTTATTGAGGTGATGACTAACCATAGGTCGTGCCTTCCATGTTCCATCCATAATTGGCTCATCCAAAGCTAAACCCTTATCCTTGTCGAGGTTTCTTTCTTGCATTGATGACAAACCTTGCATCATAGTTCATTACATAGGCATTCCATACATGCATGACCCACCATGATGCATCGATTATGGAGGTAGATTTTCTTTCCCATGTGTAAAGCGATGATGACCATGGTGAAAAGGCAAACTAGATTATACTATAAGAATTCTATCCATTCATGTTCCTTACATCATCGAATTGCATTTATTCTTATGTCCCACTAACTTTCATTTTGTTTGATGCATAGGCATACTGTATTGGTTCACCCAACATCTGTTTGCCTCTACTCCACACTTGTTTCAAGTTAGAGACTCCATCTTGGATCTCTTTATCCAAAGCATTGAACTTGTCAACCATGAATTGAAATCTTTGATCCATATGGCCCACCAAGTTCTCATGCCTCTCCATGGTTAAATCATCATTCCCATCCATCCAATCACAAAGCTTCCATATAAAGTACAAGATGGCATTCATGTCTTCTCCGACTTTAGGCACTTCCAATGCATTAGCATCTTCGTGCATCGCTTCATTGAGATTTCTTTGTTCATGTGTAGCTTCATGTACTTCCACATGAGAAGATTGATTTGCGAGGTATTCCTCCCTTGCATCATTTGCGAGGTATTCCTCCCTTGCATCATTTGCACCCGCTTTGTAAGATCCCTGACCCCACTGCACAACGAATTCTGGGGTGCTAGCAGCGGAAGTAGCACTTCTTGCGCAGGGCAGGGTCCCACACTCAGGGCCTCGCCCACGGATATCCGGACAAGAGACTAATCCATCCGTTTTTCCAAAATCGAACCCGAAAAACTTCCTTTGCCCGGAAAGCACAAGCAATTCCACCAGGATAACTTTTTCCTAACGTAGTCAAAAGCCTTAACTAACTAAACTAATCTAACTAAACTCGTAAGTTCCATAGTCAGATCAAAGGACAGATTGCACTTGGATCATAGAGACCAATGCCTTTTCCCTCATCGAGAGGCACAGCCATTGTCCATAGAACAATTTTTGTCCGGGATTTACTTCATCTATCGAACTAAACAGAAATTGAGTCTCGATTTACGGATCCATCAGTCCAGCCTAACCCCATCCAATCCCATGGGTTAGCCACTGTAGTGATGGGATCCAATTAGGAATTTGGTTAGGTTTTGTCCTAGGTACCAAGGAAAAGAGTTCCCAGGCCCCCTAGCCGGATGTTTATACAAACATAAAACTAGTCACACTGCTTACACACCCAATATGAAATTGCCTTTTTCACAGATTCAGTCATCTTTAAAACAATCATTTAATGAAACCATAGTATCACTGATCACAGTCCTCCAAAATATCCGGTTGAATCTTAATTTCCAATCATTCCTTCATTAGAGTATTTATGGCATCATTGGCAACCAGAACGCTCACCACCTGTTCACTCAGGGGCCTTTTCAAAAGTTCCTAGCTCATAGTACTCGGCAATATAATCACTTATAAAAATCAAGATGGAATCTCCGTTGAAGATCAGCAAGATCAACCTACAGATCCATATAAAAGAGCCATGGACTCATCCGTTGAGGACCAACAAGGCCAATCAACCAGATCCATGCGCGATTTCAGAAAACAACTCTTACTCCTTGTTCCAATATCTTCCACGATGCACGTGTGGGTATCTTCGGCGACCCAGAGCCCGAGCACCATATGGTCAGCACCCTCTAGGATCCTTCGCATGTCACCTAGCGCTTCACTCATAGGCCGCTTCCTTGGTCCCTCATCCACCGTACCGGAAGCTCACCATTTAAATCGAACCGAGGCTGGTCAAGACCTCGGCTGACCTTGCTACGCAAGACGTCCTCCATTGACTCTCCGTCAGCTGTTGCAACTTTATCAGGTAGGTCTCCATGACCACATTCTCAAGACAGTCAAAATGCTTCCCTAACATTTTTGATATAAAACAGTCATTTACACAAACAGATCACAAATACAGTTTCTATAATGAATTCACATCTTTCCAGTTTGTTCCACATCAATCCATATTATTTAACCCAATTCCAATTCATGTGTATCAATTCTTGACCAGATACATCATTTTCCATCCTATCTCATCAGATTCATTCACTTCACATAACATCCATTCCTATCTTTCTTAATTTAAATTACGTCTCATCACATCCATTCCTCATTACATCTCATTCGTTCATATATTATATTATTCATTTCACATTCTGATTCACATGACATCTCATCTCATCCATTCGTTCATATCAACTTCTTGTCCATTCACATACATATTCACATTCATATATCCACATCCACATCCACATTCATACATCCACATCCATACATCCATTTCCACATCTACATCCATACATCCATTTTCACATCCACATTCATACATTCACATCCACATTCACATTCATACATCCACATCCATACATCCATTTCCACATCCACATCCATACATCCATTTTCACATCCACATTCATACATTCACATCCACATTCACATTCATACATCCACATCCACATCCATACATCCATTTCCACATCCACCTTCATACATTCACATCCCCATTCACATTCATACATTCACATTCACATTCACATACATCCACATTCACATTCACATTCACATCCATACATCCATATCCACATTCCACATCTATATCATTTCTTTCACATACATATAACTACATCCATTCTTTCACATACATACATCTCCATCTATTCCTCGTTCATTTTCATCTATTTGATTCGTTTCACATCCTCATATCTATTTATAGAATACAAGAGAATATTTTTGATATAAGATTTCTTTACGCATCTATTTATGCATAAATTCCATTTTAAGGAGACTAACACTTTCGAAATAAAAATCAATCTTTTATGCATCTTCCTATGCATAAATTCATTTTAAATGAGAATGACACTTTTGAATTAAAAATCAATCTTTTATGCATCTTCCTATGCATAAAATCAAAATTGATGAAAATAACTCTTTTGAACTAAAAATAGATTTCTGCATAAAATTAAAATTGATGAAAATAACTCTTTTGAAATAAAAATAGATTTCTTTATGCATCTTTCTATGCATAAAATCAAAATTGATGAGAATAACACTTTTGGATTAAAATAAATTCTTTATGCATCTTTCCATACATAAATCCAATTTAGTAGGAATTACACTTTTAGAATAAAAGAATTTCTCTTATGCATCTAATTTATGCATAAAATCGTTTATGATAAAAATCATACTTTTAATATAAAAAAATATCTTTTATGCATATGTTTATGCATACAAATCATTTATGATGAAAATCACTCTTTTGATATAAAAGAATTTCTTTTATGCATCTAATTTATGCATAAAATCATTTATGATGAAAATCACACTTTTAATATTAAAAAAATTCTTTTATGTATCTAATTTATGCATAAAAGCATTTATGATGAAAATCACACTTTAAATATAAAAATATATCTTTTATGCATATGTTTATGCATACAAATCATTTATGATGAAAATTACACTTTTAATATAAAAATATATCTTTTATACATATGATTATGCATACAAATCATTTATGATGAAAATCACACTTTAAATATAAAAATATATCTTTTATGCGTATTTTTATGCATAGAATCAATAATGATAAAAGTAACACTTTTATAAGTTAAAAAAGTCTTTTATGTAAAAAAATCCATTTTGATGAAAGTAACACTTTCATAATAAAAGAAAATTATTCCTTTATGCATAAAAATCTATTTTGATGAAAGTATCACTTTCATAATAAAAAGATTATTCTTTTATGCATGAAAATGAGTAATAATAATCAATATGCATCTTCTATGCATGAAAATGACACTTTTAGAGTATAGAATTGATAGGAATTACTCTTTTAGTATAATAAAAGATAATTCTGATTTCCAAAAATTTCACCATAACCTCCTTTGTATGGCTGACCATTTTTCAATTTTTCTTACTTAATTTTGTCTTAAAAATTAACTCTAATTGATAATAAAAAATATGCATCTTCTGTGCATGAAAATGGCACTTTTAGAGTATAGAAATGATAGGGAATACTCTTTTAGCATAATAAAAGATAATACTTATTTCCAAAGATTTTCGCCATAACCTCCTTTGTAAATTCACTTATAAAAGAGAAAACATTATAAAAAGTTTAATTCCAACAATTATCATTTAACTAGGATAAAGAAGGGTTGATTCTAAGAAGAGAGAGGGGGGAAAAGCCTTTCGATCAAGGCATAGCATCCATTTATCACTTCAAACAATCATAAACATTAGAAAAACATAAAATCAATAAAGAAAATTACAAGAATCTCTACTTACATAATTTCTTGGAGCTTTCCTTTGGCTTGATGGTTTGAGGGTTCAACTCTTGTTTGTAACAAGAGTGGCCACCAATCTTTGGAAGAGGAAAATGTCAAAAACTAGTGAATTATTAATAAATTCACAGTTCTTGGCTTGGGAGGAGTAGAGTAACAGTGCATAAACACTATTATTTTTCAACAAAGGGAGAGGCTTCTATTTATAGGAAAAATTGAGCTCCTAACTAAACAACTGATTCTAGAATTTTCCAAATCAGTTTGGTCAATTTTTGACCATTTTTAGGTCAGTTGAGCTAACTTTTTGGAACTAGACTTGAATTAGGAGAGAGGAGAGATGAAATATCTCAATTTTTGAAGATATAAAACTCAATTGCACATGTGAAGTAGGCGTCTCATTCATGAGGGGAATTCCCCCATACTGAGGTGTCAAAAATGCATCATTTCACCTAAATATCTCTCTTTTTTAACTATTAACCTTGTCCTTAGTCAACTCTTCATCTTATGTGAGTATTTACTCATTTTTTGGGATTTTCCTTTTATTCTCCTATTTATCTCCTCCCTACATTTGGATGAATCTTATTGGTCCATAGGAACCTTAATTTAAAATTTCGAAAAAATCTTCACCCCCAGGAGAATGCCTCTTGAACAAATTATACTTATAAATTTCTAATGCACCTTCTGAAAATCTTTTTGAACTTCTGTTTCGGGGGAACTTATTCTAATAAAAAGAGATATTTTTCTATCCAAAAATATTCAAAATTTGAATATTCTCTCTCTAGAATATTTTCTCTCTCTAGGCCAAAACAAGGAGAAACAAGATCTTTTATATTTCTAAAGAGGGAATTGATTACAGGGGAAGATGCTGGACATCTTGATAGGCTAGGGAGGAATCTTACATTCTACCCCACTTAAAAACCCGAGATGTCCTCATCTCGCAGGTGGAGTATGATCTCTTTCATCTTCTTCTTCTTCTTCTTCAATCACATCCAGCGTTGCTGCCTTGGAAGTGGACGAAAGTGGACGGTCGATTTGGGAACAACTCTCTTTGACTTCCCCTATTCTGACGTGGAGGTCTTGCATTACTTTGGATTGAAACTGCAGGTTGGATAGAGGGTCTACCTCTGGGATTTCCTTGATTTTGGCGGATAGAAGCATGATTACTCTCGAAGGAAGGGGCTGGAGTCTAGAATCTTGATCCTTGATTTCCCTGCACTGAAAACCTTGATCCAAAAGGAGTTGGGCAATCCATGCTGCGATGTCCAAACCCTTGACAATTATAGCGTTTCACTCTCTTGTTCAAGGGTGGAACTTCTGAAGTTGAAATCCAGGGGATTGAGTTTTGGGAAAAAGACATTTCTTCCATTCTGAAACTTCCCATATCCTGGGTTTTACCCTGATATCTCTTAGGCGGAGGAAGGTTGGAATCACCTTTTGAAAGGTGATGGTGCTGGCTTTGGCAGGACTTTGACATCAAAGGCTTTGGCAAAATCCTTTGCCATTCTTACTGCTTCAGCCACCATTGAGATAGGTTTTGCATTCTTGACTAAAGTATCCAATGGCTCGTTCATTCCCCGAATGAACCTGGCCATCAGCTACTCTTTATCCAATTGAGGAGAATATTTAAGGAAAAGGGCAAAAGCCTGATGGTACTCTTCAACTGTCCAGTTTTCTTGCTTTAGTTCCAAGAACTCATTCATCTTAATTTCAAGAAAGCTGGGGGACAAAACCTCTTTCTGAGGTAAGCCTTGAGATCGGTCCAGGTTTGGGTATTTCGATCGAGACGGTTTGGGTATTTTGGTCGAGACGGTTTGTCTCTCGCAGTGGTTTTTCCATGCCACTCTAGCTATCTCCACTATCTTTAGCCTTGCAAGAGCCATTTTCCTCTTCTCATTGTACCCGGTGACATCGAAGTATTCTTCCATTGATTCGATCCACTTCTCCAACAGTCTCGCCCAAGTTTTCCCCTTCACCCTTGAAAGGTCCAGGCTGCGAACTATGAAGAGTTTTACGAACATCCAGGTCGAGCTCTTCTTCATCGAGTTGGGGGTTAACATTTCTACCACGACGACCTCGATCCATGTTCCTATCAATACAAAAATTCTTGTTAAGTCTCTTTATTTAAGATTCATCAGGGATCATCATTTTTCAATCAGAATCCAAATCAACTCATCAGTTCTCAACCAGAATTTAAAAATCATATCAACCACATTCGAATTCATCAACTGGATAGCATTAATGCTTATAATTTTAAGTCTTAGATTTACTTGTATATATTACCAGTAAAGAGCTGCAGTTATACCCTCGGTATATACGGGTAGTCATGGTTCTTGGAACTATAAGGTAAATACCATCATGTCTAGGCCTCAAGCAAGTCAGGGATTCCATGCAATTGCGGTACTTCCATCTGAAGACCCAATTACCAATTTACGAATTTCACTTTGAATTTCAAATTGTATGAATTTATCACACAATTACAACCTTTTAGTGCTTCTTGATAAATTTTTGACATATTTGGCTTCTCGGTTGATCCTCATTAGCCAAATAGCTCTGATACCAACTGTAAGATCCCTGACCCCACTGCGCAACGAATTCTGGAGTGCTAGCAGTAGAAGTAGCACTTCTTGCGTGGGGCAAGGTCCCACACTTGGGGCCTCGCCCACGGATATCCAGACAAGAGACTAATCCATCGGTTTTTCCAAAACCGAACCCAGAAAACTTCCTTTGCCCGGAAAGCACACGCGATTCCACCAGGATAACTTTTTCCTAACGCAATCAAAAGCCTTAACTAACTGAACTAATCTGACCGAACTCGTAAGTTCTATAGTCAGATCAAAGGATAGATTTCACTTGGATCATAGAGACCAACGCTTTTCTCCTCATCGAGAGGCACAGCTGTTGATCCTTTTTTCATAGAATAATTTTTGTCCGGGATTTACTTCATCTATCGAACTAAACAGAAATTGAGTCTCGATTTATGGATCCATCAGTCTAGCCTAACCCCATCCAGTCCCATGGGTTAGCCAACCGCCCAACCACTGTAATGATGGGATCCAATTAGGAATTTGGTTAGGTTTTATCCCGGGTACCAGGGAAAAGAGTTCCCAGACCCCCTAACCGGATGTTCATGCAAACATAAAACTAGTCACACCACTTACACACCCAATATGAAATTGTTCCTTCATCAGAGTATCTATGGCATCATTTGCAACCAGAACGCTCACCGTCTATTCACTCAGGGGCCTTTTCAATAGTTCCTAGCTCATAGTACTCGGCAATATAATCACTTATAAAAATCAAGATAGAATCTCCGTTGAAGATCAGCAAGATCAACCAGCATATCCATACAAAAGAGCCATGGACTCATCCGTTGAGGACCAGCAAGGTCAATCAACCAGATCCATGCCCGGTTTCAAAAAACAACTCTTACTCTTTGTTCCAATATCTTCCACGATGCACGTGTGGGTATCTTCGTTGACCCAGAACCCGAGCACCGTATGGTCAGCACCCTCTAGGATCCTTCGCATGTCACCTAGCGCTTCACTCATAGGCCGCTTCCTTGGTCCCTCATCCACCGTACCGGAAGCTCACCATTTAAATCGAACCGAGGCTGGTCAAGACCTCGGGTGACCTTGCTACGTGAGACGTCCTCCATTGACTCTCCGTCAGCTGTTGCAACTTTATCAGGTAGGTCTCCACGACCACATTCTCAAGACAGTCAAAATGCTTCCCTAACATTCTTGACATAAAACAGTCATTTACAAATAGATCACAAATACAGTTTCTATAATGAATTCACATCTTTCTAGTTTGTTCCACATCAATCCATATTACTTAACCCAATTCCAATTCATAAGTATATCAATTCTTGACCAGATACATCATTTTCCATCCCATCTCATCAGATTCATTCACTTCACATAACATCCATTCCTATCTTTCTTAATTTAAATTACATCTCATCACATCCATTTCTCATTACATCTCATTCGTTCACATATTATATTATTCATTTCACATTCTGATTCACATGACATCTCATCTCATCCATTCGTTCATATCGACTTCTTGTCCATTCACATACATATTTGCATTCATATATCCACATCCACATCCACATTTATACATCCACATCCATACATCCATTTCCACATCCACATCCACATCCATACATCCATTTTCACATCCACATTCATACATTCACATCCACATTCACATTCATACATCCACATCCACATCCATACATCCATTTTCACATCCACATCCATACATCCATTTTCACATCCACATTCATACATTCACATCCACATTCACATTCATACATCCACATCCACATCCACATCCATACATCCATTTCCACATCCACCTTCATACATTCACATCCCCATTCACATTCATACATTCACATTCACATCAACATACATCCACATTCACATTCACATTCACATCCATACATCCATATCCACATTCCACATCTACATCATTTCTTTCACATACATATAACTACATCCATTCTTTCACATACATACATCTCCATCTATTCCTCGTTCATTTTCATCTATTTGATTCGTTTCACATCCTCATATCTATTTATAAAATACAAGAGAATATTTTTGATATAGGATTTCTTTACGCATCTATTTATGCATAAATTCCATTTTAAGGAGACTAACACTTTCGAAATGAAAATCAATCTTTTATGCATCTTCCTATGCATAAATTCATTTTAAATGAGAATGACACTTTTGAATTAAAAATCAATCTTTTATGCATCTTCCTATGGATAAAATCAAAATTGACGAAAATAACTCTTTTGAACTAAAAATAGATTTCTTTATGCATCTTTCTATGCATAAAACTAAAAATAGATTTCTTTATGCATCTTTCTATGCATCTTTCTATGCATAAAATTAAAATTGATGAAAATAACTCTTTTGAAATAAAAATAGATTTCTTTATGCATCTTTCTATGCATAAAATCAAAATTGATGAGAATAACACTTTTGGATTAAAATAAATTCTTTATGCATCTTTCCATACATAAATCCAAATTAGTAGGAATTACACTTTTAGAATAAAAGAATTTCTCTTATGCATCTAATTTATGCATAAAATTATTTATGATGAAAATCATACTTTTAATATAAAAAAATATCTGTTATGCATACAAATCATTTATTATGAAATTCACTCTTTTGATATAAAAGAATTTCTTTTATGCATCTAATTTATGCATAAAATCATTTATAATGAAAATCACACTTTTAATATATATAAAAATTCTTTTATGCATCTAATTTTTGCATAAAATTTTTTATGATAAAAATCACACTTTTAATTAAAAAAATCTTTTATGCATCTAATTTATGCATAAAATCATTTATGATAAAAATCACACTTTTAATATAAAAATATATCTTTTATGCATACAAATCACTTATGATGAAAATCACACTTTTAATATAAAAATATATCTTTTATGCATATGATTATGCATACAAATTATTTATGATGAAAATCACACTTTTAATATAAAAATATATTTTTTATGCGTACTTTTATGCATAGAATCAATAATGATAAAAGTAACACTTTTATTTAAAAAAATCTTTTATGCAAAAAAAAAATCATTTTGATGAAAGCAACACTTTCATAATAAAAGAAAATTGTTCCTTTATGCATAAAAATCTATTTTGATGAAAGTAACACTTTCATAATAAAAAGATTATTCTTTTATGCATGAAAATCAGTAATAATAATCAATATGCATCTTCTATGCATGAAAATGACACTTTTAGAGTATAGAATTGATAGGAATTACTCTTTTAGCATGATAAAAGATAATTCTTATTTCTAAAAATTTCACCATAACCTCCTTTGTATGGCTGACCATTTTTTAATTTTTTTTACTTAATTTTGTCTTAAAAATTAACTCTAATAATAAACAATATGCATCTTCTGTGCATGAAAATGACACTTTTAGAGTATAGAAATGATAGGGAATACTCTTTTAGCATAATAAAAGATAATACTTATTTCCAAAGATTTTCGCCATAACCTCCTTTGTAAATTCACTTATAAAATATAAAACATTATAAAAAGTTTAATTTCAACAATTATCACTTAACTAGGATAAAGAAGGGTTGATTCTAAGAAGAGAGAGGGGAAAAGCCTTTCGATCAAGGCATAGCATCCATTTATCACTTCAAACAATCATAAACATTAGAAAAACATAAAATCAATAAAGAAAATTACAAGAATCTCTACTTACATAATTTCTTGGAGCTTTCCTTTGGCTTGATGGTTTGAGGGTTCAACTCTTGTTTGTAACAAGAGTGGCCACCAATCTTTGGAAGAGGAAAATGTCAAAAACTAGTGAATTATTAATAAATTCACAGTTCTTGGCTTGGAAGGAGTAGAGTAACATTGCATAAACACTATTATTTTTCAACAAAGGGAGAGGCTTCTATTTATAGGAAAAATTGAGCTCCTAACCAAACAACTGATTCTAGAATTTTCCAAATCAGTTTGGTCAATTTTTGACCATTTTTAGGTCAGTTGAGCTAACTTTTTGGAACTAGACTTGAATTAGGAGAGAGGAGAGATGAAATATCTCAATTTTTGAAGATATAAAACTCAATTGCACATGTGAAGTAGGCGTCTCATTCATGAGGGGAATTCCCCCATACTGAGGTGTCAAAAATGCATCATTTCACCTAAATATCTCTCTTTTTTAACTATTAACCTTGTCCTTAGTCAACTCTTCATCTTATGTGAGTATTTACTCATTTTTGGGGATTTTTCTTTTATTCTCCTATTTATCTCCTCCCTACATTTGGATGAATCTTATTGGTCCATAGGAACCTTAATTTAAAATTTCAAAAAAATCTTCACCCCCAGGAGAATGCCTCTTGAACAAATTATACTTATAAATTTCTAATGCACCTTCTGAAAATCTTTTTGAACTTCTGTTTCGGGGGAACTTATTCTAATAAAAAGAGATATTTTTCTATCCAAAAATATTCAAAATCTGAATATTCTCTCTCTAGAATATTTTCTCTCTCTAGGTCAAAACAAGGAGAAACAAGATCTTTTATATTTCTAAAGAGGGAATTGATTACAAGGGAAGATGCTGGACATCTTGATAGGCTAGGGAGGAATCTTACATTCTACCCCACTTAAAAACCCGAGATGTCCTCATCTCGCAGGTGGAGTATGATCTCTTTCATCTTCTTCTTCTTCTTCTTCAATCACATCCAGCGTTGCTGCCTTGGAAGTGGACGGAAGTGGACGGTCGATTTGGGAACAACTCTCTTTGACTTCCCCTATTCTGAGGTGGAGGTCTTGCATTACTTTGGATTGAAACTGCAGGTTGGATAGAGGGTCTACCTCTGGGATTTCCTTGATTTTGGTGGATAGAAGCATGATTACTCTCGAAGGAAGGGGCTAGAGTCTAGAATCTTGATCCTTGATTTCCCTGCACTGAAAACCTTGATCCAAAAGGAGTTGGGCAATCCATGCTGCGATGTCCAAACCCTTGACAATTATAGCGTTTCACTCTCTTGTTCAAGGGTGGAACTTCTGAAGTTGAAATCCAGGGGATTGAGTTTTGGGACAAGGACATTTCTTCCATTCTGAAACTTCCCATATCCTGGGTTTTACCCTGATATCTCTTAGGCGGAGGAAGGTTGGAATCACCTTTTGAAAGGTGATGGTGTTGGCTTTGGTGGGACTTTGACATCAAAGCCTTTGTCAAAATCCTTTGCCATTCTTACTGCTTCAGCCATTGAGATAGGTTTTGTATTCTTGACTAAAGTATCTAATGGCTCGTTCATTCCCCAAATGAACCTGGCCATCAGCTGCTCTTCATCCAATTGAGGGGAATATTTAAGGAAAAGAGCAAAAGCCTGATGGTACTCTTCAACTATCCAGTTTTCTTGCTTTAGTTCCAAGAACTCATTCATCTTAATTTCAAGAAAGCCTAGGGGACAAAACCTCTTTCTGAGGTAAGCCTTGAGATCGGTCCAGGTTTGGGTATTTCGGTCGAGACGGTTTGGGTATTTCGGTCAAGACGGTTTGTCTCTTGCAGTGGTTTTTCCATGCCACTCTAGCTATCTCCACTATCTTTAGCCTTGCAAGAGCGATTTTCCTCTTCTCATTGTACCCGGTGACATCGAAGTATTCTTCCATTGATTCGATCCACTTCTCCAACAGTCTTGCCCAAGTTTTCCCATTCACCCTTGAAAGGTCCAGGCTGCGAACTATGAAGAGTTTTACGAACATCCAGGTCGAGCTCTTCTTTCATCGAGTTGGGGGTTAACATTTCTACCACGACGACCTCGATCCATGTTCCTATCTATACAACTTGTTAAGTCTCTTTATTTAAGATTCATAGGGATCATCATTTTTCAATCAGAATCCAAATCAACTCATCAGTTCTCAACCAGAATTTAAAAATCATATCAACCACATTCGAATTCATCACAACTGGATAGCATTAATGCTTATAATTTCAAGTCTTAGATTTACTCGTATATACTACCAGTAAAGAGCTGCAGTTATACCCTCGGTATATACGGGTAGTCATGGTTCTTGGAACTATAAGGTAAATACCATCATGTCTAGGCCTCAAGCAAGTCAGGGATTCCATGCAATTGCGGTACTTCCATGTGAAGACCCAATTACCAATTTACGAATTTCACTTTGAATTTCAAATTGTATGAATTTTATCACACAATTATAACCTTTTAGTGCTTCTTGATAAATTTTTGACATATTTGGCTTCTCGATTGATCCTCATTAGCCAAATAGCTCTGATACCAACTATAAGATCCCTGACCCCACTGCGCAACAAATTTTGGGGTGCTAGTAGCAGAAGTAGCACTTCTTGCGTGGGGCAGGGTCCCACACTCGGGGCCTCGCCCACGGATATCTGGACAAGAGACTAATCCATCGGTTTTTCCAAAACCAAACCCGAAAAACTTCCTTTGCCCCGAAAGCACAGGCAATTCCACCAGGATAACTTTTTCATAACACAATCAAAAGCCTTAACTAACTGAACTAATTTGACCGAACTCGTAAGTTCCATAGTCAGATCAAAGGACAGATTGCACTTGGATCATAGAGAACAACGCTTTTCTCCTCATCGAGAGGCACAGCTGTTGATCCTTTTTTCATAGAATAATTTTTGTCTGGGATTTACTTCATCTATCAAACTAAACAAAAATTGAGTCTCGATTTATGGATCCATCAGTCCAGCCTAACCCCATCCAGTCCCATGGGTTAGCCAACCGCCCACCAACCACTATAGTGATGGGATCCAATTAGGAATTTGGTTAGGTTTTATCCCGGGTACCAAGGAAAAGAGTTCCCAAGCTCCCTAGCCGGATGTTCATGCAAACATAAAACTAGTCACACCACTTACACACTCAATATGAAATTGCCTTTTTCACAGATTCAGTCATCTTAAAAACAATCATTTAATGAAACCATAGTATCACTGATCACAATCCTCCAAAATATCTGATTGAATCTTAATTTCTAATCATTCCTTCATCAGAGTATCTATGGCATCATTGGCAACCAGAAGGCTCACCATCTATTCACTCAGGGGCCTTTTCAATAGTTCCTAGCTCATAGTACTCGGCAATATAATCACTTATAAAAATCAAGATGGAATCTCCGTTGAAGATCAGCAAGATCAACCAACATATCCATATAAAAGAGCCATGGACCCATTCGTTGAGGACCAGCAAGGTCAATCAACCAGATCCATGCCCGGTTTCAAAAAACAACTCTTACTCTTTGTTCCAATATCTTCCACAATGCATGTGTGGGTATCTTCGGTGACCCAGAGCCCAAGCACCGTATGGTCAGCACCCTCTAGGATCCTTCGCATGTCACCTAGCGCTTCACTCATAGGCCGCTTCCTTGGTCCCTCATCCACCGTACCGGAAGCTCACCATTTAAATCGAGGCTGGTCAAGACCTCGGGTGACCTTGCTACGCGAGACGTCCTCCATTGACTCTCCGTCAGCTGTTGCAACTTTATCAGGTAGGTCTCCAGAACCACATTCTCAAGACAGTCAAAATGCTTCCCTAACATTCTTGACATAAAACAGTCAATTACAAATAGATCACAAATACAGTTTCTATAATGAATTCACATCTTTCTAGTTTGTTCCACATCAATCCATATTACTTAACCCAATTCCAATTCATAAGTATATCAATTCTTGACCATATACATCATTTTCCATCCCATCTCATCAGATTCATTCACTTCACATAACATCCATTCCTATCTTTCTTAATTTAAATTACGTCTCATCACATCCATTTCTCATTACATCTCATTCGTTCACATATTATATTATTCATTTCACATTCTGATTCACATATCTCATCTCATCCATTCGTTCATATCGACTTCTTATCCATTCACATACATATTCGCATTCATATATCCACATCCACATCCACATCCATACATCCATTTCCACATCCACATTCATACATTCATATCCACATTCACATTCATACATCCACATCCACATCCATACATCCATTTCCACATCCACATCCATACATCCATTTTCACATCCACATTCATACATTCACATCCACATTCACATTCATACATCCACATCCACATCCATTTCCACATCCACCTTCATACATTCACATCCCCATTCACATTCATACATTCACATTCACATTCACATACATCCACATTCACATTCACATTCACATCCATACATCCATATCCACATTCCACATCTACATCATTTCTTTCACATACATATAACTACATACATACATCTCCATCTATTCCTCGTTCATTTTCATCTATTTGATTTGTTTCACATCCTCATATCTATTTATAAAATACAAGAGAATATTTTTGATATAGGATTTCTTTACGCATCTATTTATGCATAAATTCCATTTTAAGGAGACTAACACTTTCGAAATAAAAATCAATCTTTTATGCATCTTCCTATGCATAAATTCATTTTAAATGAGAATGACACTTTTGAATTAAAAATCAATCTTTTATGCATCTTCCTATGCATAAAATCAAAATTGATGAAAATAACTCTTTTGAACTAAAAATAGATTTCTTTATGCATCTTTCTATGCATAAAATTAAAATTGATGAAAATAACTCTTTTGAAATAAAAATAGATTTCTTTATGCATCTTTCTATGCATAAAATCAAAATTGATGAGAATAACACTTTTGGATTAAAATAAATTCTTTATGCATCTTTCCATACATAAATCCAATTTAGTAGAAATTACACTTTTAGAATAAAAGAATTTCTCTTATGCATCTAATTTATGCATAAAATCGTTTATGATGAAAATCATACTTTTAATATAAAAAAATATCTTTTATGCATATGTTTATGCATACAAATCATTTATGATGAAAATCACTCTTTTGATATAAAAGAATTTCTTTTATGCATCTAATTTATGCATAAAATCATTTATGATGAAAATCACACTTTTGATATTAAAAAAATTCTTTTATGCATCTAATTTATGCATAAAATCATTTATGATGAAAAGCACACTTTAAATATAAAAATATATCTTTTATGCATATGTTTATGCATACAAATCATTTATGATGAAATTCACACTTTTAATATAAAAATATATCTTTTATGCATATGATTATGCATACAAATCATTTATGATGAAAATCACACTTTTAATATAAAAATATATCTTTTATGCGTACTTTTAAGTTCCATAGTCAGATCAAAGGACAGATTGCACTTGGATCATAGAGACCAATGCCTTTTTCCTCATCGAGAGGCACAGCCGTTGTCCATAGAACAATTTTTGTCCGGGATTTACTTCATCTATCGAACTAAACAGAAATTGAGTCTTGATTTACGGATCCATCAGTCCAGCCTAACCCCATCCAATCCCATGGGTTAGCCAATCGCCCAACCACTGTAGTGATGGGATCCAATTAGGAATTTGGTTAGGTTTTGTCCCAGGTACCAAGGAAAAGAGTTCCCAGGCCCCCTAGCCGGATGTTTATACAAACATAAAACTAGTCACACCGCTTACACACCCAATATGAAATTGCCTTTTTCACAGATTCAGTCATCTTTAAAACAATCATTTAATGAAACCATAGTATCACTGATCACAATCCTCCAAAATATCCGATTGAATCTTAATTTCCAATCATTCCTTCATTAGAGTATTTATGGCATCATTGGCAACCAAAACGCTCACCACCTGTTCACTCAGGGGCCTTTTCAAAAGTTCCTAGCTCATAGTACTCGGTAATATAATCACTTATAAAAATCAAGATGGAATCTCCGTTGAAGATCAGCAAGATCAACCTACAGATCCATATAAAAGAGCCATGGACTCATCCGTTTTGAGGACCAGCAAGGCCAATCAACCAGATCCATGCGCGATTTCAGAAAAAAACTCTTACTCCTTGTTCCAATATTTTCCACGACGCACGTGTGGGTATCTTCGGTGACCCAGAGCCCGAGCACCATATGGTCAGCACCCTCTAGGATCCTTCGCATGTCACCTAGCGCTTCACTCATAGGCCGCTTCCTTGGTCCCTCATCCACCGTACCGGCGGAAGCTCACCATTTAAATCGAACCGAGGCTGGTCAAGACCTCGGCTGACCTTGCTACGCAAGACGTCCTCCATTGACTCTCCGTCAGCTGTTGCAACTTTATCAGGTAGGTCTCCATGACCACATTCTCAAGACAGTCAAAATGCTTCCCTAACATTTTTGACATAAAACAGTCATTTACACAAACAGATCATAAATACAGTTTCTATAATGAATTCACATCTTTCCAGTTTGTTCCACATCAATCCATATTATTTAACCCAATTCCAATTCATAAGTGTATCAATTCTTGACCAGATACATCATTTTCCATCCCATCTCATCAGATTCATTCACTTCACATAACATCCATTCCTATCTTTCTTAATTTAAATTACGTCTCATCACATCCATTCCTCAATACATCTCATTCGTTCACATATTATATTATTCATTTCACATTCTGATTCACATGACATCTCATCTCATCCATTCGTTCATATCGACTTCTTGTCCATTCACATACATATTCACATTCATATATCCACATCCACATCCACATTCATACATCCACATCCACATCCATACATCTATTTTCACATCCATACATCCATTTTCACATCCACATTCATACATTCACATCCACATTCACATTCATACATCCACATCCATACATCCATTTCCACATCCACATCCATACATCCATTTTCACATCCACATTCATACATTCACATCCACATTCACATTCATACATCCACATCCACATCCACATCCATACATCCATTTTCACATCCACCTTCATACATTCACATCCCCATTCACATTCATACATTCACATTCACATTCACATACATCCACATTCACATTCACATTCACATCCATACATCCATATCCACATTCCACATCTATATCATTTTTTTCACATACATATAACTACATCCATTCTTTCACATACATACATCTCCATCTATTTCTCGTTCATTTTCATCTATTTGATTCGTTTCACATCCTCATATCTATTTATAGAATACAAGAGAATATTTTTTATATAAGATTTCTTTACGCATCTATTTATGCATAAATTCCATTTTAAGGAGACTAACACTTTCGAAATAAAAATCAATCTTTTATGCATCTTCCTATGCATAAATTCATTTTAAATGAGAATGACACTGTTTTATGCATCTTCCTATGCATAAATTCAAAATTGATGAAAAGAACTCTTTTGAACTAAAAATAGATTTCTTTATGCATCTTTCTATGCATAAAATTAAAATTGATGAAAATAACTCTTTTGAAATAAAAATAGATTTCTTTATGCATCTTTCTATGCATAAAATCAAAATTGATGAGAATAACACTTTTGGATTAAAATAAATTCTTTATGCATCTTTCCATACATAAATCCAATTTACTAGAAATTACACTTTTAGAATAAAAGAATTTCTCTTATGCATCTAATTTATGCATAAAATCGTTTATGATGAAAATCATACTTTTAATATAAAAAAATATCTTTTATGCATATGTTTATGCATACAAATCATTTATGATGAAAATCACTCTTTTGATATAGAAGAATTTCTTTTATGCATCTAATTTATGCATAAAATCATTTATGATGAAAATCACACTTTTAATATTAAAAAAATTCTTTTATGCATCTAATTTATGCATAAAATCATTTATGATGAAAATAACACTTTAAATATAAAAATATATCTTTTATGCATATGTTTATGCATACAAATCATTTATGATGAAAATCACACTTTTAATATAAAAATATATCTTTTATGCATATGATTATGCATACAAATCATTTATGATAAAAATCACACTTTTAATATAAAAATATATCTTTTATGCGTACTTTTATACATAGAATCAATAATGATAAAAGTAACACTTTTATAAGTTAAAAATGTCTTTTATGTTAAAAAATCCATTTTGATGAAAGTAACACTTTCATAATAAAAGAAAATTATTCCTTTATGCATAAAAATCTATTTTGATGAAAGTATCACTTTCATAATAAAAAGATTATTCTTTTATGCATGAAAATCAGTAATAATAATCAATATGCATCTTCTATGCATGAAAATGACACTTTTAGAGTATAGAATTGATAGGAATTACTCTTTTAGCATAATAAAAGATAATTCTTATTTCCAAAAATTTAACCATAACCTCCTTTGTATGGCTGACCATTTTTTAATTTTTCTTACTTAATTTTGTCTTAAAAATTAACTCTAATTGATAATAAAAAATATGCATCTTCTGTGCATGAAAATGGCACTTTTAGAGTATAGAAATGATAGGGAATACTCTTTTAGCATAATAAAAGATAATACTTATTTCCAAAGATTTTCGCCATAACCTCCTTTGTAAATTCACTTATAAAAGAGAAAACATTATAAAAAGTTTAATTCCAACAATTATCACTTAACTAGGATAAAGAAGGGTTGATTCTAAGAAGAGAGAGGGGGGAAAAGCCTTTCGATCAAGGCATAGCATCCACTTATCACTTCAAACAATCATAAACATTAGAAAAACATAAAATCAATAAAGAAAATTACAAGAATCTCTACTTACATAATTTCTTGGAGCTTTCCTTTGGCTTGATGGTTTGAGGGTTCAACTCTTGTTTGTAACAAGAGTGGCCACCAATCTTTGGAAGAGGGAAATGTCAAAAACTAGTGAATTATTAATAAATTCACAGTTCTTCGCTTGAGAGGAGTAGAGTAACAGTGCATAAACACTATTATTTTTCAACAAAGGGGGAGGCTTCTATTTATAGGAAAAATTGAGTTCCTAACCAAACAACTGATTCTAGAATTTTCCAAATCAGTTTGGTCAATTTTTGACCATTTTTAGGTCAGTTGAGCTAACTTTTTGGAACTAGACTTGAATTAGGAGAGAGGAGAGATGAAATATCTCAATTTTTGAAGATATAAAACTCAATTGCACATGTGAAGTAGGCGCCTCATTCATGAGGGGAATTCCCCCATACTGAGGTGTCAAAAATGCATCATTTCACCTAAATATCTCTCTTTTTTAACTATTAACCTTGTCCTTAGTCAACTCTTCATCTTATGTGAGTATTTACTCATTTTTGGGGATTTTCCTTTTATTCTCCTATTTATCTCCTCCCTTCATTTGGATGAATCTTATTGGTCCATAGGAACCTTAATTTAAAATTTCAAAAAAATATTCACCCCCAGGATAATGCCTCTTGAACAGATTATACTTATAAATTTCTAATGCACCTTCTGAAAATCTTTTTAAACTTCTGTTTTGGGGAAACTTATTTTAATAAGAAGAGATATTTTTCTATCCAAAAATATTCAAAATCTGAATATTCTCTCTCTAGAATATTTTCTCTCTCTAGGCCAAAACAAGGAGAAACAAGATCTTTTATATTTCTAAAGAGGGAATTGATTACAGGGGAAGATGCTGGATATCTTGATAGGCTAGGGAGGAATCTTACATTCTACCCCTCTTAAAAACGCGAGATGTCCTCATCTCGCAGGTGGAGTATGATCTCTTTCATCTTCTTCTTCTTCTTCTTCAATCACGTCCAACGTTGCTGCCTTGGAAGTGGACGAAAGTGGACGGTCGATTTGTGAACTCTCTTTGACTTCCCCTATTCTGAGGTGGAGGTCTTGCATTACTTTGGATTGAAACTGTAGGTTGGATAGAGGGTCTACCTCTGGGATTTCCTTGATTTTGGCGGATAGAAGCATGACTACCCTCGAAGGAAGGGGCTGGAGTCTGGAATCTTGATCCTTGATTTCCCTGCACTGAAAACCTTGATCCAAAAGGAGTTGGGCAATCCATGCTGCGATGTCCAAACCCTTGATAATTATAGCGTTTCACTCTCTTGTTCAAGGGTGGTACTTCTGAAGTTGAAATCCAGGGGATTGAGTTTTGGGAAAAAGACATTTCTTCCATTCTGAAACTTCCCATATCCTGGGTTTTACCCTGATATCTCTTAGGCGGAGGAAGGTTGGAATCACCTTTTGAAAGGTGATGGTGCTGGCTTTGGCGGGACTTTGACATCAAAGGCTTTGGCGAAATCCTTTGCCATTCTTACTGCTTCAGCCACCATTGAGATAGGTTTTGCATTCTTGACTAAAGTATCCAATGGCTCGTTCATTCCCCGAATGAACCTGGCCATCACTTGCTCTTCATCCAATTGAGGGGAATATTTAAGGAAAAGGGCAAAAGCCTGATGGTACTCTTCAACTGTCCAGTTTTCTTGCTTTAGTTCCAAGAACTCATTCCTCTTAATTTCAAGAAAGCCTGGGGGACAAAACCTCTTTTTGAGGTAAGCCTTGAGATTGGTCCAAGTTTGGGTATTTCGATCGAGACGGTTTGGGTATTTCGGTCGAGACGGTTTGTCTCTCGTAGTGGTTTTTCCATGCCACTCTAGCTATCTCCACTATCTTTAGCCTTACAAGAGCCATTTTCCTCTTCTCATTGTACCCGGTGACATCGAAGTATTCTTCTATTGATTCGATCCACTTCTCCAACAGTCTCGCCCAAGTTTTCCCCTTCACCCTTGAAAGGTCCAGGCTGCGAACTATGAAGAGTTTTACGAACATCCAGGTCGAGCTCTTCTTCATCGAGTTGGGGGTTAACATTTCTACCACGACGACCTCGATCCATGTTCCTATCAATACAAAAATTCTTGTTAAGTCTCTTTATTTAAGATTCATAGGGATCATCATTTTTCAATCAGAATCCAAATCAACTCATCAGTTCTCAACCAGAATTTAAAAATCATATCAACCACATTCGAATTCATCACAACTGGATAGCATTAATGCTTATAATTTCAAGTCTTAGGTGTACTCATATATACTACCAGTAAAGAGCTGCAGTTATACCCTTGGTATATACGGGTAGTCATGGTTCTTGGAACTATAAGATAAATACCATCATGTCTAGGCCTCAAGCAAGTCAGGGATTCAATTGCGGTACTTCCATCTGAAGACCCAATTACCAATTTACGAATTTCACTTTGAATTTCAAATTGTATGAATTTTATCATACAATTACAACCTTTTAGTGCTTCTTGATAAATTTTTGACATATTTGGCTTCTCGGTTGATCCTCATTAGCCAAATAGCTCTGATACCAACTGTAAGATCCCTGACCCCACTGCGCAACGAATTCTGGGATGCTAGCAACAGAAGTAGCACTTCTTGCGTGGGGCAGGGTCCCACACTCGGGGCCTCGGCCACGGATATCCAGACAAGAGACTAATCCATCGGTTTTTCCAAAACCGAACCCGAAAAACTTCCTTTGCTCGGAAAGCACACGCGATTCCACCAGGATAACTTTTTCCTAACGCAATCAAAAGCCTTAACTAACTGAACTAATCTGACCAAACTCGTAAGTTCCATAGTCAGATCAAAGGACAGATTGCACTTGGATCATAGAGACCAACGCTTTTCTCCTCATCGAGAGGCACAGCCGTTGATCCTTTTTTCATAGAATAATTTTTATCCGGGATTTACTTCATCTATCGAACTAAACAGAAATTGAGTCTCGATTTATGGATCCATCAGTCCAACCTAACCCCATCCAGTCCCATGGGTTAGTAGCAAACTGCCCAACCACTGTAGTGATGGGATCCAATTAGGAATTTGGTTAGGTTTTATCTCGGGTACCATCCCAGGCCCCCTAACCGGATGTTCATGCAAAAAGTCAATATTAGGTAATTTGGGAAAAATCTCACATTTTGGGAATCAATTACTCCATATAGTTTTGGACATATCTTAAACATACTAACTCTAAATTTATCAGAGATCATAGATTTAGATTCTACTCTTCAAGATCTTTCCAATGATATATCACATGAGGGGGTTTTGACAAATTTTTGGACAAGTTCACCATGCTCCCATTTTTCAAATGGGAATGGGATTTTTCCCAAATTATCTAATATGGTGTTCAAACATAAAACTAGTCACACCACTTACACACGGGGATTTTTTTTGCGAGCTTTTTTTGCCGAGCTTTTTGGAGCAATGAACAAGGAGTCTGAGCTTTGCAAAGGACCATGAACTTACTATGAGCTTTGTAAAGGACCAAGAACTTACTTACATATAAATAACAAGCTTCGAAAGATCAACATACAAAATATACATATACATATACCTATCTAAATTCATGCACCTCATACATATACACATACAAAATATACATATACATAGATACATGCAAGAGGTACCTACATACTAACATATATACATACATACTTTCTTACTTACTTAAATATGTATAATAATTTACATATATACATATACCTATCTAAATTCATGCACCTCATACATATACACATACAAAATATACATATACATACATACATGCAAGAGCTACCTACATACTAACATATATACATACATACATACATACATACTTTCTTACTTACTTAAATATAAAAAACAATCCTTTAAAGATAAAAAATGTATATACCGATCTTTAAAGTTCCAAACCATGAAAATCTCAATTACAAAGTCTTTTGATTCACATCATACTTATTGATATAATTATATATATACATATATCTACCTAAATTCATACACCTCGTACAAATACATATACATACATACATACAAGAGCTACCTACGCATCACTAACATATATACATACATTACATACATACTTTCTTACTTACTTAAATATATAACACAATCTTTAAAAGATAAAAAATGTATATATCGATCTTTAAACTTCTAAACCATATCAATCTCAATTACAAAGTCTTTTGATCTACAAATTATAGCATTCTTCTACGTGTCATTCCCGACCTAATGAGAAATCTCCCAGACATGCTTTGGCTACCTCCATATCATTCTCTATCCCCATATAGTGCCTTTTTAACTCTTGGCATGCATGTCCCAAGCCTCCACATCCCACAAAAACATGCTTTGGCTACCTCCATATCATTCTCTATCCCTATATAGTGCCTTTTTAACTCTTGGCATGCATGTCCCAAGCCTCCACATCCCGCAAAAACGTCCAAGACACCATCTCCTTCACTTGAGAAGGTCTCCACTAGCCACCTACAATGAAATGCAATCATAAATGTGCATCTAAGTATTTTGAAAAAGTAGCTATGAAAATGAACAGAATAAAAATTGTCTCACCTAAAGAACATAGGAGATCTTTCTGCACCACCTCGAATGTAGCACTCCAAGACCATCGTGCGTTGGAATGGATGCTTCTTATTCTTCTCAAAAATGAAATTTCGTTGAGCGTTGAATAACTTCTTTGAAACATTTTGCCTAGCCTCACGATCAATAATAGGGACATGGCAATTTACTCGATAGAACATACTAAGCGCCAATGTATCCACCTACCATAACGAGAAAACATTATGTTTGGATATCCATACCACATAACATGTATACATAAAGGGAAATATTTGAGAGATTATGACTTACCCGTTCTCCATTCTCATACAAATAACTTGATTCCACATGAACAGACATTGTTCGATGCATGACCAATCCAACTTTCTTTCTCATGGAATATATTTTAGGAAGTTGATCCATTAGACTCAAACACACAAACCAACCCTCATCAGCCACACAAACAAACCAACAAAACTAAGTGTGGCACGTATCAATGATGAAGAAACTTGATTCCATGAGGGACACCCATCTGTATCTACATTAACAACCTATAAACTTGTAGGAAAGTCAGCCCATACGAGGCGAGCCACTATATCTGAGGGAGCACCTCTATGAGATAGAGCCTTGGGAATCTTCATCAAGAATTCTTCCACACTATAACAAAAAGATTTATGATGTTTTGTTTTGGTAAGTATAACTTGGAAAACTAATTATATGGTGAAATTATTCTTTTTACCTATCTGAGCCCTCCGAAAGAGTGTGGACGTCTACCAGCAATATGTGTGAAGAACATCTCTCACCTGCAAGTAAACAAGACAAAAAATGAGATGTATTTCGAAAGCACACTCTTCTCAAAATAAATTTGCGATGGAAAGTACTCTTACTAGTCATGTCCATGATGTCATGTTTTCCTGACACCTCCCCCTCTTGAAGATGCTCTAGAGGGTCTCTCTCTTGAAGATGCTCTGGAGGGTCTCTCTCTTGAAGATGCTCTGGACGATGATTGCCATCCCAAACAAGAAACTTCTTACCCCACTGAGATCCTCCCACTCAGTTCCTCTGATTTCATCCTCAAATCTGTCATGTTGTACCACCCAGTATGGTCCCCATTCTTGCAAGTCTATTTGTGTGACCGCGAAATACATAGAGCTTCTGGGACGTGTAAGTGAAACTAAAAAAGGAGGAGATGCTTCGACATAGCCATGGCAGTCAAAGGAAACACGAAACACCTCAAGTTGGCTAGAAACTGTACGGATGGCTTCATTTGGAATCAGCCTGCATAAAGGGACCAATGGGGTAGAGGAATTACGTTGCACAAAAAACTTACTGAATACATCACCAAGCAATCCCAATTCAATATATTTTCCAAGAAGCCTTCTATGGATCTCCCCTTGACCAGTACTAGATTCAGGCATCTCCATGTGAGTTGGAGGAGGTGAGCTCATTGAGCCAATTTCGTTCTCCAACACAAACGCTTCTTCCTCATAAACAAGAGAATTATGCGCTTCTGTTTCCTCTCTAATAGGAGAGATACATGTGAGGACATAGGTGTCCGTGATTGAGCTTCCTCGCTAAGAGTCAAACAAACACGCCCAGATCTAAGTGAGTATCCCCCCCTGTTGTCTGTAAGACACACACACCAAGCCCAAGTAAGCATATCTAAAAACATTAAAACACAATCTCATTAGAATCTTGGCTATTCACATCATATACCTTTCTTAGTCTTTGCCTGTTGTTTTCCTGCTTTTCTTGGAGCCATCTGTCTCTCTTTTGCCCTGAATATGAGTAGCAAACAGTTTGAGCTGAATGACAGATAGAGATGATCAACCTCACACATAAACCCTACTTCATGTCTATAGGAAAACATCAACCTCACACACAACCTTACTACATGTCTAAGAAAACATTCACGATGGTGAAAGCTCTAGAGGCTAGCACACAACTTCAAAGAGTAGATCTCAGTAAGCTCACAAGGCATGATACCAAAACCAAGATCGGGCCATAACTATAGGCTCTATTCAAAGAAACCTCTAGGAAAGAAACACTCACCCATCATCAACTAATGGGCCCCACTGTGCTGGATCCACCATGCCCAAACCAGCCCCAATAGTGCCAGGCCCATCTAGTTTTTTGGAAACCATAGAATTGGACTGGATGTAGGGAGTATTAGATTACTTGAATAAATGCATGACAAATGTCCCCAAAAATAAATGTCCAAACTACAAACAATCATAAGGAAAAAAGATGTGGCATGTTCTTAGAGCACAAAGTCACAGAAGAATTGAGGAGCTAGCAAGAACCACCATAGGAAGAACTGCATAATCTTGAAGAGAGCATAAGCCAATCAAGTGGAAAACCTACAAAGGCAGCTAACAGAGATCCAAGAGGCCAAGAAAGGGCTAGGACAAGATCACCATAGCCTCATCTCCATCCTCCACCTATAGTAGCCGAGGGATACTACCAAGGGAAGAGTCAAATATGGGTACCAAGGAAGGGGGGTGACATTCATTTTTAAAGGTATCCTTATAAGCTTAAATAGGGGCCTATTAGTGAATCCCTCGGGATCTCATCAGATCAGTCTTGAGTGAAATTGTCCAAGAGTAGGGTTGTTAAGCTGAGTGGAATCATTGAGTTGAGTGGGATTGTCATGATTTGAGTTCACAGAGTGCTACGATCCTAGAAAATAGAATCTTTATGGAGCTTAGATTTACAATCATTTTATATCCATACATGCACATTGGGATTAGTTGTATTGATGATTACCTTGTGAGAATAAGAAAAAAACATAGATTTACAATCATTTTATATCCATACATGCACATTGGGATTACATTGGGATTAGTTGTATTGATGATTACCTTGTGAGAATAAGAAAAAAACATAGAGTTTGAAGAATATACACATGCTTGCAAGCTTAGTATCTGAATTGAATTCGACAACTATATACATGATGCCTTAAAACACATAAAAGACTACACATCTCCCCCCTTGCCCCCGTTGCTCCAGCCACCCCAGGCTCCCGACAGAGCCTGGGGATGGTCTGCGCTAGCCATCCCCAGGCTCTGCTGGGAGCCTGGAGTGGCTGGAGGGATAATTAACTGGATGGACAAAAGGCTTGCAACCCAGCCCACCATAGTGTGTTTGCCAGGCCAGCCAGATGTGGAGTTCGAGCAGTTCGCGGGCTACGTGAGCGTCGCCGACGATGCAGACACTGCCGGAGAGGGCGGACGGGCACTCTTCTATTGGCTCACGGAGGCAGCCACTAATGCGGCCTCAAAACCTCTCATTATGTGGCTCAATGGAGGTGATTATGTGCAATTGATGAATGATCGTTAGTCTTTAGGATGAGTAAATACGACGTTTTATGGCATGAGTAAATACGGCATTTTACGGCATGCTCTGCGGTGTGAGTGCAGGTCCCGGGTGCTCCTCGCTAGCGTTCGGAGCGATGGGCCATTCCACATCAATTCAGACTCTAGTTCCCTCTACATGAACGATTTCTCGTGAAACAAACGTGATCACAAGCTTGGTTCATGACCTACCGTTCGGTCGCTGACACTGTAAGCATGCTTTATTTTACGCACGAGAAAAACACATCTTACGATCCTTTTTGTTCTGCCCTGCAGTCGCTAACGTGATCTTCTTGGAGGCTCCTGCTGGTGTGGCTGCCTCCGTGAGCCAGTAGTAGAAGAGTGCCCGTCCGCCCTCTCCGGCAGTGTCTACGTCGTCGGCGATGCTCACGTAGCCCGCGAACTGCTCGAACTCCACATCTGGTTGGCCTACGCACTAGTCCTCACCAGCCTTAGCGTCGCCGAACGTCTCAGAGCTGTTGTTAGTGTAAGAGAAACCCACACCAGCAGGAGCCACCCCAGGCTCCCGGCAGAGCCTGGGGATGGTCTGCGCTAGCGCAGACCATCGCCAGGCTCTGCTGGGAGCCTGGGGTGGCGGGCCAAGTGCAGCTTTGATTCTCAACAAAACCCTTTGTTTGATATGACAAAGACTTAGAAAGCTTTACAGGGTATGCAAAAAAAAATGTTGATTATTGCTCAAAAGAAAATGCCAAAGCATGCGTTTGTTGGACTCTGCGTTTTCTTTTTCTCTTTTTTTTTCTCAAGTCGAGATGATGATGGCCTTCAATGCAAGCTGGTGGTGATGATAGGCACCGACGACTGTGTGGTTGAGGCCAAAAATACGAGTCTACAAGGCTGACTGGGCATAGAAGGAGTCGGTGGTGGCAGGCACAGCGAGGCGAATGTGGTGCTTGTTGAGAATCAAAGCTGCACGTGGCCAGCCACCCCAGGCTCCCGGCAGAGCTTGGGGAT
This sequence comes from Cibotium barometz, assembly GCF_041138505.1. Taxonomy (NCBI): domain Eukaryota; kingdom Viridiplantae; phylum Streptophyta; class Polypodiopsida; order Cyatheales; family Cibotiaceae; genus Cibotium; species Cibotium barometz. The sequence goes on from NC_141052.1 coordinate 36,420,538, forward strand.
GGTCTGCGCTAGCGCAGACCATCCATGTACTGCTGGATCAGCTTCATGTCTCGGACGGGCAGGGACGTTTGCAAGCATGGAGCGAGGGCCCGCACAGACGCCTGTGTGGAGAGCAGCATACCCACAGCACTGGAGAGCCAGCTCAGACCGAGGAGGGATGACTTGGAGTCGCCAGCCTGTGTAAGAAGTTCCTGGAAGCAGTGTGCCAGATCAGCCTCGAATGCTTGCAAGGCAGATGCAGTCTCGGTGTAGACGCGGGACTGGCGCTTGTTACACTGAAGGCGGCAAAGAAGGGAGGAGAGGAAAGACCTGGAAGCCATAGTACTGATGGTCTGCGCTAGCGCAGACCATCCCCAAGCTCTGCCGGGAGCCTGGGGTGGCTGGCCACGTGCAGCTTTGATTCTCAACAAGCACCACATTCGCCTCGCTCTGCCTGCCACTGCCGACTCCTTCTATGCCCAGTCAGCCATGTAGACTCGTATTTTTGGCCTCAACCACACAGTCGTCGGTGCCTATCATCACTACCAGCTTGCATTGAAGGCCATCATCATCTCGACTTCTTGAGAAAAAAAAAAGAGAAAAAGAAAACGCAGAGTCCAACAAACGCATGCTTTGGCATTTTCTTTTGAGCAATAATCAACATTTTTTTTTTTGCATACCCTGTAAAGCTTTCTAAGTCTTTGTCATATCAAACAAAGGGTTTTCTACATCATCAAACATCAGCGTCTACATCATTATCATCATGTGCATTAACCTTCATCCTCGGGTAGTCGCCAAAGGCCAATGCTCCCTTTTCCATGGTATTCACCAAAGGCTGGCCTCACGTATGTCCATGGCTGCTGTAGGTATTCACCTCCTACAAGTTCCCAAGACTGTAGAGACCACTCCTTCCGCTAGCATAACACCCAATACGTGAAGGCCCACTACTATGACTTCTACTGGAACTACCGTAAATCTCCCCTTGCCCCTGTTGCTCCAGCCATGCGCTAGCATCACCAGGCTCTGCCCCGGGAGCCTGGGGTGGCTGGCCACAGGCTGCTTGCCTACGCAGCCACTCCTACGCTCCCTTGTCCAAGAGTATTCGCCAAAGGCGCTCCCTTTTCCATGTTATTCACCAAAGGCTGGCCTCACGTATGTCCATGGTTGCTGTAGGTATTCACCTCCTGCAAGTTCCCAAGACTGTAGAGACCACTCCTTCCGCTAGCATAACACCCAATACGTGAAGGCCCACTACTATGACTTCTACTGGAACTACCGTAAATCTCCCCTTGCCCCCGTTGCTCCAGCTACCCCAGGCTCCCGGGGCAGAGCTTGGGGTGGCTGGAGCAACGGGGGCAAGGGAGGCATCATGACCGGTTAAACCGGTCTCCTTCTCCACCTCCACCTCCACCTCACCCTCTCCCTCACCATCGCCGTCGCCACCAACATAGCCGCCACGTCCAACATAGCCGCAATCTTCTCCACCGCCACCTCCAACATAGCCGCCGGCTCTCAATTTAACAGAAAAAGAACAGCAGAGAGAACAGTACCTCTTTTCACAGATGCGTTCGCCCGTTGGCCCGTTTGCCTGCTGAGTTGAGAGTACCCTAAAATATATGTACCATATATGTGTGTGTGTGGCCTAAAATATATATAGCCTAAAGATAGATACATACATATACACACATATATATGGCTAAAAATATATTAAGCTATAGATAGACACACACACACATTTTTCAATGGTTCAATATGTGTGGCATACTTTTTTAAAACTTTTATATTATTTATGTTATTGAAATTGTGTGTGTGTGTGTGTGAGTGTGTGTGTGTGTGCGTGAGAGAGAGAGAGAGAGAGAGAGAGAGAGAGAGAGAGAGAATATGTGATGCACAACAAAGAGAAAACTCATGCTCTTTTAAAACTTTTTTAAACATTTAGGCTCAAAAGAGAGAGAGAATATAGTTTAGTCTAGGTATTTATATATTGATGTATATATATATATATTAGTCTAGGTATTTATTAGGTTACACACACACACACACACACATATTAAACTATATGTATTTTAATAAATGTGTGTGTGTGTGTGTGTAGCCTAATAGATATATAGTCTAATATATCTATATATCCTAAAATAGATAAAAGGCTAGTCTCTTTGTAAATACACACACACACACACACTAAAATATATATATCCTAATAGATTCTTAGCCTAAAATATATACAATATAATATATCCTAATAGATTCTTAGCCTAACATATATACAATATAATATATAAATATAGACATGTGTGTGTGTGTGTATTTACAAAGAGACTAGCCTTTTATAAAAATAATACTTACCAATAAATGTATATATTTGTATATTTTTTTATATATTTGTAGATACATATATATTTGTATATTTTTTATTAAAAAAATTTTATCGTCCATTCTCAATCGTGATTGCTCTACCTTGTTTTATCATTTCAACCGCCTTCATTCTCAATCGTGATTGCTCCACCTTGTATTATCATTTCAACCGCCTTCATTCTCAATCGTGATTGCTCCACCTAGATACCTGATCTTCTATTTTTGTTTCATAAAGTCCCACCTGTTCCTTTGTTTTTATATTTTCATTTCACATTTTTGTCTCTCCTGTCCTTTCTACATCTTCGTATTGCCTTCCCTATGGAGCCACACTGTCACCTTTGAGTGGGAGCTTGATGGCTGCAGCAAAAAATCTCAAACTTTAATACTTTTCCACCAGACCACGCTCCTATGGACACGTCCAGTAACATCAAACATGTCTGTAAGTTGTACCGTGCATATTAGATATTGTGTTGGTACTTTGGAGTGCCATAGGCTCAGGTGTCCTTTTTACTTGAACAATAAAAGGTATAACAACACCTTCTTTCATGGACATCTGACAAAAAAGATTGCAGTTGGACTTCTGACAGAGGATGAGAAAACTAAAATAGTTTGTCACTTTTGTCGCAAAACTACACACTGTGTGCAAGTGTGTAGATGTGTTGCGTATTACGTAATGCCTCGTGACATAACTATTACAAGAATGATGCTCCACACTGGGCTGCATGAACATCCAATTCAGCCAGGAACTTCAAGGTCAATGTTGAAGCGCGTGAAAATGTTTGTTTCTCAAGTGTTGAAAGCCCAGAGAAGTGCAGATCCTCGAAAAATACAGATGGATATTGTGAAGGATATGCTGTTTTTCTCCATGATGAATCAAAATGATGAGCTACCTATAAGTACTGGGGATCATGAGCTCTGTAATTTTTTGGAGGAGTTGAGTCCTTTTGTGGAAAACCAGAGGTGAGTATCCATTCTGTAACTTAATTATATTTGGATGTATTATCAGATGGGGAAGCACAAAAGTGAGGGACCAAGCTTGAGCAAGTTGCTGGACAAGGTGGCAGTAAGGTCAAGACCAACACCACCACAAGTGGCTCGCATGGCCCATGAAACAGTAGCTAATACTCCTATGCATGAGGATTCAAGGCCTCTACATGAAGATAAGGAGACTATTCAACGGAAGAGGGTGAGGACAATGGAAGTAGACCAATGCTCACATCGTCCAGGTTATGTAATGCAGAGCAGACATCGTCAAAACTGGGGAACAGCAAAAAGAGTAAGTTTTGGAGATAGATCTCTAGAACAAACGGTGCAGCAAGTCACGCTTCAAGGGGAGGACCAAAAAGTCCAATGACTGGGGAGGAAACAAAGATGTCGGACATGAAGAGCCTAAACAACATTATGGCACAATGAGCGGAGAACAAATGCATATAAAGGAAGAGGCCGTTGGGACGCACAATGTGGGCCATTAGACGAACCCCATTGAACTCAAAAGTCAAATGTTTGGGAGGTAGTGATGGAAGACTTAAGTGCAACTCATACATACAGGAAAGCTCTATTGGAGTTGTTGCCCCTAGCTTCTACTCAGAGAGACGACATCCTGGTCTGGGAGGGCCAAAGGCTCAAATGATGTGGTTTTGTCCTTCAGATGTTTCACACACATGGCATGTAGATCCAAACATAATATACAAGCCATCATACCCAGATATGTGGAAAGTGGATGTTGGGACCAACATAACCAGCCAAGAGGTAGAGAAATTAGTAAAGGCAGGGTTCAAGTTAGATGTTACTCATGAAGAACCTTTTGTGTCAGGGGTGGGAGAAACGTCCACACAAGCAGCGGGCAACAAAGAAAGTGACAAGAGGCCACATCATGCTATACAGAAAACAAAGAGATCAACCAAGTGGCGGCATTGGATTTCCAAAGAAGCAGAAAAGAAGATTGGTAGTGCCGAGGCCATGACAGCGACAGTCCTTAATGAGAGTGCAATGCAGCCGTCCCCCTACTCTATTTTTCATTTGGCATGTGAGAGTGGAGAGGACTATTTTATACACATCAAGGTACAACCTTGGTGTACATGTCCTGTTTTCATGATGCAAAGAGAATCTAGAGGAAAGTCTTACGTTGCATGTAAGCATATCTATTTTGTCTTCTTGCGAGTTTTGGGATTACATAAGAATGAGGATATGGTAATGCATCAACCGACACTATCACCAAAGGAAGTAGGCAATATACTATCACGTCCTCAAAGCAAGGATGTTTGTGCCTATACTTAAGCTTTAATCAAGCCTTTCATGTTCGTGCCTACTTAAGCTTGTAAGGAAATGTGAAGTCAATCTTTTTGTAAGAAAATTTGAACCCAATATTTTTGTCTTGCTTTGGGATGGAGTATACTGTCACGTACTCTAAAGTCTTATTGTAGGTAGCTTGTGACGCTATGGTTGTACCAACCATATATCTTCTTGTAAGAAAATGTGAACTCAATCTTTTTGTAAGAAAATATGAGCCGGGTATACTTGTTTTTACTTGTGTGGAAATAAATATTGGAAGAAAGGTACATAGATAGGTATGTTTGTGCCTACATTTAAGTTTCTTTGACATAAAATGTGTGTTTATATGTAGGAAGGTAGGTAGGTAGGTATGTAGGTATGTATGTATGCATGCATGTATATGTTTGGGAGTATGCATGCATGCATGCATGCATGTATGTATGTATTGTACAAATGTGTGTATATATGTATGTATGTATATATGTAGGAAGGTAGGTAGGTAGGTAGGTAGGTGTATTTGAGAATATGCATGTATTTATGTATGTATGTATGTGAATGTATTTATTTCTCTTTCATAAATACTTACTATATAAAAGCTCACCAAAATGTATCATTTTTCTTACAAGCTCACATAAAACTATCTTATCTCCAAAAAGCTCGCCAAATAAAGCTCGCAAAAAAATCAAACCCCTTACACACCCAATATGAAATTGCCTTTTTCACAGATTCAGTCATCTTTAAAACAATCATTTAATGAAACCATAGTATCACTGATCACAATCCTCCAAAATATCTGGTTGAATCTTAATTTCTAATCATTCCTTCATCAGAGTATCTATGGCATCATTGGCAACCAGAACGCTCACCATCTATTCACTCAGGGGCCTTTTCAATAGTTCCTAGCTCATAGTACTCGGCAATATAATCACTTATAAAAATCAAGATGAAATCTCCGTTGAAGATCAGCAAGATCAACCAGCATATCCATACAAAAGAGCCATGGACTCATCCGTTGAGGACCAGCAAGGTCAATCAACCAGATCCATGCCCGGTTTCAAAAAACAACTCTTACTCTTTGTTCCAATATCTTCCACGATGCACGTGTGGGTATCTTCGTCGACCCAGAGCCCGAGCACCGTATGGTCAGCACCCTCTAGGATCCTTCGCATGTCACCTAGCGCTTCACTCATAGGCCGCTTCCTTGGTCCCTCATCCACCGTACCGGAAGCTCACCATTTAAATCGAACCGAGGCTGGTCAAGACCTCGGGTGACCTTGCTACTTGAGACGTCCTCCATTGACTCTCCGTCAGCTGTTGCAACTTATCAGGTAGGTCTCCACGACCACATTCTCAAGACAGTCAAAATGCTTCCCTAACATTCTTGACATAAAACAGTCATTTACAAATAGATCACAAATACAGTTTCTATAAAGAATTCACATCTTTCTAGTTTGTTCCACATCAATCCATATTGCTTAACCCAATTCCAATTCATAAGTATATCAATTCTTGACCAGATACATCATTTTCCATCCCATCTCATCAAATTCATTCACTTCACATAACATCCATTCCTATCTTTCTTAATTTAAATTACATCTCATCACATCCATTTCTCATTACATCTCATTCGTTCACATATTATATTATTCATTTCACATTCTGATTCACATGACATCTCATCTCATCCATTCGTTCATATCGACTTCTTGTCCATTCACATACATATTCGCATTCATATATCCACATCCACATCCACATTTATACATCCACATCCATACATCCATTTCCACATCCACATCCACATCCATACATCCATTTTCACATCCACATTCATACATTCACATCCACATTCACATTCATATATCCACATCCACATCCATACATCCATTTCCACATCTACATCCATTTCCACATCTACATCCATACATCCATTTTCACATCCACATTCATACATTCACATCCACATTCACATTCATACATCCACATCCACATCCATTTCCACATCCACCTTCATACATTCACATCCCCATTCACATTCATACATTCACATTCACATTCACATACATCCACATTCACATTCACATTCACATCCATACATCCATATCCACATTCCACATCTACATCATTTCTTTCACATACATATAACTACATCCATTCTTTCACATACATACATCTCCATCTATTCCTCGTCCATTTTCATCTATTTGATTCGTTTCACATCCTCATATCTATTTATAAAATACAAGAGAATATTTTTGATATAGGATTTCTTTACGCATCTATTTATGCATAAATTCCATTTTAAGGAGACTAACACTTTCGAAATAAAAATCAATCTTTTATGCATCTTCCTATGCATAAATTCATTTTAAATGAGAATGACACTTTTGAATTAAAAAGCAATCTTTTATGCATCTTCCTATGGATAAAATCAAAATTGACGAAAATAACTCTTTTGAACTAAAAATAGATTTCTTTATGCATCTTTTTATGCATAAAATTAAAATTGATGAAAATAAATCTTTTGAAATAAAAATAGATTTCTTTATGCATCTTTCTATGCATAAAATCAAAATTGATGAGAATAACACTTTTGGATTAAAATAAATTCTTTATGCATCTTTCCATACATAAATCCAAATTAGTAGGAATTACACTTTTAGAATAAAAGAATTTCTCTTATGCATCTAATTTATGCATAAAATTATTTATGATGAAAATCATACTTTTAATTCAAACCTTAAGTCATTACATTATGGAAGGAGACCAAATGTACCCAATGTACTTAGCAGCCCCCATGCCGCGGGCCAGAAACATGATTAGGATGGTTAAACGACCACCCATATAGTGCTATGATTGCGTGGGACCTCACCAAGTGGCCGAGTGTCCCAATAGGAAAGGGATGGCGAGTACCTTTGTAGGTTCTCCCACCCCCTGACTCCCATGTGTGTTGGGTGTGGTATTGATCACATGTATATAAGGCCACTAAGACCTGGAACAATAGGAAGGGCTCACAAAGCAAATCCGAGCACCAGTCTTAACTTGTTGAGCGTTAGAGATGGTTTCATCAGAGCAGTCCCACTTAACATTATAATAACTAGACTGTAGAACAAGCAGAGGGCCACAACTCACACTGCAACAGCATCAACCTCACGAGACCAGGGCCAAGCTAGTTCCCCTGAACAAGCATGAGTGACTAGGCACTCAAGAAAGAAAGCCACAAAGATTGGCAAAGGCAAGTGCCGAGTGGTTATCAAAAGTGGTTCAAAAGATGGCACAACAACTCATGCATCAACTTCTTCGTCTTTTGAAGAAGAAGACTTGCTACACTCTGTCGCCCGAGCCAACAAACCTATCGACACGCACCAACTACCAAAAAATCTCACTGAATATCCTAATCCTATAAAAGAAAAAGAGAGACTCTTGGTGGGGCAACCCAAGAGTTGGTCAAGGAATGCCAAGCGCAAATGGAAGATGAGCCTCTTACAGCCTATCTGGAACCATGCTCATCGGTCTCAAATCTGAGACTTGTGGGAAGAAGCTCAAGTATATCCTAGAGAGCTCCCCATACCATTCACCCCCACAAATGCTAACAGAAGTAGTAGCTCCCCCAACAGGGAGACAAGGTGGCTGAATATCTTAGAAACCTAGGGGATGAACATCTTAGGAGAACGAGCACTGAAATCCCTGTTCCCATCCCTTACACTCAAAGGAGCTTAAGACTAAGCCAAACCAACCTTCCTCATGGGACAGCCCCAGCTCCAAGAGACATTGCGGGTCTCTCCTTCTTCCTCTCTTCTCTGATCCAAATCCCTATCGGCACCTTGCTCCAAGGTAGCCCAAGTTTATGGAATTATCTGAAAGACTGGATGAAAGGATGCCTCGAGGCATGCATGCACGAAACTATGGAGCCTAAGAGCTCTAATGAATTCGAGGAAGAAGAATTTCTTATACCCCATAAGGTAATTAGCACCCCAACGATTCGAGTGAATAAGCTCGGACAATACTTCAAAGGAGACGAACTCAATGTGGCTTTACCAATAATCTTCGATGGCTTCCAATTTACAACAATCTTGGATGGAGGACCAAGAGTGAGCATAGCTACAAAGCAACGTAAAATGGGGAGCACCTGCCTTGGATGACACTTCATTATTGGTCTCAAACTTGCTGATGGAGCCACAGCTAGTAGACCCATCGATATACTAAGAGATCTTAAAATTAAGATCCTCGGAACTACTTACCGTCACACCTTTGTGATGATGAATTTAGGATGTCAGCCAGTTCTGATGTCTACATCCTTGGCATACCCTTCCTAAGAGAATCAAAAATGATTCATGACTAGGATACCGACCACATATACATTTGGAGAAAAGATCAAACATTCAAAATCAATCTACGCACCTGGAAGGTACACCCCATGAGCGGTAGACCATTTACAGAGGACTCTGTACAACATGATCTACTGCAATCCATTTGTGCCAGATGTGCCACAAGCACTTGAAGATGAAAAGGATAGTGAAGGGTATACACTTCTTCTAGAGCCGCGAGACTCTGAGAACTGGATGCATATCCTTGCTACCTTGGACATTTTGCCTAGACGCACTAGCACAAGGTTTGTCACAGCAGAAGAGGAGGAGATTACATCTCTATATATGCTTAGTTCAGCATACTTGCCCAATGTTGCCACCCAAGAATCCAAACAAGTTATTAGAACAAAGCCATCAAGGGGTGCGCGCTCCCATAGAACTCATAGGCCTAAGGGATTCCTTGGGCCAGAATGATACATCTTCCCAAACGATTCAGATACTCATTGGCTCAAGTATGTTGGGGTGGTGGAAGCACATGACCACTTCAATGAAATGTGGCAAAAGGAGTTTATTGATAGCTCCCTTTTTATCCTCACAACCATTCCATAGCCAGCAGGGCTCGTCGAGTCCAAACTAGAATCAGAGAAGCTTTGCCACTCATCGTGCAAAGCATGCAACAAAAAGTTAGCACCACTGGTTGAAAAAGAAGTCAAAAGGCTAGTTTATGAAGAAAGTGCTAAAGCCGAAGATACTAGATAGGTACCTAAACATTTCAAGACCTCCCAGATGGCATAATAAATTTTTCCAAAGGTCTAATAGTGGGAAATTGGGGACCTCTTATGATGGTCCAGCCAAGGCCAAGGTCAAGGAGATAAATTTCACAAGCCTAGGAGAGGACCCGAGACTGGCGTATATTGGAGAAGACCTCTCTATAGAAGAAGAGACCGAGCTTATCGCTCTCTTAAAAGAATTTCGGGATTTCTTCGCCTAGAAGTACACGGACATGAAAGGTGTACCTCCTAAAGTAGTCCAGCACACCATTCCAATGGTTGATGGAGCCAAGCCGATCAAACAACGGGCTTATCCAATGAACCCAAAATACTCCAAGATGGTCCGCCCCAAAGAGATCAACAGACTCATCAATGCCGAATTTATCTACGAGATTGAGCATATGGAATAGGTATCACCCATTGTAATAGTGCCCAAGAAGAATGAAAAAGTCAGAGTGTGCGTCGACCTCCTTAAGAAAGTCAATGCCACCACCATCAGGGATCATTATCCCTTACCTTTCACAGAACACGTGCTAGAACGAGTAGCAAGAAAGGAATCCTACAGCTTCCTTGATGGATTCTCTAGGTACAATAAGGTACTGATCGATCCCAAGGACCAGCACAAAATAGTCTTTGCCACCCACTGAACGGGGAACATGTGCATACTGTGTTATGCCCTGTGGGCTAACCAATGCCCTTAGTACCTTCCAATGTCTCATGTGCATGGCTTACAAGGAATATCTTTGGAAATTCCTTGAGGTCTTCAAGGATGACCTTTGTGTTAATTCCTCCTTAAAGGAGCACCTTGCATGTTTACGTAAAGTGCTAGAAAGGTGTAGGCTATATCGCATCTCATTGAACCCACTAAAATGCCAATTTTTTGTTTGACATGGAGTAATCCTGGGACACATCATCTCCAGGCAGGGAATCTCTACTGTGACAACAAAGTGTGGCTCATCCTAGAGCTTCCCCCACCCACTAACTTCAAAGGAGTCTAGCGCTTCATGGGGCATGTCGGCTACTATCAGCGATTCATTTTCATGCATGTTAATATTGGTTGACCTCTTTATAGACTCCTCATCATCTTTGAGTGGACTGAAGAATGCCAAAGCACTTACACTATGCTCAAAAAAACCTTGGCAAGTGCTCCAATTCTTAGATCCCCCAATTGGGACATCATTTTTCACGTCCACATTGATGCCTCAGCTTTTGCTTCTGTTAGCTTTGTGCTAGCCCAATCGGCGGGAGAACACAAGATGGATTTCCCCATTAGCTTTGCGAGGTGCCAACTCAATGAAGTGGAGAGAAACTATACCACGACTAAGAGAGAAGGACTAGCCATGGTCAACACCATCAAGAAGTTTTGCCATTATCTCTTGGCAACTAAGTTTGTTTTCTTCGTAGACCACCAAGCCCTTCTACCTGGTAAACAAGCCTTGTAGGACAGGCAAAATCACCAGGTGGTTGCTTATATTTCTCAATTTTGACTTCATTGTCACAGTAAGGAAAGGCTCTCAATATGTTCTAGTAGACCACATCTCAAGGATCCCTAACGGTGAACCACCAGTGAGAGTAGATGATGAATTGCCATATGCCGCCCTATTCTAACTATGCTTGATTCCTAAATGGGGCGAGGAGGTGGCACACATCTTAGCCAATGGCTTACCTATAGATCCCCTCCTCAATATAGACCAAGCTTATTGTCTAAGCAAACAGGGGGGTTGATTTTTTTGCGAGCTTTATTTGGCGAGCTTTTTGGAGATAAGATAGTTTTATGTGAGCTTGTAAGAAAAATGATACATTTTGGTGAGCTTTTATATAGTAAGTTGAAAGAGAAATAAATACATTCACATACATACATACATATATACATGCATATTCTCAAACACACCTACCTACCTACCTACCTACCTTCCTACATATATACATACATATATACAAACATACATATATACACACATTTGTACAATACATACATACATGCATGCATGCATACTCCCAAACATATAAATGCATGCATACATACATACCTACATACCTACCTACCTACCTTTCTACATATAAACACACATTTTATGTCAAAGAAACTTAAATATAGGCACAAGCATACCTATCTATGTACCTTTCTTCCAATATTTATTTTAACACAAGTAAAAACAAGTATACCCGGCTCATATTTTCTTACAAAAAGATTGAGTTCACATTTCCTGACAAGAAGATATATGGTTGGTACAACTCCTTTACCATAGCATCGCAAGCTACCTACAATAAGACTTTAGAGTACATGACAGTATACTCCATCCCAAAGCAAGACAAAAATATTGGGTTCAAATTTTCTTACAAAAAGATTGACTTCACATTTCCTTACAAGCTTAAGTAGGCACAAACATGAGAGGCTTGATTAAAGCTTAAGTATAGACACAAACATCCTTGCTTCAAGGACGTGATAGTATTATGCCCACATCCTCTGGTGATAATGTCGGTTGATGCATTACCATATCCTCATTCTTATGTAATCGCAAAACTCGCAAGAAGACAAAATAGATATGCTTACATGCAACGTAAGACTTTCCTCTAGATTCTCTTTGCATGAAATCAAGACATGTACACCAAGTTTGTACCTTGATGTGTATAAAATAGTCCTCTCCACTCTCACATGCCAAATGAAAAATAGAGTAGGGGGATGGCTGCATTGCACTCTCATTAAGGATTGTCGTTGTCATGGCCTCGATCCTCTTTTCTGCTTCTTTGGAAATCCAATGCCACCACTTGGTTGATCTCTTTGTATTCTGTGTAGCATCATGTGGCCTCTTGTCACTTTCTTTGTTGCCCGCTGCTTGTGTGGACGTTTCTCCCACCTCTAACACAAAAGGTTCTTCATGAGTAACATCTAACTTGAACCCTGACTTTACTAATTTCTCTACCTCTTGGCTGGTTATGTTGGTCCCAACATCCACTTTCCACATATCTGGGTATGATGGCTTGTATATTATGTTTGGATCTACATGCCATGTGTGTGAAACATCTGAAGGACAAAACCACATCATTTGAGCCTTTGGCCCTCCCGGACCAGGATGTCGTCGCTCTGAGTAGAAGCTAGGGGCAACAACTCCAATAGAGCTTCCCTGTATGTATGAGTTGCACTTAAGTCTTCCATCAATACCTCCCAAACATTTGACTTTTGAGTTCAATGCGGTTTGTCTAATGGCCCACATTGTGCGTCCAACGGCCTCTTCCTTTACATGCATTTGTCCTCCGCTCATTGTGCCATAATGTTGTTTAGGCTATTTATGTCCGACATCTTTGTTTCCTCCACTCATTGGACTTTTTGGTCCTTCCCTTGAAGTGTGACTTGCTGCACTGTTTGTTCTAGATCTATCTCCAAAACTTACTCTTCTTGCTGTTCCCCGGTTTTGACGATGTCTGCTCTGCATGACATAACCTGGACGATGTGAGCATTGGTCTACTTCCGTTGTCCTCACCCTCTTCCGTTGAATAGTCTCCTTATCTCCATGTAGAGGCCTTGATTCCTCATACATAGGAGTATTAGCTACTATTTCATGGACCATGCGAGCCACTTGTGGTGGGTTCGGTCTTGACCTTGCTGCCACCCTATCCAGCAACTTGCTCAAGCTTGGGCCCTCACCTTTGTGCTTCCCCATCGTCTGATATGCATATTGCTTTGCACTTTGTAGTAAAGTGTTTGCCATATCTGAAATGCACGCATCATACAAGCTAACCTTTTTCTTGTATCCTTCACCAGCAAACCAACTCCCATGTACACTTTCAGATAAGTTTGTTTGAGGGGTTTGTGCTAAATCCACCGAGCTTAAGACCACCTGCACACAAGAGGTTTCATACATGAATTCACAAAATTGACTCCAATGCAAATACATCCATACAACATATCATTTCTCCATAAAATTTCTCACCCTTGACATGAGGTTGCCCCAATGTGCTATTCGTACTTCCCACCAACTCATCCACGTATCCATTACTGATAGTTTTCCCTCATGAACATGTCCATTTCTCCACCACTCACGAATCTCTTTACTTTTTAAGAAAGCTGACTCCTTATTGGTTGCCAATCTCCATTCTTCACACAAGTCAATATGGTGTTGTCGACTTTCTGCCTTCACACATTTTTTAGCATGATTCATCAAACTTTGTTTCCAATGGAATAAGCACGTTCGCTCCCTGTCCTCCATAATGTTGTACGGACCCCCATTGAAAACGGTCCTAATTGCACACCAATTTGACCCTGCTTCATTAGCCATAAACCCATAGAAGTGTGCGGGTGCATAACCGCATTGCTCCATTGTGCTATTCGGCATTTCCCAAAATAGTACTTGGCTTTTTGTATCCTCCTCCTTCATTTTGCATGTGGCAATTGTCAATAGCTCTTGAACACTATAGGATTTTGGAGAGAATTTTTTTCAATCAACCTATCATTCAAGGTAAATGAAAGAAAGGAAAAAATAGAAGTACGTAGTCTCACCTTGGGTCGTAAACATGACAAGCCATTGTTGACCAACCAAAAACTCGATGAGTGTGATCAAACAAAACCCAGGACTTTGCCAAGTCACCTCCACTATCACACCACATGCGATTCACCAAGTCTACGCCTGATGCTGGTCCTCGCAAAGACATCTTAAAGACATAACATTTGTCATTAGGGCCACCTTGTCCTGGGAAACAGCTACCTTGTATAAATGAATAGTGAGATCTTCTCTGTATAAGAAGGATGCTATCAAAGCCCTCTCCTGTCGGCATCAATTTTCTTTTCTCCTGGGATACAATGCGTCTAAACCTAAAAAACATAATTTCACAATAAAGAGAGGACCGAATGTAAAAAAATACATCCAAATATAATTAAGTTACAGAATGAATACTCACCTTTGGTTTTCCACAAGAGGACTCAACTCCTCCAAAAAATTGTAGAGCTCATGATCCCCAATACTTGTAGGTAGCTCATCATTTTGATTCATCATGGAGGAAAACAACATATCCCCAATACTTGTAGGTAGCTCATCATTTTGATTCATCATGGAGGAAAATAGCATATCCTTCATAATATCCATCTGTATTTTTTGAGGACCTGCACTTCTCTGGGCTTTCAACACTTGAGAAATAAACATTTTCACGCGCTCCAACATTGACCTTGAAGTTCCTAGCTGAACTGGATGTTCATGCAGCCCAGTGTGGAGCATCATTCTTGTAATAGTTGTGTCCACGAGGCATTACGTAATACACAACACATCTACACACTTGCACACAGTGTGCAATTTTGCGACAAAAGTGACAAACTATTTTAGTTTTCTCATCCTCTGTCAGAAGTCCAACTGCAATCTTTTTTGTTAGATGTCCATAAAAGAAGGTGTTGTTATACCTTTTATTGTTCAAGTAAAAAGGACAGGTGAGCCTATGGCACTCCAAAGTACCAACACAATAGCTAATACGCATTACAGACATATTTGATGTTACTGGACGTGTCCATAGGTGACCATCATATTTTTGCTCCATTCCATCCATATTTTCTATTTTGCCATATGTTGGTGGAAACTCTAGGATGGAATCACCATCATAATGTCTTGGCACCTCCTGGACTTGGATGTCTGGAGTAACTTTTTCCAACAATGAACATAGAAGAGAAGGTTGCTCCTTCTTCACGAACGAAGAATTGAAAGTATACTCTTTGAAGCAATACATTCATCTTCAGAGATATTGTGCTTCGAACCTTTTGGATTGCTTGTGCCTTCACCTAGTTGCAAAACAGTTGTTGCTGAGCCATTCAAGTCACTCTCAGAGGAGGAGCTCAAGATATGAACATGGGTGTTTTGTGTCCCTAATTCTTTCTCCACTAAGGTCTCCAAATGTCGGACATCTTGGGCAATGTCATTAGCACTAGAATCAAGACTATCAGTAGTACAGAGAGGACTAATACATTGTAGCATATATGTTTTACTTCGAGTAATATCTACAAGGTAATTTTTATTGCCCTCCATATCATATCATAAAGGGCATGTGATGAAGGCAGAAACCCTTGTAGATATCCATGAATGACTGACAAGCGTGGTCTGGTGGAGAAGTATTAAAGTTTGAGATTTTTTGCCGCAGCCATCAAGCTCCCACTCAAAGGTGACAGTGTGCTCCATAGGGAAGGCAATACAAAAATGCAGAAAGGACAGGAGAGACAAAAATGTGAAATGAAAATATAAAAACGAAGGAACAGGTGGACTTTATAAAACAAAAATAAAAGATTAGGTATCTAGGCCGAATCAATCATTGTCAGGTAAGGCGGCGGCTGAAATGATAAAACAAGGTGGAGTAATCACGATTGAGAATGAAGGCGGTTGAAATGATAAAACAAGGTGGAGTAATCACGATTAGAGATAGGGGTGGGCAGCGGCCATGGTGAGGGAGAGGGTGATCTGGATAGAGATGGAGGTGGAGGGCGGCGGCGATGGTGAGGGAGGGCGAGGTGGAGATGGAGGTGGAGGTGGAGGCAGTCATGATCTCCCCCCTTGCCCCCATTGCTCCGGCCACTCCAGGAACCCGGCTTTGCCGAGTGCCTGGAGTGGCCGGAGCAACGGGGGCAAGGGGGGAGATGTGCAGTGGAGATGAGGCATGGAGGTGGCGATTTGAGGGCCCATAGATACACTGGCAGGAGGTGGTGGCGCTGGAGGCGGAGATGGAGGTGGATGGAGATGGAGATGGAGATGGAGGTGGAGGTGGAGATGGAGGTGGAGGTGGAGGTGGAGGCGGTCCAGGCGGTCCAGGCGGTCGTGATCTCCCCCCTTGCCCCCCGTTGCTTCGGCCACTCCAAGCACCCGGCAAAGCCAGGGGATGGTCTGCGCGCAGACCATCCCCTGGCTCTGTCGGGTGCCTAGAGTGGCCAGAGAAACAGGGCAGGGGGGAGATGTGCAGTGGAGATGAGGCATGGAGGTGGCGATTTAAGGGCCTGCATGACGGCGCTGGAGGCGGAGGAGGTGCTGGCGTCGGAGGCGGAGATGGAGGTGGAGGGCGAGGTGGATGGAGATGGAGGTGGAGATGGAGATGGAGGTGGAGGTGGAGGTGGAGGCGGTCCAGGCGGTCATGATCTCCCCCCTTGCCCCCCGTTGCTCCGGCCACTCCAGGCACCCGGTAGAGCCGGGGGATGGTCTAGCGCAGACCATCCCCCGGCTCTACCGGGTGCCTGGAGTGGCTAGAGCAACGGGAGAGGCAAGGAGGGAGATGGAGGATGGAGATGAGGCGATGGTGAGGGGGAGGAGGCCTCTTGTCCTAGCCCTTTCTTGGCCTCTTGGATCTCTGTTAGCCTTTGTAGGTTTTCCACTTGATTGGCTTATGCTCTCCTCAAGATTGTGCAGTTCTTCCTATAGTGGTTCTTGCTAGCTCCTCAATTCTTTTGTGACTTTGTGCTCTAAGAACATGCCACATCTTTTTTCCTTATGATTGTTTGTAGTTTGGACATTTATTTGGGGACATTTGTCATGCATTTATTCAAGCAATCTAATACTCCCTACATCCAGTCCAATTCTATGGTTTCCAAAAAACTAGATGGGCCTGGCACTATTGGGGCTGGTTTGGGCATGGTGGATCCAGCACAGTGGGGCCCATTAGTTGATGATGGGTGAATGTTTCTTTCCTAGAGGTTTCTTTGAATAGGGCCTCGAGATACGGTCCAATCTTAGTTTTGGTATCCGGCCTTGTGAGCTTACTGATCTACTCTTTGAAGTTATGTGCTAGCCTCTGGAGCTTTCACCATCATGAATGTTTTCTTAGACATGTAGTAGGGTTTGTGTGTGAGGTTGATGTTTTCCTATAGACATGAAGTAGGGTTTATGTGTGAGGTTGATCATCTCTACTACAAACCTTGTGTGCTTTTTTTCTATCCTCATCAACATTCCCTATTATTTTGTATTCTTTTGCTTTGCCTTCTAGCAAGCCAAACTCCATGATAAGATCTTCGTCTTCTACTGGCTTGTGCAATAATAGTAGATTAAGATTCATGACCTTTCGTCTCCTATCTGTCATTTAGCTCAAACTGTTTACTACTCATATTCAAGGCAAAAGAGAGAGAGATGGCTCCAAGAAAAGCAGGAAAACAACAGGCAAAGACTAAGAAAGGTATATGATATGAATAGCCAAGATTCTACTGAGATTGTGTTTTAATGTTTTTAGATTGGCTTACTTGGGCTTGGTGTGTGTGTCTTACAGACAACAGGGGATACTCACTTAGATCTGGGCGTGTTTGTTTGACTCATAGTGAGGAAGCTCAATCACGACGGACACCTCTGTCCTCACATGTATCTCCTGTTAGAGAGGAAACAGAAGCGCATAATTCTCTTGCTCATAAGGAAGAAACGCTTGTGTTGGAAGAACAAAATTGGCTCAATGAGCTCACCTCCTCCAACTCACACGGAGATGCCTGAATCTAGTACTGGTCAAGGGGAGACCCATAGAAGGATTCTTGGAAAATCTATTGAATTGGGATTGCTTGGTGATGTATTCACTAAGTTTTTTGTGCAATGCAATTCCTCTACCCCATTGGTCCCTTTATGCAGGCTGATTCCAAATGAAGCCATCCGTACAGTTTCTAGCCAACTTGAGGTGTTTCGTGATTCCTTTGACTACCATGGCTATGTCGAAGCATCTCCTCCTTTTTAGTTTCACTTACACGTCCCGGAAGCTCTATGTATTTTGCAGTCACACAAATAGACTTGCAAGAATGGGGACCATACTAGGTGGTACAACATTCATGATGACAGATTTGAGGATGAAATCAAAGGAACTGAGTGGGAGGATCTCAGTGGTGGTAAGAAGTTTCTTGTTTGGGATGGCAATCATCGTGTGAAGGCATGGATGTCTCGAGTGCGCGAAGGTATGTTCTTTTGAATGCCATAGAGTGATTTTATGCAACATTAAAAGTAATATATTGTAATATCTTTATTTTGTTTTCTCTAGCTTGGTCTCATAGCCCCTCACGCCATGTCCGGGTCAAATGTCAATTTTTGGTTGTGGACAAGAAGCAAGAAGGAGAATTGCTATTGGCTTTGCGATCTCAAAATGAGTAAGTGATCTCTCTCTACTTAATTACGGACATTGTGAAGTCATTGTGAAGTTCTTGGCTCATTGTGACTCTTTACAACAGAATGGTGCGCACTAGTGTTACACCCACATTGTCACATGAGATCTTCATGTTTCAACGATTTGAAATGGTGGACAAATCATCCATATTGGACTACCTTGGTGAAGACGTAAGGAGGTGGGCTTTAATGGAGCTTAGTTTGGAGTGACGAAGTGGAGAGCAATGGTACAATGCTCCAGCTACAATCTTGGCACGGCTTGTGTGGAAGGTAGTGTTTGCATTTCCCATCTTTTATTAATAAACGGATTATCAATGTTTTTTAATCGTGAGTGATAATGAGTCCTTTTCATTATACGTAGACATCATTTGAAAATGCAGTGAAGCAAGCTATATCATGCATTGATAGACATGCCATGGGGTTGCAAGAATATGAGACAAAATGTGAGAAAGCCAGACTTGGTGTAGAGCAAACATTTCGAGATAGAGCGTACAAGATGCTCATAATTGCAAACCTATCCAATGGTGATGCATTCTTTCAACTCGTATATAACTATGATTGGTGTAAGGTCCCTGACCCCACTACGCAATGAATTCTGGGATGCTAGCAGCAAAAGTAGCACTTCTTGTGTAGGGCAGGGTCCCATACTCGGGGCCTCGCCCACAAATATCCGGACAAGAGACTAATCCATCGGTTCTTCCAAAACCAAACCTGGAAAAACTTCCTTTGCCCGAAAAGCACGGGCAATTCCACCAATATAACTTTTCCCTAACGTAGTCAAAAGCCTTAACTAACTGAACTGATCTGACCGAACTCGTAAGTTCCATAGTCAGATCAAGGAACAGATTACACTTGGATCATAGAGACCAACGCTTTTTTCCTCATTGAGAGGCACAGCCGTTGATTCTTTTTCCATAGAACAATTTTTGTCCAGGATTTACTTCATCTATCGAACTAAATAGAAATTGAGTCTCGATTTACGGATCCATCAGTCCAGCCTAACCCCATCCAGTCCCATGGGTTAGCCAACCACTATAGTGATAGGATCCAATTTAGAATTTGGTTAGGTTTTGTCTCGGGTACCAGGGAAAAGAGTTCCCAGGCCCCCTAGCCGGATGTTCATGCAAACATAAAGCTAGTCGCACCACTTACACACCCAATATGAAATTGCCTTTTTTCTCAGCATCAGCTATCTTTAAAACAATCCTTTAATAAAACCATTATATCACTGGACACAATCCTCCAAAATATCTGGTTGAATCTTAATTTCCAATCATTCCTTCATCGAAGTATCTATGGCATCATTGGCAAACCAGAACGCTCACCACCTGTCCACTCAGGGGCCTTTTCAACAGTTCCTAGCTCATAGTACCCGGCAATATAATCACTTATAAAAATCAAGATGGAATCTCCGTTGAACATCAGCAAGATCAACCAACAGATCCATATAAAAGAGCCATGGACTCCTCCGTTGAAGACCAGCAAGGTCAATCAACCAGATCCATGCCCGGTTTCAGAAAACAACTCTTACTCCTTGATTCAATATCTTCCACGACGCACGTGTGGGTATCTTTGGCGACCCAGAGCCCGAGCAGTGTATGGTTAGCACACTCTAGGATCCTTCGCAGGTCACCTAGCGCTTCACTCATAGGCCGCTTCCTTGGTCCCTCATCCACTGTACCAAAAGCTCACCATTTAAATCGAACCGAGGTTGGTCAAGACCTCCGATCTTGATACGCGAGACGTCCTCCATTGACTCTCCGTCTCAGCAGTTGCAACTTTATCAGTTAGGTCTCCACGACCTTAATCACAAGACGATCAAAATGCTTCCCTAGCATTCTTGACATAAAACAGTCATTTACAAACAGTTTACAAATACAGTTTCTATAATGAACTCTCATCTTTCCACATCATATTACTTATTCCACATTCCATTCATATGTGTACTCATTCTTATCCAATCACATCATTTTCCATCTCATCACATCAGATTCATTCACATCACATATCATTCATTCACATCACATATCATTTATTCACATCCCAATTCACATGCCATCACATCTCATCCATTCACTCATATCGACGTCACATCATTTCACATACACATTCGCATTCATTATTCCACATACACATCCACATTCGTATTTCCACATCCATATATCCACTTCCACATCCGCATTTATACATACATATCCATATCCACATCCATACATCCACTTTCACATGCATACATCCACATCCACATCCACATCCATACATCCATTTCCACATTCACATCCACATCCATACATCCATTTCCATATCCACATTCATACATCCACATCCACATCTACATCCACATCCACATCCACATCCACATCTACATCCACATCCACATTCACATTCATACATCCATTTCCACATCCGTATTCATACATCCACATCCACATCCACATTCATACATCCATTTCCACATTCACATCCACATCCATACATCCATTTCCACATCCACATCCACATCCATACATCCATTTCCACATCCACATCCATACTTATCACATACATATACATCTTTTCTTTCCCATATACATCCTTCATATACGTACATCTACATCCATTCTTTCACATAAATATATCCACATCCACATACATACATCTACATCCATTCTTTCACATACATATATCTACATCCATTCTTCCACGTACATACATCTCCATCCATTCTTCGTTCATTTTCATCTATTTGATTCATTTCACATCCTCATATCTATTTATAGAATACAAGAGAATTCTTATTTTTGATATGAGATTTCTTTACGCATCTATTTATGCATAAATTCCATTTTAAGGAGAATAACACTTTCGAAATAAAAATCAATCTTTTATGCATCTTCCTATGCATAAATTCATTTTAAATTAGGATGACACTTTTGAATTAAAATTCAATCTTTTATGCATCTTCTCATGCATAAAATCAAAATTGATGAAAATAACTCTTTTGAACTAAAAATAGATTTCTTTATGCATCTTTCTATGCATAAAATCAAAATTGATGAGAATAACACTTTTGGGTTAAAATAAATTCTTTATGCATCTTTCCATGCATAAATCCAATTTAGTAGGAATTACACTTTTACAATAAAAGAACTTCTCTTATGCATCTAATTTATGCATAAAATCATTTATGATGAAAATCACACTTTTAATATAAAAAATATCTTTTATGTATATGTTTATGCATACAAATCATTTATGAAGAAAATCACTCTTTTAATATAAAAGAATTTCTTTTATGCATCTAATTTATGCATAAAATCATTTATGATGAAAATCGCACTTTTAATATAAAAAAATATCTTTTATGCATATGTTTATGCATACAATCATTTATGATAAAAATCACTCTTTTAATATAAAAGAATTTCTTTTATACATCTAATTTATGCATAAAATCATTTATGATGATGAAAATCACACTTTTAATATAAAAAAATATCTTTTATGCATATGTTTATGCATACAAATTATTTATGATAAAAATCACTCTTTTAATATAAAAGAATTTCTTTTATGCATCTAATTTATGCATAAAATCATTTATGATGAAAATCACACTTTTAATATATAAAAATATCTTTTATGCATATGTTTATGCATACAAATCATTTATGATGAAAATCACTCTTTTAATATTAAAGAATTTCTTTTATGCATCTAATTTATGCATAAAATCATTTATAATAAAAATCACACTTTTAATATAAAAAATATCTTTTATGCGTATGTTTATGCATACAATCATTTATGATGAAAATCACTCTTTTAATATAAAAGAATTTCTTTTATGCATCTAATTTATGCATAAAATCATTTATGATGAAAATCACACTTTTAATATAAAAAATATCTTTTATGCATATGTTTATGCATACAATCATTTATGATGAAAATCACTCTTTTAATATAAAAGAATTTCTTTTATGCATTTAATTTATGCATAAAATCATTTATGATAAAAATCACACTTTTAATATAAAAAAATATCTTATGCATATGTTTATGCATACAAATCATTTATAATGAAAATCACTCTTTTAATATAAAAGAATTTCTTTTATGCATCTAATTTATGCATAAAATCATTTATGATGAAAATCACACTTTCAATATAAAAAATTATCTTTTATGCATATATTTATGCATACAATCATTTATGATGAAAATCACTCTTTTAAATTAAAAATAAAATTCTTTATGCATCTTTCTATGCATAAAATAAAAATTTATGAAAATAAAGTTGGATTAATTTAAATTCTTTATGCATCTATCCATGCATAAATCCAATTTAGTAGGAATTACACTTTTAGAATAAAAAAGTAAAACTTATTTTTACACAATTTTAGAAAATTTTACCATAACCTCCTTTGTATGGCTGACCATTTTTCAATTTTTAACTTTCTAAAATCAACTAGAATTTCACCAAGAGTATTTAATTCATTCTAATGTAAACAATTTCTACTAATTTAAGAGAAACCATATGAAAAACTTGATTTTATCAATTAATCATTCATCTAGGATAAAGAATGGTTGGATTTACTAGAGAAGAGAGGGGAATGCCTTTTTCAATGAAGCATAACATCATTTTCATTTTAGAGAAGACAAAAATCATAAAAATCGTTAAAATTAAGCATAAATGGGAATTTATGTATTTTCTTACTACCATTCATCAATTAACTTCAATAGCATTAAAAAGCCATTCCAATTAAGCTTCTCAAGCTTGAGAGGGGTTGAGAAGAAAGAAACATTGAGAAATTATGGAAAAAGATCAAAATTCACACCTTACCTTACAAATTGCTTGATTCTTTGATCATGGTGTGTTGATGGAGCCACCAATGGAGATTGAAGACGGAGGGAAGCTCCAATTTCTTCAATTTAGAGAGAATTTTAGAGAATAGTAAAAATTATCATTATTTCAGCATAATTCTGACATATTATAATTCTCCTATTTTTTTACAAAGGACTCAGGTTCTATTTATAGGAGAGGGAGGCTCTAACCAGATTCAATTTGATTGAATTTGGACTATATTTGGACCTAGTTTGGTTCCTTTTTGATTCGGTTTGATCCAAGAGAGAGGAGAGATAAAAATATCACATTATTTTTTAGTTTAAAGCTCATTCAAGCATGTGAAGTAGGCACCTCCTTGAAGGGACTCCCCTTCCTTACACATGTGTCAAAATGGAATCATTATATCCAAAATATCTCATTTTTTTAGTAATACTCATAGTTTTTTACTAATAACCCTTGTACATAGTCAACTCTTCATCTTATGTTAGCATTTACTCATTTTTGGGTATTTTCTTTTACAAATTGGATTTATCTCCTCCCCACACATGGATTGATCTTATTGGCCTGTAGGAACCTTAATTTAAAATTTTGAAAAAATCTTGACCCTCAGGATAAGGCTTCTTGAGCAGATTATACTTGATTTCTAATGCACCTTCTGGAAATCTTTTTGAACTTGTGTTTCAGGGAAACTTATTTTAATAAGATGAGAAATTTTTCTATCCAGAAATATTCAAAATCTGAATAGTCTCTCTCTAGAATATTTTCTCTCTCTAGGCCAAAGCAGGCAAAAACAAGATCTTTTATATTTCTGAAGAGGGATTTGACTACAGGCAAACATACTGGACATCCTGAGAGGCTGGGGAGGAATCTTACAATTGGTCTAAGAAGGGATTGGTTGCTCTGACCAAAGAAAAGCTGTACACAGTCGCCATATCTCGGATTTCAACGCAAAGGTATATCACATGTCAATAAACCTCCCTTAGCATAAACTAACCTTAACATCTAATCTCTTATGGCTTTGGTATGATGCTGAAATAGGAAGATGGAATTGCTTCAAATGCTTATGACCGGGAGGGCGAAGGACAAGGTAATTTTAGAGATGTTTGGGGATAACAAAAAGACGTTGCTGCATATGAAGAAAGAGTTGTATTGGGAAGAGCTAATAGGGGAGGCAGACTCTATTTTGGAGGGTTTATTGGTATATGATGATGTTATCTACATCCCGCCATTTATGCAATGGGTGCAAGAGGAGCGATCGAAACACATACCATGGGTCTTCCATGAGGTGTGGGCAAAGATTGGAAAAGTGAAGGAAGGCCAAAAGCAACCTGAGGTGGAGAATGCCGCAAAGAGGGTTGTCTACAGGTATATATCTTCTAATGCCATTCTATTTTTGTAAAAAATACATATACGCATTTAAAAAAATATTTTAGTGCTGTTTGTTTTATTTTGGATATGTAGGTGGGTGCAGCTACTCATTGGCCAAGGTCTAATGGACGAAGAGACGAAAGCAATCAAAGAATGGGCAGATCCAAATTCCTCGGAAACAATGTACCTGAAGGAATGGGTTGAGAGAGGGGTTTCTGATTGGGAATATAAGAGATGTCCTTGGTGGTTGGACTATCCTCTAAATCATGTGCCTCCAAGTGAGGAGCTCCTAGAGACAAAGGTACTTTTTTGCTTTCTACTGAATTATATGCATGTAAATGTATATGTATATGTATATGTAAACCTTCCTACCTATACAAATACATACCTATACATACATATAAATATATATAAACTATCCATATGCATATACATATTAGATACATATACATACAGATATATACATATACAAATACATATGTAAACATATATGTACATATATATATGCATACATAAATACATACCTACATACATACACTAAATTATATACTGAATTCCTACATACATACAAAGTTCATGTTACATTTAAGATTTGGCATGTTAGGCTTTAAAGAAACATTGTTAAGTTTTGAAGTTTATTTTAGGATTTTTTAGAAAATGCAAAGGAGATGCTGTCCAAATTTTTTACAAATTTGTACATACATACATACATAGTTCATGTTACATTTAAGGTTTGGCATATCATATTTTAAAGAAATGTTGTTAAGTTTTGATATATACATACCTACATATATATACCTACATACATATACCTACATATACATATAAATAGATACATATACCTACATACATATACATACACATCATATACATACCTACATACCTACATACATATACATATTTATATGCATATACACATACATATACATGTACATATACATATACATAGATACATATACATCTACATAGATATACATATACAAAAAGGTCTGGGGATCTCTACCTTTTTACTAAATTATCTTGATCTATTTCTTGAAGAATTTAAGAATTACCAATCTGAGCTTGAAAGAGAGCCCTTAACTCAAGAAGACTCTAGAATACCTTCCCCGCAGCCAACAAACTTGATCTATTTCTTGAAGAATTTAAGAATTACCAATCTGAGCTTGAAAGAGAGCCCTTAACTCAAGAAGACTCTAGAATACCTTCCCCGCAGCCAACAAACTTGACCCAGTCTCCAGTAGTTGGATCCTTGTGCGTGGCCCCAAAACCATCCACACCCTCGTGCGTGGCCCCAAAACCATCCACACCACTGTCACGAGTGCCACAATCACACCAAGAGCATACATCTACATCGTCTCAAGTGCAACGTGAGAGGCGAACAAAGAGACGTCTTGACATTATGCATGATGTTCAAGAGGGAGACCCCACAAATGAAGATCAAGAGAGAGACCCTCGAGAGCATCTTCAAGAGGGGGAGGTGTCAGGACAACGTGACATCATGGACATGACTAGTAAGAGTACTTTCCATCGCAAATTTATTTTGAGAAGTGTGTGATTTTTCGAAATGCATCTCATTTTTTATCTTGTTTACTTGCAGGTGAGAGATGTTCTTCACACATATTGCTGGTAGACGTCCATACTCTTTCGAAGGGCTCAGATAGGTAAAAAGAATAATTTCACCATATAATTAGTTTTCCAAGTTGTACTTACCAAAACCAAACATCATAAGTCTTTTATGTAGTGTGGAAGAATTCTTGATGAAGATTCCCAAGGCTCTATCTCATAGAGGTGCTCCCTCAAATACAGTAAGTGGCTCGCCTCGTATGGGCTGACTTTCCTATAGGTTTACAGGTTGTTGATGTAGATACAGATGGGTGTCCCTCATGGAATCAAGTTTCTTCATCATTGATACGTGCCACACTCAGTTTTGTTGGTTTGTTTGTGTGGCTGATGAGGGTTGGCTTGTGTGTTTGAGTCTAATGGATCAACTTCCTAAAATATATTCCATGGGAAAGAAAGTTGGATTGGTCATGCATCGAACAATGTCTGTTCATGTGGAATCGTTATTTGTATGAGAATGGAGAACGGGTAAGTCATAATCTCTCAAATATTTCCCTTTATGTATACATGTTATGTGGTATAGATATCCAAACATAATGTTTTCTCGTTATGGTAGGTGGATACATTGGCGCTTAGTATGTTCTATCGAGTAAATTGCCATGTCCCTATTATTGATCTCGCGAGGTTGGGCAAAATGTTTCAAAGAAGTTATTCAACGCTCAACGAAATTTCATTTTTGAGAAGAATAAGAAGCATCCATTCCAACGCACAATGGTCTTGGAGCGCTACATTCGAGGTGGTGCAGAAAGATCTCCTATGTTCTTTAGGTGAGACAATTTTCATTCTGTTCATTTTCATAGCTACTTTTTCAAAATACTTAGATGCACGTTTATGATTGTATTTTATTGTAGGTGGCTAGTGGAGACCTTCTCAAGTGAAGGAGATGGTGTCTCGGGATGTGGAGGCTTGGGACGTGCATGCCAAGAGATAAAAAGGCACTATATGGGGATAGAGAATGACATGGAGGTAGCCAAAGCATGTCTGGGAGATTTCTCATTAGGTCAGGATGACACATAGAAGAATGCTATAATTTTTGGATCAAAAGACTTTGTAATCGAGATTGTCATGGTTTGGAAGTTTAAAGATCGATATATACATTTTTTTATCTTTAAAAGATTGTGTTATATATTTAAGTAAGAAAGAAAGTATGTATATAATGCATGTATATATGTTAGTGCATAGGTAGCTCTTATATGTATAAATGTATGAGGTGTATGAATTTAGGTAGATATATGTATATATATAATTATATCAATAAGTATGATGTGGATCAAAAGACTTTGTAATCGAGATTTTCATGGTTTGGAACTTTAACGATCGGTATATACACTTTTTATCTTTAAAGGATTATTTTTTATATTTAAGTAAGTAAGAAAGTATGTATGTATATATGTTAGTATGTAGGTAGCTCTTGCATGTATGTATGTATATGTATATTTTGTATGTGTATATGTATGAGGTGCATGAATTTAGATAGGTATATGTATATATGTAATTATATCAATAAGTATGATGTGGATCAAAAGACTTTGTAATTAATATTTTTATGGACTAGATCTTTAAAAGACTGAAATTTATATTGTTGATCTTTCAAAGCTTGTTATTTATATGTAAGTAAGTTCTTGGTCCTTTACAAAGCTCATAGTAAGTTTATGGTCCTTTGCAAAGCTCAGACTACTTGTTCATTGCTCCAAAAAGCTCGGCAAAAAAAGCTCGCAAAAAAAAACCCCCCGCAAACAGGCAACCCCATTACAGGCCAACTTTATAAGCAAGGAAAATATGAAATTCTACGTCGCTATGTCCGAGAAGCCTTGAGCAGGCTCACTCTACCTATGCTGGAGGGCATTTTGCAGCAAATATCATTACATTGAAGGTTCTCACGGTTGGGTTATGGTGGCCCGCTCTAATGGCAAACGCAGCAAAATACGTTAAGCGATGTGATAAGTGCCAGCATACAACAATTCCTTGCTTCGAAGGCCACATGCCCATAAACCCAATTGTGTCCCTACAACCATTTGAGAAATGGGATATATATTTCATTGGACCCATCAATCCTGTAGCTAAATACACTCAAGCTATCTGCTCTACTACGTACTATTGCACTAAATGGATAGAAGCTCAGGTGACCCGCTGATGCACGATCAACTGCTAAATTCTTGTATAAATTAGTCATTACACTCTTTGGTGGCCCCCTCAATCTTGTTAGCGACAATGGAACACATTTCATTCATGAGGTAATCCAATTCCTCCTACAAGAGTTCCTTGTCACTCACAAAAGTCCTCCCCCTATTACCCACAAGCAAATGGTCAGGCGGAAAGCACGAACAAAATTTTATGTGCCATCTTGACTAAAACTGTGGAGGCCAACCACAACAATTGGGAACAAAAGTTGCCATCTACACTTTGGGCTTATTGAGCTTCCTATAAGACAACAACTAATGCCACTGCCTTTAGTTTAACCTATGGCACTGAAGCTATCATGCCCATGGAGTTCTTGGTCCCCAGTTTGCGTGTCGTAGTACAAGAAAAGATCACTAGAAATGTCCTAAGCTATCACCTATATGAGCTCAAAAAGCTCAATGAAATACACCTCTTAGAAATATACAGTATGATTGTTGAGAAGCTAAGGCACGCAAACAATGGTTCGACGACCAGCTTAAAGACAAATAAATGAACAAGGGCGATATGCTCCTCTTATTCAGTACCAAGACACATAAAAAGAAGCTCAAGCTCAAAGGCTTAGGACATTTCCTAGTCACTGAGATAACACTAAGGCGCAGTGCACATCGAAATGCTTGATGGTGAGAAATGGCTAGTTATTTCAATGGTAGTAAACTTAAATGCTACTATAGCCCTCTTATTGAGGCTACCTTAAGAGCCATCCACAATTAAAAAACAATGCAAGAAAGACCAGGAAGATATGAAAAAAGCTGCACAATAAGAGGCCAAAACAAGGCAAGCCGAGCTTCGGCAGAGACACATCATGGTCAATATGGCCCAAGTGGTCAACCTTGAAGAAGAAGAATGGGAGGTAAAGCCAGCTTGATTGTGGTTAGGAATGACCACCCCGACGAGCTTTGTCCAAAAAATAGCTCATGTCGATACATGGGCTAGTTACAATTTGATGTCCCATGAAACATGGTGTTTCCTTGGAGGACCCTTGCTAAAAGAAACCCCTGCCATCTCGTTAC
Organism: Cibotium barometz; assembly: GCF_041138505.1. Classification (NCBI taxonomy): domain Eukaryota; kingdom Viridiplantae; phylum Streptophyta; class Polypodiopsida; order Cyatheales; family Cibotiaceae; genus Cibotium; species Cibotium barometz. The sequence goes on from NC_141052.1 coordinate 36,450,316, forward strand.
CACTGTAACGTCATAGCATGTTCATTGTTTAGGCACAATCACACTTTTATTCCATTTTGGAAATAATCCCTTGGAAGGGAAGTTCTATGTGATGCCTGCAAGAACCATGCGTGAAGAAATACTCCTTGGAAGGGGTTGGATGGGACATAATAGGTGCAACATCGACTGGGATGCACAAACAGTGACCTTATAGCTGGCCTTCGGCCTCCGACCAAGTTACTGTCCTTATGATGACAAATGAAGAGATAGTCTTGCTCCCCTATGCCAAGAACTTCCTTCACACCCACCATCATTTCGCCACCATACCCCCACAATTCTATCCCCCTAAAAAAGAGCTCATCATTCTGACCACATCAATGCCTTTCACACTCTCCCCACCACCACGCTCAGTAGTAGCAACCCACTCTCACATTGCCACCTCACAAGATGCTGCCCCACTAACCCAAACTAACCAAACTAACCAAACTAACATTGCTAACATAACTAACCAAACTTAACCGAGTTTTCCATCTTGCCATTGGGTACCTAAAAAGCTTCTCCAGCACAAGGTTATTATGAGGGTAAATCTACATTGTGGATCCCCAGACGATCCAATCCTTCCCTTTGTCCATAGGCACCCAAACCTCCTTGTCCCCCACATCGGGACAAATTTGCCAACCACAAGCCTATAGGGTACTAAACAAACATAGGCCTACATGCTCTCCACGAAAATCCAATCCTCAATCAAACCCTCAACCGTGCCCAAAACAAACTCCCAGGTGGATCCCCAAATCTCTTCTATGAGGCCAACACTTCTACGAGGGCAATCATCATATTTGGATCCCCAAATCTCCCCAACCACAACTTCCACCACCCCGTGTCACTTAGCAGTCCCCTACCTCTCAATGGAAACCAAAGGTGACCTCCGCCATAAAGACTGCCCTGAAAAAAAGGAAGTAGAAGCTTCACAGTGACACTATAACCCCCATTCTATCTCGTTTTTGAGACAGAGCCACCTAATGATATACCCTCAACTTTAACAACTCCCTCACCTATCATTGTGAGACTGCAAACGGAGTACTACAATGCCATTGCCAACTCCTTCAGCCTCAGGGACTTCCTTATCACCTGCCTCAGAATCCCACAAGGAAGTAATACTCCCCACATTTCCATCACCAAATTGGAATCGACTTCTCACCTTGGCGAATTGGGCACGCAGTCAATACAAAACTTGTAATGGGTTGCAACATAGCCTTTGGGTAGAAAATCTGCTTCTTCACGGTGCCCCCAAAAAAAAACATGCCACGGGCGTGCCAAATTTGCCACGGCCATACTCTTTATAGGTTCTGAAATGCCACGGGCGTTCCAAGATTGCCCTCCACCAAATGCCACACCCATTTTCAGAATTCACCATGGTCGTACCAAATTTTAATCAAAGGACCTGCCTGTTCAAAACTTTCCACAGCCATTTCTTTTTTATTTTATGAGCAAATGCCCATTCCCTTCTCATTGTTCAAACCCCACGGTCGTTCACTTCAAACCCCGCCGGCCGTTCAGTGCAAATGCCACGGCCATTCATTTCAACTGCACGGTCGTACCCTTTTGCAACACCTATAAATATGGGCCCCACCCCCTCATTTTCTCACTTTCAGCTCTTCCTCTAGCGAAACTCTTGCTAAATTTTCTCTTGAGCTCTTACACCCTCCTACCAGCCAGCACCATGTCTGATACTTCCAAATCTATACCTAAACCATGGTGACCGAAAACCTCATCCAAAGTACTCCATACATCAAAAAAATTCCAGCGAAAAGCGGAGCCTCGACCAAGACATCCAACTTCAAAACAAATCTGGATACCAACCAAGCTCCTCGTAGCCCAAGGCTATTATGAAGACCACTCTAGCATTTGGACCCCAAAACTGCTAAAAGATATAAGTTCGCACCATCTAAGTTTTGTAAAGCCTTCTAGAAATGTGCCGCCTAATTGGTGAATAGAATTCCTACATCAAAGGAGGAATTGCAGGTCCCCGGGGATCTTCTCTAGAAGCAGTTCTACCTAACCGACATAATTTAGCTAACAGAAAGCTATAGAATTTGTGGTCACACCTACCCGATTACATCGGAGATGAAGCTGCACAATCACAACTCATCTATCTACCATTGGCATGCGATGAGATACCTGGATCATTATAAAAGTCTATCTTATATGCAACTGGGATGCTAATAGTGAACAAGATAGTGAGCAGAAGCCACCTGCTGAGTGTGTAGCTTGAGCCTGACACTGATAACACTATGTACAAATTGTATGATCTGAGTTGATTGAGCTCCTTAGCATTAGGATAGGGTTTTGGGGATTAGCCCTTCCACATTAAAATCATAATTTATCATTCGTTGAATCTCATCTAGTAATATAAATGGTGATTATTCAGTTTCAAACTTGTTCATTCAATCTGATTACTGGTCATTATGTCACATTTCCTTGTCCCCACAATTTTCACATGGTATCAGAGCCTCATTACCTAACATTATGTAGAGTTTGCCTAGGTGTCACCTAGCCTCTGAGATCAAGCACACCCGCATCTGTATCAGATTCAGTCACATGCTACCTTAGATCTACAATCGCTCTGCTCCACATTGGCGTTACACAACTACTAAGTCAATCTTCTACATTCTGGCATTTGGCATTCTACACTTGGGTTATAGATTCAGCATCAACCACTTTTGCCTCTGCAGACTCAGATCTGTAGAATCCACATCATTTTCCAACCTACGAAAGCCACATCATCTTTCGACCAAAAGCCATATCATCTTCTGACCTGCTAAAGCCACGCCATCTTCCAACCTATGGTTAGCTTCTAGCCTGCTAAAGCCACATCATCTTCCGGCCTACCGTCAAAGCCACCTGTCTGAAACAACTATCAGAGTGAGTTATCTAAACTAGCCTATTGAAGCCATCTACTTGAATCAACTACCAGAATTAGCTTTCTAAATCGGGGCTGACAGAATCAGTCATTTAAATCGGGGCTGACACAATCAGTCGTTTAAATTGACTCTCAAAGTCAGCCCCATTTGAGTCAACCTGCTAACTAATAGCCATCAACTTGCTGCTGCCAACCAGCGACTTGCGAACTAACAGTCAACCGCCTATCGCCACATAGCTTTTGCATTCCAAAGTCGGCACTCAGCGTTTGGCCAAGTTTACTCATTTGGCCAGGTTTACTTGTTTGGTTGGATTTACTCATTTGGTTGGGTTTACTTTCTTGGCCAGGTTTACTACAATCAGAAACAACTTTCAGAGTCAGCTCTAACTTGTCAGAACCCGAAGGTGGAATCAACTATCTATTTTGTTGACTCAATGGCACCTAACTTGAGTAGCCTACACTTGGAGGGAGCTAAAAAACTCAATAGTACAAACTATGCAACATGGAAACTAAACATGGAGTCACTATTATTCTTCCAAGATTGTTATATGAGATGGTTTCTAGGGAGAGACCAGCTGATCTAACTACTAAAGCCCTAAAAAAAAGGGACAAGAAGGCCATGTTTGTTGTCCACATGATAAAGCTAAGTGTGAAGGATGACATTCTCAACCATTTGAGGGAGGCACTGACTCCCAAAGAAGCTTGGGACAATCTGAAGAAGGTGTATGAGTCTAAAAGCACTTCAAGACAGATTGCCTTGAGAGATGAACTCACTAATGAAACAACGAAGCCCAATGAAAATGCTACGGACTTCATCAAGTGGACAAAGGACTTGCATCAGTAAACTGATAGATGTGGGAGATAAGATGTCCAACGAGCTTGCTACAATCATCATCCATGGGCTAAAGGCAAACGATGAAGGTCTTGTTCAAGTCCTCATTATTCTAAGGGAAGAAATCCTCACTTAACAAAATGGAGTACATCCTAAGGGACAAGGATCAAAGACAAGCGACCACAAAGAACATCCATGGTAGCAAGCAGCACTTCAGCAAAGTAACAATGACAAAGCCCTCTTCACAACAAGAGGCAGAGGAGGATCACATAATCAAAGAGGACGAGGAAGACATAACAACTACTAGCCCAACAACAACAACACCAATGATCAAGGTACTCATGAAGGTACTTATTTTTCTAATGGTAAAGATGGCTATTCCTATAGAGGTAGAACTTCCCATAAATCCATTCAATGTACCGTCAAAAATATGGAAATTTTAAGAAAGATTGCAGGAAAAAGCAAGCTGATCTGAAGGGAAATTAGTCAGGTATGTTGAAGATGGAAGCTCTCAAAGCTTCACAAATGCCAACACTTTTCTCTCTCTATTGAAGATGGAAGCTCTCAAAGCTTCACAAATGCCAACACTTTTCTCTCTATTGAAGAGATCAAAGAGGCCAACCATGTAGACCATGACAACAAGCAGGAACCATGGTGGCTTAATAGTGGGGCAAGCTCCCACGACTTCTCATGCTGAATACTTTTCTAAGTTGGATTCTACTCATGATGGTTTGATTTACACTACAGATAGCACTCCTAATTCTATTAGTGATAAAGGAGAAGTTTCCCTTGAGCTCAACATAGGAGAAAGGAAGCATCTTAGAGATGTCCTCTTGGTGCTTCACTCACCAATAACTTACTCTTAATTGGAGCCATGGTGGATAAAGGCTTCAAAGTAGAATTTGAGGGTCAGCAATGCCTGATCAGAGATCCTCAACACAGCTACAAGGTTGTCGAAAGAGGTCAGAAGCATGGCAAACTCTTCAAGCTGAGTGGATCAGAGCAAAACTATCAACAATGTCTGATCGAAGATCCTCAACATAGCTACAAGGTCGTCAAGAAAGAGGTCAGAAGCATATGGCAAACTCTTCAAGTTGAGTGGATTAGTAGCAAAACTGTCAACAATGTAGACTGATAGGTTAGCCTCCTTACCTCCATCAGAATTATGGCATAAAATGTATGCTCACCTGAATTTCAATAGCATGTGTCTACGGAAATCAAAAGGCATGATTTTGGGCATCCATCTCTGCAAAAAGTTAATAAAGTATGTGAAGCCTATTGCATCAATAAAAGCAGTCCAGAGCACCATTTTCTAGAAGCACAAGTAGAGCAAGAGGCCTTGACCTCATTCACACAGATGTTTATGAATCATCCCACTCTTCTTCACTTGGTGGCAATACATACTATGTTTCCTTCATAGATGATTACTCCATATACACTTGGGTTTTCTTCATGAAATCTAAAGCTAAATTATTTGGCATTTTGAAAGAGTTTCATGTTATGGTTTAGAACATGACAAGTAGAAGCATCAAGGTCTGTAGGTTAGACACTGGAGGAGAATACCTCTCAAAATACATTAGCAAACCTTCTTAAGCATGGCATAAGAAGGCAATTGACCTACAGCTATACACCTCTACAAAAATGGAGTTGTTGAGAGGAAGAACATAGTCCTGTTTGAGTCAGCCAAGTGTATGCTAAACGAGAAGAATCTCTCCAAAAACCTACTAGGGTGAAGCTATCACCACAACATGCTACTTGATGAACAAATCCCCAAACTGAAACACTCCAAGGCATCACCCCATATGAAGCTTTTCATGAACTCAAGCCTCAGGTACATCATCTTAAAATATTTGGTTGTTTAGCTTTTTCTCATATTCCACATGCGAATAGCAAGAAGCTCGACAAGTTAAGAAAGTGTGTTTGTTGGATATAGTAGTGAGCATAAGGCCTAAAAACTCTATGATCCAATAAAAAAAGAAACATTTGTGTCAAAGGATGTAATATTTGATGAGATAACCAGCTAGACCTTAACTCATCCATCAAATGTAGACACCCATTTTTCATCAACTACACTTAAAGGGGAGCTAGCACCTTTGGAGGACTTCATTGAAGAACTAGAAGGAAAAAGATGGTGCCCACCAAGCAGTCCTCAAGAGGTCTACAAGAAATAGAAGGCAGCCCCAAAGGTTAACATATCACAGAGGTAACAATTCAAACTTTGAACAAACAAATTATGCTCTCTCAACATCACTAATGCAGCATGATGAACCTCTCTTCTATCAGGATGCCTATGATAAGAAAGATATGAGGATGCATGTGATAAGGAAGAATGGACATATGCAACGGACAAAGAGAAGACTGCATTACACAAGAATCACACTTGGGATTTATGTGAGATTCCACCTCACAAGAAAGCTACAAATGGATCTACAAGCTAAAGTACAACAAGGAAGGGAAGATAGACAAGTACAAAGAAAGGCTTGTGACTAAAGGTTTTGCTCAAAAATAGGGGGTTGATTATGAAGATACCTTTGCACTAGTAGCCAGGATGACTTCCACAGGTTAGTCCTTTCTCAAGCCTCTCTTCATAAGTGGAAATCGTGAGACAAATGGATGTCAACAATGCCTTCCTTAATGGCCTACTCGAGGAAGAAGACTACATGCAGCTTGCAAGTTATGTCAAAGCAGGAACATAGCATCTTGTTTGCAAGTTACAGAACAGTTTGTATAGTCTGAAACAAGCTCCAAGAGCCTAGTGTGGTAGAAATGATAAGCATCTTAAAACTCAAGTTTTTAGAAGAGTAATGCAGATTATACTCTCTACTACATGGTGAAAGGGATGGACATTGTTCTTGTTCTTCTGTATATTGATGATCTAATTTTGATGAAGCCATGGTTGTAGTTATCAAATCCAAACTCTCAGTTGAACTTGAGATGAAAGACTTTGGATACCTACACTATATCCTTAGGATTAAAGTAGTCAAGACCACAGTAGGTGGAATCTTCATCTCTAAACACAAGTACCTGCAAACTATTCTCAAGAAGTTTGGTATGGAGACCTGCAAGCCAGTGTCTACACCAATGGAATCCACTCTAAAGCTGACAAAGGATGAAACAAGACATCCTTTTGATACTACTTTATATAGGTAATTCATTTGTTCTCTCATTTACTTTACTATCATTAGGCTTAACCTCTATTTTGTACTAAATAGTCTTGTTCAATTTATGCAGAACCCCAAATTATCTCATTGGACTGCAGCCAAAAGAGTGCTCAGATACTTAAAAGGCACTCAACATTGGGGTATCTTATATATAGGTGACACACTAAGTCTACATGGATTTAGTGATTTTGATTATGTAGCCTATCTCTGCTGTGATGGACAGGAGAAGCATTTAGTGATTTTGATTATGTAGCCTATCTCTACTGTGATGGACAGGAGAAGCATTTAGTGATTTTGATTATGTAGCCTATCTGCTGATGGATAGGAGAAGCATTAGTGGCAATGCATTCTTTCTTAGTACATGAGCCATTTCATGGTGTTCTAAGAAGCAAAATACAATCAGTCTATCCACAGAGGATGAATACAAAGCCTTAACCACCTCATCTTGTGAAGCTATATGGCTCAAAAGATGTTTGCAAGAACTAGATCTTTATGGAGTTGATGGTCCTAGTCCTATCCTTTGTGAGATAACACATCAACTAAAGCCTTAGCCAAGAATCCAATTATGCATCAAAGGACCAAGCATATTGAGGTCAAAGAAAATTTCATCAGGGAGAAGATACACTCTGGTGACATTGTTATGCAACATTACAATACCAAAGAAAATGTTACAAATATCTTCACTAAGGCCCTAGGCAAAGAGCTCTTTTTCGAGCATAGAACGGGCCTTGGCATGATGGAGCTTCCCTTAAGGGAAGGTGTTTAAAGAGTAAGGGAAGGCTCCACAGTTGCTCCATGCTTTGGAGCAAGGGAAGGCTCAATAGCCTTCCACAAAATAAACATGTTTTAGAATTTTTCATTTTTCATTTCACAAGTCTGAGTCAACTATCTGAATCAACTGACTGAATCATTAGAGTCAGCTAATTCAATCAACTGACTAAAGTAGCTGCTCTTGGAGGAGTCAGCTTTTGACTTGCGAAGTCTGTCAGAGTCACTTTTTTGGATCAACTAACTGAATCAGTTTGTCCATGTCAGTTTCTGACCTACAAAGTTAGTTGTATAAACAAAGGTTCAAAGATGTCGCTAATCTTAAGGGAAGGTGTTAAAAGATGCAAGTTCACACCATCTAAGATTTGTAAAGCCTTGGAGAAATGTGCCGCCTGGTTGGTGAATAGAATTCCTACATCAAAGGAGGAATTGCATGTCCCTGTCTTCTCTAGAGCATCACATCAGGGTTGGCAAGATTACGGAGATGATGCTGCAATCACAACTTATCTATCTACCATCGACGATAAGCTACCTGGAGTATTATAAAAGTCTATCTTATATACAGCTGCTAATAGTGAACTAAAGTGAATAAGATAGTGAGTAGAAGGCACCTGCTAAATGTGTAGCTTGAGCCTAACACTCATAACACTGTATGCATTGTCTTATCTGAGCTGATTTAGCTCCTTAGAATTAGGATAGGGTTTTGGGGATTATCCCTTCCACATTAGAATCAAAATTTATCATTTTTTGTATCTCATTTAATTCAATAATATAAATAGTGTTGATTCAATTTCAAACTTGTTCAGTCAATTTGATTGCTGGTCGTTGTGTCGCATTTCCTTGTCTCCACAATTTTGACCAAAAAAAACCTCTCCATCAAAGACTAGCCTTTCTTTACCAAAAATAACCAAGATGGAGTGGAGGCCAGAGACTACAACATCAATTGTAGAAGATTCCTTAGCCTTACAATAGCTATAAATACTTGCAAAAACTTTAGTAGTCATCATACCTATCTCTATTCCCATCGTAGAGCCTCATCATTAACATCAACATGTGGAGTTACCAAATCTAGTGGCCATGATAGCTAAGGTATCATCATGATAAGCAAGCGATTTAATGCTTGGGTTCCTTTAAACTCTAAACTTAGCAATAATATACATATGTACCGTAAAACTCCAAAACAATTATCTAGAAAAAATAATATTGAGGATTGAAATAATGTCTTTTAAAAAAATGGAAAAATCAATCTTCTATGGCTTTTATTACTACAAGCCGTGAAAATGGACTTCTCATGTGGGTAGATATGAGTGCCCCAATGATTGGCTCGGATTGTACAGAGTGGTTCTACCAAGGGAAGAGAACTATTTCTCCATTCCAAACCCGTTCTTGTTATTTTTATACATCATTAGGAGAAAGGTGTTGTGGAATTGCATTTGTGGATCTTTTTTGTTCATAGTTTCATATGGGACAAGACTCCTTCAATCATTTGGTAGGAGAAAGGTGTTGTGGAATTGCATTTGTGGATCTTTTTTGTTCATAGTTTCATATGGGACAAGACTCCTTCAATCATTTGGTAGGAGAAGCCCCACAAAGACACGATGACATGAGTGTACTCTACTCAGTGGGAGGACCCTATCAAGTAAGAACTAAATAAGAAGAACCCGTAGAACAATGGAGAACAAATAGAAGATATGCAATAACTCCAATGTTCTATGAGATAATGTTACCACCTATATATCCTTTTAGGAGCATAGTATAAAAATTCCTTGAACAGTTAATTGAAGGTAGCTACTTAGCTTACTTTCTGGTGATCCCCATGCCATTCTATAGTCAAAATGCACTCATCCCATTGACTCATACACTTGAAGAAGCCTTGCAATGAACAACAATGGTGAGAAAGAGGATGCACATAGTGAAGCTAATTATTCGAAACCCACATATCGATTATGGCTATATAATGATGAATTATTGCAGTGAGAGTGTTTATTTTTACAAGATCAGCATAGACCAAGAACACTGGATTACATAGATCAACATAGACCACGAACACTAGATTATAAAAAAAATCCACACTTCACAACCTACCAAGTACATTTGAAACAAAAACTATCAAAATTTAAAAATTCATGTTTTAGTCATTTTTGAGTGCCTACATTATATCATCTTATAATTGGTAATATTCCTCTAGTTATTAGTTTGATGAGCATCAAAAGTATATTTCTTCCTAAAGAAAACATCCTAGTCCAATACTTACATAAACTATGCCAAAGGTGTATGCCAAGTACTTCCCTCACCTTTAGTGTACCTTCTCTAGCTAGAGTAAAGACTTCTAGGTAATTTGCATAGGTGAAAATATACTAATATATAAATGAAAACCCCCTAAAAAAGGAACAAGAAGATAACCATTGCCATGTAGATCTTGGTAGGTCATTAGGTTCATTACAGACCTTGAGGTTGTAACCTTGACCTTCATGGGGTGGGACCTTGTGTTAAAAAAAAACATCGTCGTAATGAGACACTTAGCGCCTCTTAGAAACTCCTAGAGAAGGTCTATGAGCCATTTCTTTGATCTCTACGGGGTGGTGTCTTATTATTACTACTACATACTTTTTTTTTAAAAAAAACACTTAGCGATTTGTTTAGAATTTGCTGATAGCTAGAGATGACTTTACATTACTGATAGAAGATTGAGACTAAAGCATAACTAAAGGCATACACTTAAAATGTTGTCAAGGTAGGATTTGGACCACATTTTATATTACTCTTTCTAATAATTGTAAAAATTCTCCTAATCATTTTAAAGCCCAAAAAAAATCATCATCATCATTATTACATGTTAAAGTGTTGCACTTTTTTATAAAATTTTCAATATCTAGGGAACACTTTACTGGTTTAAATGTTGCATTACAGATTATGAACAACTTTAACATACATCCACAAGCTCTACAACAACATCCTAGTTAGTTGGGCCTTCACGATCCGATGTAGGTGACACAAGGGTGCAGTCACCACATTAGGAAGGTGGGTATGTTAGCCACTCCGGTTAACATGACCTTGAGCATCCTATTTTTGTAGTGCATTCTGCCAACTTACAATGTTGTCACTTTATTTTGGCACTAAAAAAACATCCTTGTATTTCAAAAGACGCAACATTTTGTATGACGTTAACTGTATTTTATGACTGTGCAGCCTTACACTGCGCTTATTGTAAAATAGGGGAAGTCTTGGACTTCATATGTAATTGCTAGGCTAGTAAAAGGCCACCATGGACTATTTTTAAGTCATGGCCGGATAAGTGTGAACACTAGTCACATGTGCATAAGTCAATTTCTCAATAAGCAAAGCATAATCATTCCCCTTTACAATAGATTGTATGTGAGCTCTCTCTCTCTCTCTCTCTCTCTCTCTCTCTCTCTCTCTCTCTCTCTCTCTCTCTCTTATGTGATTTGTTGTAATCTTGCATTGCATGATGGAGTGCAATTATGATTAGTGGTTTTCTTTTTCATAATCTTTTCTTTTTCAAGTGAGTGTGAGAGATTACCAAAGTAGAGAGCCTCTTCTTGCTTTCATCATAGCAAGATTGAGCACTCTTTATATCCATTATCTATGGAGCTCTCCGGTGTGCAAAAGGAGTGAGGATGCAAATGATCGGCCATCCACCCGCAAGAGGAAGTTGCAGATTACCACCACCTGTGGCTCTTTAGCAAAGAGAGATACAACAAGTTAATCAGTGAAAGGCAAGGTGAGCTTCTAATTAACAACTACAGCCATATAGCACCATAGTACTATCATAGTACTATCTAGATACTATTGTACTATTTAAGTACTACCTAGGATTGTTGTACTACCTAAGTACCATCTATTTTATTACTAGGACTACTAAATTCTTAAGCCATAACACCAAAGCACTACTCAATAATACTAAATAGTTCTAGGTTGTGCTAGATAGTAATGTCATAGTACTATCTATTTTAGTATCTATCTGAGTACTAGACAGTGCTACTTAATAGTATTAAATAGTATTATATAATGGAATATAGTAATAGCATAGTGCTATTTAGCACTATGGTACTATCTAACACTGTGGTACATAGTACAAGTAACTTCTTAGAAAAAGAAAATTGCAAGTGCTCACCTTTACTGAACCTGAAGGCAGCTACCCATGCTTCTGGTATGTGGTCTGCCTCCTCACAAAATGGTGCACAACATTGAAGGCTCTCCAAAAAGTGCACTGCTACACAAAGCATATATGTGTGGAGACATGGAGTGACAAGCACATCCAATGTCTCGCTAGAAAAGCCAAGCCCACATAACATGCACCTATCATACATTACACACATTAATTGTTTAAATATTCTATCAAGTTAGGACATATATCACACAAAAGAAAAATATTAGACATTCAAATTCTTGCGTGTCTATCTTGACAATAACGTTTGTCATAGATAGACATGCGGCATAAGGATGTTGACAATAATGTTTATCGTAGAAGCAGGATGTCCGCTTGTAGGCCACGCTGTGTGAGGCCTTGGATTATTTGGTCTAAATTTGACATAGATCTGATTGTGTCAACTAGCTCCTCTTCAATGTGCATACGGCCTCTTGTAGCTTGGTCTAGGCTGTCGTTGTCTATTTTTAATTCTGCCTTAAAGCCACCCAATTCCTTCATCAATTCCAGTTGTATTTCTTCTCTTGTGGCACTTGAGGGCTATTGAGCAGTGTGAATCTTATTTTTGACCCACTCTAATGTGAACTGGAATGAGGCCACTTTCTTCCATGCATCCGACTCTATAGTTTTTATAGCCTCAAGCTCTATCTTCAATGCTACATTTCTACTCTCAAGTTGCTACTTTCAACTGGACATGATCATCTGTTGCTCCTTTGATGCACCCATTTGAAATAGCCTTTTTCCTACTCCTCTTTCACACCTGAACTATCTTGGCTGATTGCTCTCGAATCTCTATGGTGGTGGGAAAAGTCATCCCAATCTACCTCTATCCTGTGCTTGTATGAAACAAAGGCAGGGGCAAGTACTATGCCCACTTTGTTATTCAATGATGTCGTTATTGAGTGGTAGATCCTGGCATACAACTACATGAACTTCTCCTTTCAGTAACCTTTTAGACTATTTATGTGATAATCGTGTCAAGACCTAACCTTATCTAGGTCACCCCATGTATCAATCATCCACTCCTTCATTTATGGATATATATCATCTTTAGCTCAAAGGAAGAAGTTCCAATTGAGTTTATTGCATGTGGGAATTGTCAGGTTGGAATGAACATAAGCTTTTCCCTTCAAGAATAATTTGTCTAAGCAAACCAACCACATTTCTTGGGGTCGACATATAACAACACCTATTTGTTCATCCATTCAAACAAGCTAGTGCATGCGAGAGAGAGAGAGAGAGAGAGAGAGAGAGAGAGAGAGAGAGAGAGAGACCCAACCTATTTGGAGCTTTTAGGTAGTAGAGTTAGAGCTGTAGGACGTAGCTGGGCAACTCTCTCTAGATAGAGAGCACAAAGTATGCAAAGAATAGTCTAGACTCCAAAAAAGCTAGGCCAGAGGAAAAATTTCATAAAGTTCAAAATTCAGAAAGGTAGAGGGATATGGGGAAAGCATAGACTGACATGAAATATTGAAAAACCTTAAAACTAACAATGGTTGATCGAACATGGACTTTTGGGAAAAAACATTGATGGAACATGGATTTTTGGGAAAAGACATTTTGCACACTTGTACCTTACATGCAATTTTACATATAAATTTGTTTTATTTTCACCCTAGAATACACTAATAGTATAGTACACACTTTTGCCAATAGTATATACACCCTTTCATGCTTTCACCCTAATGCCAAGTATGAATGCATGAGTAAGGCATTATGACACCATTGAAGCATTCCATACTACATAGGCATGGTCTCAATAGCAAGTGTAATTGGTAGTTGTTATGAAAATTAGGGCTTCTTTGAAAAAAGCCCCAAATCAAATGATAGGCATGAAGAATACATCAAATCTTGTAAGAAATCGATAAAGCAACTCACTAAAGAGGTAAGAGGGAAGCATCATTTCCCAAATTTTGATGAAGAAAACTCCATGGAAGCAAGATGATAGGCGCCCTTTGCTTCTTCAAGAATCCCATGTTTTTGCTTCTCTTGACTTGTAGGAGGGAGGCATATGCTAATGATAGCTTGATTTCACCATTACATAGGCTAGAAAGGCCATAGTAGGCATCCATGGTAGCTAATCTTCCTACTTGATACCTCATGACTATAGAGAGCCACGAATTTTGCCGCCAACATGCAGGAGAAGCACCGCCCATTTTTGAGGGTTTTGAATGGTGCATAGCAAGCCAACAATGCCTAGATTCAAGCCTATGAAGCCCTAGATAGCCAATATGCAGATATTCAAGCCTTTGATCAAGATTTCTAAGGTTTCTTCATATGAACGAAGAGGGAAAATCAAGAAAATTAGATCAAAATCAAGCTTTGATACCATTGAAAGAAAGATGAACACTCATTAACTAGATTCTGCATGGTAGCATTCATGGAGAAGAGCTCCTCTTCTTCTCAAAAGAGAGAAGCCACCATAGATAGGATTAGTGAATTGTAATTATGATTAGCAAATGATTATTCCCCATTTTCACTTGTAATTATGATTAGCGAATGATTAGATACATGATTATTCCCCATTTTCACTTGTAATTATGATTTACAAATGATTAGTTACATGATTATTCCCCATTTTCACTTGTATACATGGCGTCTCCTTTCACATTACACTTAAAAGTGTCCATGGACATGGCTAGCCTATTCCCCAACTCTTGACCCCTTTATATACACTTATTCTTGGCCTTGGACCCAAATAGACATGAGACTTTCTACTTTACTTCTCTCTCTCTCTCTCTCTCTCTCTCTCTCTCTCTCTCGGCAACAATAGCAAGCAATCTTCACCTCCTACTTGGTGATAGTAGGGGAGCAACACAGTGGTCAATCTCAAATTAGGCAAGGGATATGGGCCATGAAACTAGCAATGCAACCATGATAGAGGGTTGGCAGCAACACTACATAGAGTTTTGTGGGAGGCGGGGTGGAGGGGCAAGCAACGCGACTCATGGCATCTCGTTAGTGTGTGGCTAGCAGGTGTAAGAGGCCATGAGATGAGGAGGCAACAATGGGGGGATAGAGCCATGTGAGGGACACATGGAGGTGTTCAAGGCAGAGAGGAGCCACACAAATATTATGGGTGATTCCATGTTACATACTGAGCTAGTGTTATTAGTTTCTGTTTATGCCTACTATATGATATCATGTTGGGATTGATTGTAAGGAGTCCAATGGATTGTCTATAACTAACATGATTAGCATTGTTGATAAGCACTATGACGGAACCAACTAGATGTAGGGTTGTGCTTAGTGCATATTTATCATTTGTTGTATCATGCATAGTTACTTCATTTATCTGGCCACGTGTTGATATTTATTATTATATCTGCTACCCATTTTGTATTATTGGGGAAATGTTATATTTTGCGCACGTTTGAGAGCATTTAATTTATGGTTGCAGCCTTAGTCAAAAGACTTATGGTTATTTTTGTAAAAGACAAGACCAATTTTGTAATTAAAGCTATTATGACTCCCTGAGCTATTTTGGAGAAATATAAAAAATACACGTGTGTGGGAAGTGGAGCCACTAACGTGGGGGGGATTGCACCCAATGCTTTGTCTTATGTTAATTTCTTCATACTTTTTTTTTCTTTCATATCCTTTGTCCATAGTTAATTTATTTTCACGTGTCGTTCACCTGTAGTTTGAAATGCTTGGCATGTGCCGCTCACTTGTGGTTAATTTATTTCTCCTTGTACCAAAATCCTGACAATACTCCAAATGGCTTGGTAGAACTCAATAGTAAGATTTGATATAGCACTTGTTCCTTTTCTTTTTATATAGAGTTTAGATTTCAAAGAATTTTTTTGTTTTCATCAAGAAGAACCCATTGGAAGCCACTACGTAGCCATTCTTCTCTTTAAAAAGTTGAAGATCGTACACATTAAAATTTAAAAAAAAGTATACTAGGTTCTATTATAAAATAGAGGAAAGTTAAATCCATGTGACATAAAATAAAATGCCATTAGAATGAAGAATACATAGCTCTTAATGATTCCATCATATTTCTCCTGATTAATAATGCTTAGCAAGACCTTATTAATCTAAGGTCTAGACTTCATGATAAATGTCTTGGAACCCTACTAGGCCTTAGGGCATATAAGAATATAGCACAGCGAAAAGAGATAGCAAGACAAAGTATAATAGACAATGCAATAGATATACAATGGAGATAATTTAAAATTTTGATTATACCAAAGAGGTACAAGTGATGGTGCTGTCCACCCGTGCGCTCTCAAAAGTAGAGCTTAGATGGCGATCTAGACTGACTCTAGATGGAGTATGTATGAAGTGTAGAAGGGGGTGGATACTCGTGAGCATTTGATACCTTAGCTCATGGCAACCATGTCCATTTATAATATTGTAGGCGGTGTGGTAGACGCGTATACAAGGGCAGTTACACTGCATAGACACGCTCACCGCCCGCATATTAAGAACGCGACCCATCGACCACTAATGATGGACCTGGTATCCAAGGGAATCTTCCTTATACCGTTGTCTCGGGGGCTTCCGCCCCTAAACCCGGGGGCTAGCTTGTACCCCTGACCATCTCCTAACCATCATCAATGGTTACAATAATGACCCTATTCGCATCTAAGCCGAGGTTCCCACTAAAGACATATGCACCATGGCTACTCCATAATGGGGGCCTAACAAATGTGCATTATACATCAAAGTGAGATACATGTTGAGAGGTGGGCATTGAGTGTATACTAATAGGGTAATCTTTTAAAAAAGCAAAGTAGTTAAAAACTTAAGAGTTCCATGCTTATTACTAGATAGCTAACCGCTATGCTACATGTCCCTTTAGAAGTAAAACAATTAAAATTGACACTTACATGTAAGAGTTTCATGTTTACAACTAGACATGTAAGTACTATGCTACACATCCCTTCATGATACATAAGAGGCCAATGATTTTTAAAGTAGTCTTTATAGCTTGACCAAATAACCCCACTTAGTTGTCTTCGCATGCATCCACAAAGTAATTGGGTAAGCTTAAAGTCATGTTTTCGTAAAAGGATGGCATTAACAAACTTTTTATGCAAAGGTTCATACGATGTGAGTAATTAGTTTTGTACATACTTGCATAAATTAGAGCCCAAGATGGTAGAAGGGTATGCTTAGGTGTGACTAGGCTAATAACACGTAGTACTAGTAGGAATTTAAAGATTGTGATAAATTGAGTGGACTAAGTGCTTAAGAACCACCCTTTTCACTCATTTTCTATATAAGAGCTTCAGTAGAGAGAGCTTGATGACTCACTAAATTCATAAATCCGGCAAACTAGCATGAGCATGTAGCTTAGGGAATAGACAAGGAAATTGGTAAGTCAATGTGCTTGGATTGAACAATGGATATATGGGTTTGAAGTCTCAATACAAAATAACTCTTTTGTTACGTTCACTATTTGGAGGGGGAATACATGGGTAGCGGCACGTCTTAGTTTCTAAGGACCTTTGTGTCAAAAACAAATTT
This sequence comes from Cibotium barometz, assembly GCF_041138505.1. Lineage (NCBI taxonomy): Eukaryota > Viridiplantae > Streptophyta > Polypodiopsida > Cyatheales > Cibotiaceae > Cibotium > Cibotium barometz. Next base: position 36,467,622 of record NC_141052.1, read on the forward strand.
TTCATTCTATTAAAGTTGAGTTTTATGGCAAAGGTACAGTTTTGCGATTAAACATTCATACCAACAACTAACCTCTTCCAAAAAAGTACTATCATAGAAAGAGTTATGTGTGCAAGATTAAGAACTTTGAATAGAGTAAAGAAGTGCAGTAGAAGAGGTAGAACTAGGACAATGGTTTGGATTCCATGCTTAGTGAGTGTCTATTCAATGATAGCATGTAGATGATTAGATGGAGGCCCATTGGACCTCCTTAGGTGGCCCATTGGACCTCCTTAGGCCTTGTTGCAAATTGTTGCAAAACGACAACTAGTCTCACTTAACCAAGGTAGACATTTGTGCCTTTGTAACGACTAGGATAACATATATAGAAAGTTATTAAGTCTAAGGAACAATTGTGCAAGGTCAAGAAACGTGTAAATCAAAGGTATTCAAGGATTGGTTAGCTTAGACTATAGTTATGACAACACAAATGTTAACTTGAAGATAATACTTGGACACCCTTACTTCTCTTGTTCGTTGGTGTAGGGAGAATACGTGATACTAGCCCTTAAGACCACCGATTAAAGCTTCCGTTGAAGACCCATTTAGAAAGACATCTCGGATACGTAGACCATTTAGGATTTGTTGAAATTACATCCAACAATAATGTTGATCATTCTCCAAAGCAAGGAGACATGGCATGATGGGGACGGGAGTTCCTTTATCTTTTCCAATGCCATACTCCAAACGGCTTGGAAGAAGTCAGTAGTAAGATTATTGATGCTTGGTGCCTTTTCGTTTTGCACAGAGTTCAGATTTCAAAGAATTTTGTTGTTTTCATCTTAATTAGGGAGAAAAGCCATTACGTAACCACCATCTTAATTAGGGAGAAAAGCCATTACGTAACCACCATTGAGCACTTAGAAAGTGATGATAATACACATAAGAAAAAGTAAAGTAACTACTTTTTACAATAAAATAGAAAAAATCTAAATACATGTGTAATAAATAAAGGGCCAAGTTAGAATGAAGAATATAGAGCTCTCAATGACTCTATCATATTTCTCCTATTAATCAATAAATCTTGTCAAGATCTTATTAATCTAAGGTCTAGACTCCATTGAAAAGATGCAGGGGGGAAGAGAGCTTGAGCTCTTGCAAGCACACACACACACTCACAAAACCCTAATGGAGAACACACAAGGTGAGAGACTGAAAATCTTCTTCTTCTCTACTCAACACTCAACACACCATATACAAGAATAAGAGTACACATAATATGAAAGGTACTCAACCAATACATACATGGGTTCTCTATAGTGTGAACCCGACTAAATGAGCTGGCGCTATAACTATGCCAGTCTCTAGAATGGCTGTCACACAGCCTGTCATCCCACTGGCCGCATATCACCCAAGATCTCACCAACCATGCCAGTGGTGTAAGTGTGGGGCCTATCCCCCAGGCGGGTCATCAGTGTCCACCGCCTCACTAGATGAGCTCGATATCTCAACACTCCCCCTCGAGCTCAACTCCATCTCATGTACACCAAGCGAAGCCCTGAATCTGCGGAGCTTCTCTGTACCCAATGCTTTGGTGAAGATGTCAGCTACCTGATCCTCTGTGCTGACATAAACAAGGTCAAGGTCTCCTGCCAAGACCTTCTCTCTGACGAAATGGTAGTGGACCTCTATGTGCTTCGTATGAGCATGAAAGACTGGGTTCCTGGCCAACTGTATACTGCTAATGTTGTCACAGAAAATGACAACTTGTCTATCCACTGATAGACCCAAATCTGCAAGTAGCTTTCTCAACCAAGCTACCTCACATGTTGCCATAGCAGCTCCTCTATACTCGGCCTCTGTACTCGATAGAGCAACCGTAGGCTGCTTCTTGCTGCTCCAAGTCACAGCAGCACTCCCCAAAGAAAACATGAATCCACTGGTAGATCTTCTGTCTGAGATACTACCAGCCCAATCAGCATCTGTGTACCCATGTACACATATCTCTGTCCCAGTCTCATAGAATAGTCCACAAAGCAAAGTAGACTTCACATACCTCAGTATGCGTCTCACTGCATCCAAATGCGGTTTCCGTGGGACCTGCATAAACTGACTCACTAACCCAACAGCATAGCTCAAATCTGGTCTGGTGATCGTCATGTAGATCAAACTTCCTACTATGCTCCTGTACATAGTAGGATCCTCCAAGATCTCTCCTGAATCTGCACTCAACTTGCCATTCTGATCCAATGGCACAGAAATAGGCTTACAGCCTGTCATACCATACTTAGACAACATGTCCAAACCATACTGTCTCTGCAGTAATCCAATACCATGTGGTGACCTAATCACCTCAATGCCCAAGAAATATCTGAGCTCCCCCAGATCCTTCATCTCGAACTTCTGTCTAAGTAGGATCTTTACATCAAAGATCTCTGCATCATGGTCCCCCGTAATGATCAAGTCATCTACATAGATGACAACAAGCACAACTCCTCTATCACCATGTCTCACATACAGCGAGAAATCTGCATTGGCTACATGAAAGCCAATAGTGACAAGATATTCAGAAATTTTGTCAGACCATGCTCTTGGTGCTTGCTTTAAGCCATACAAGGCTTTCTTCAACCTGCAAACATGCTCGGGGTGACCCACATCCTCATATCCAGGTGGCTGCTACATATACACCTCTTCTTGCAAATCCCCATGCAAGAATGCATTCTTTACATCCATCTGATGTAAAGACCATTGCTTTGACGTAGCCACTGCTATCACAACTCTCACCGTTGCCATCTTGGCAACTGGGCTGAAAGTTTCCTCATAATCAATCCCATATATCTGCGCATATCCTTTGGCTACCAATCTAGCCTTGTACCTGTTTATGCTTCCATCACTGTTATGTTTAACTTTGTACACCCACTTGCATCCAATGGCTTTCTTGCCTTCAGGCAATTGCACTAAATCCCAAGTTTCATTTCCATATAGTGCATCCATCTCCTCATCCATAGCTTTCTCCCAACACACATTTCCAACAGCCTCATCAATGCATGTGGGCTCAACAACCTGCACAACCTTTGCCATATATGCATAGTGATGTGCCACATAACCATCATAAGTAAACCTCTGCACAGGGTTCTTCACTCTACCAGATCTTCGTAGCTTTTCATTTATGGCTTCCATAGCCTTCTTTACACCAGGTGTTCTCATAGCTGGGATCCCAAGCTCCTCATCAAGGCTCATATCTGAGCCACTAGACTCTCCATCAACATGAGAATGCCCTGCAGAAATGTCAGGCATACCAAGGGGCTCAACCACTTTCTCTTTTCCTTTACGTGATGTAGTAATCACATTTGCAGGGCTGGTATTATGACGCAGCCTGCCACTCCATGGTCTATCAACAGACCCACTAGATGAGGACTCTCCTGGTCCACTCAAAGACTATGATTGCTGACCTGCATTCTGTGCAACCACACTTCCACTCACATCAGCCCCAATAGCTTCTTTTTCAGCAGCATACCAGCTGCTCATCTCATCAAAGACAACATCCCTGCTTACCCTCAACTCACGTGTAGCAGGGTTATAACACCTGTATCCCTTTTGCTCAAAGGAGTATCCAATAAACACACATTTTTCAGCTTTTGGATCCAGCTTAGTTCTCAGCTCATCTGGCATATGCACATATGCAATGCATCCAAAAACTTTCAGATGAGACAAATCTGGTTTTCTGCCAGTAAACCTCTCCTCTGGAGTTACATCATGTATGGCTGCAGTTGGAGTCCTGTTCATGATGTATACTGCTGTAGAAACAGCCTCAGCCCAATAGCAATGCGGCATATTCTTCTCTTCCATCAATGCTCGCGCAATCTCAGCAATGTGCCTGTTTTTTTGCTCAGCAACTCCATTTTGTTGCGGAGTGTATCTACATGTGAACTGTCTCCGAATACCATTCTTCTTCAAAAATTCAGAGAACTCATTGGAGAAGTACTCTCCTCCTCCATCTGACCTTAGGCACTTTACATATTTCCCTGTTTGCTTTTCAACCAAAACTCTGAAATTCTGAAAGTGAGTGAACACCTCACTCTTCTCCTTCATGAAATATACCCACACTTTCCTTGTGTGGTCATCAATGAAAGTCACATAGTACCTGCAGCCTCCCATAGATATGGTCTTCGTAGGACCCCATACATCTGAATGCACAACATCTAGTGCATTTCTGCTCACATATCTGTTACGTGGAAACACATGCTTTGTTTGCTTCCCAAATTGGCATGCTTCACATATTTTCTGCATACCTTCCACTTTAAATTTTGGCAGCCCTGTCACAATTCCTTTTGTCTGCATAGACTTCAATCTCTGCACATTTACATGTCCAATCCTTTTATGCCAAATGTCTGTGTCTACAACAATTCCTGAACCATTTGCAAACATCGCAGCACTCATTTCAAGCATGTCTACATTTAATGTAAACATTTTGCCCACTCTGTTGCCTTTTGCAACCAACCTGCACTTGTCTTTTAAATCTTCAACATAACACCCATCAGGGTTAAACCGAACCTGCAAACCCTGCTCAATCATCTGGCCAACTGAAACCAGATTCTTTGTTATGTTCGGTACATGAAGTACATCTGCAAGGTACTTCACTTTGCCATCCTGCATAGACAATGGCACATCTCCAACATGGGCAATTGGATGAGCAGTGTCATCCCCTGTTTCCACAAAACCTGGTCTTTCCAGGTTTTTCATCTCCTTGAACCACTCCCCATGACTCGTCATGTGGTTCGAAGCGCCTGAATCCACATACCATACATTATCTTTTTGTGCTGCATCAACATTTTCAGACATGGCATTCACGACATGCTGTATAACAAACAACCTTTCATTATCCTCATTATTTCTGCTTGAGGATGCATAGTTGTTTTGCTGCACTTTCCCATTTTGCATGTCAGCCTGCTTCTTATAACATTCTGCCTGCACATGTCCAGGCTTACCACAATAATAGCATTCACGTGCATCATTATATTGCCTTTGCCAATTTCCACGGCCTCTTTGACTCCCCCTGCCTCTGAATTTGCCTCTTCCACCTGCGTGTTGTTGTTGTTGTTGATTCTGGGACTGTTGTTGCTGCTGCTGCTGCTGGCCATAATTCTGATTACCTGTTTGGCCTCCTCCTTGACCGCGTCCACGGCCTCCTCTACCTCGTCCTCTTCCTGAACTCGTGTAGAAGGCCTGTTGCTCTGAACTGTTTTTGCTTTGTGAAGACTGTTGTTCTTCACCCAAGCTCTTCTCTTCGATAATCAGCATAGACACCAAATCTGTAAAGTTGGGAATGTTTTCCCGAGTCTGAATAGACGTCTTGAACGCCTTGTATTGTGGCCCGAGACCACGTAGACAGACTTCCACCTTGTCATCATCATCTACTGACACACCAATAGATGCAAGGGATTCCACAATACCCTTTATCTTCAGCGCATAGTAATTCACAGACATGCTCTTTTTCTCCACAGTATGAAGTTCATTCTTCAACTGTATCTTACGTGCCTTGGTATTTGTTTCATAGAGCTTTACCAAGGTGTCCCACGCCTCCTTGGGAGACTTGGCATCCTGAATGTGCCCAATCATGGTGTCCTGTATACTAATGGAGAGCCAATACATAACCTTCCTGGCTCCTTGGTTCCAGTCTTTAAACTCTTTCACATCTGTAGCAGTCGGATTTATATCCGGTATCTCCGATGCCTCTTCGTGCTCACCTTCTATGTAGTCCCAATAGCCTTTTCCCATCAGGAAGTTCGTCAACCTGAACCTCCAAGCATGGAAGTTATTCTTATCAAGCTTCTCAGCCACAATTTGAGTTATCCCATCATTTGACATCTTGCCAAACACACAATTTTACCAGAAACTGCACTCTGGTTTTTCCTGCACAACTGTTGTATTTTCTGCACAGCGGTACCGCAGTCCACTCAAATGTCACAACCAGTGACCTCAATGTGCATACATACACCCAATGGCAACTGTAGACCTCTTTGCAGCACCCACAGTGTCTGCACAGTCAATCTGTCTTCCTGCAGTTCTTAAAACAGAGTTCTGCAGAGAATCGATGACTTACCCGTAGTGCTTGAAATCGCCTGCTTTCTGAAAAACGGAGGTCCTGACGCGCCCGAAACGCGTTTTCGGCCCGAAAATCTCAGTCCAATAGGACTATATAGTTGCCCTATAGCTTTACTCCCGCGAAGAAAGCTCCTCAATCAGAGACCGTTTATCGGTGCCTCCCGTAGAGCTCCCGACAAGGGTGTAGTCACCAACACAATAGGGAAGAGTAGTTGAAGCTCTTACCCTCGTACCGCTTCCTGTGGTTCTCTTGCTTGCAGCTCAGCCCTTAGCACGAACCAGGCTCTGATACCATGAAAAGATGCAGGGGGGAAGAGAGCTTGAGCTCTTGCAAGCACACACACACACTCACAAAACCCTAATGGAGAACACACAAGGTGAGAGGCTGAAAATCTTCTTCTTCTCTACTCAACACTCAACACACCATATACAAGAATAAGAGTACACATAATATAAAAGGTACTCAACCAATACATACACGGGTTCTCTATAGTGTAAACCCGACTAAATGAGCTGGCGCTATAACTATGCCAGTCTCTAGAATGGCTGTCACACAGCCTGTCATCCCACTGGCCGCATATCACCCAAGATCTCACCAACCATGCCAGTGGTGTAAGTGTGGGGTCTATCCCCCAGGCGGGTCATCAGTGTCCACCGCCTCACTAGATGAGCTCGATATCTCAACATCCATGACACATGTCTAGGTCCCCTATTACACCTTAGGATAACCTTCAAAAAGAGCACAGTATTAAAAAATGAGACTTAAACTTAAGAGTTTGATGCTTATGCTAACCACAATGCTTATGACTAGACACCTAACCACTATACACCTAAGTACTACGTCACACATCCCTTCATGATACATAAAAGGCCATTGTAAATGTATTTTTATAGCTTGAGTACAACTCCCCCCCTTCCTTTCTACTCAAACATGCTAGTAACCTTGGGATACATACTTCCTCTCTTGAACTGATCAATTAAATTTTGATTTTCAAAACTAGGGCCCCTATTTGCATTTATCATAAAAATAAAAGACATATCTTTCAAGTGACTTAATAATATCTTACGCGTTACTACTACAACCATCAAAATGAGTAGATCTACAAGGTACAAGGGCCAATACATGGGCACCATGGGAAAAAGAACGAAAAGCCCCTTTTTTATACTTTTTTTTCCATCGAAAAATCTAAATTTATGAGCATTTTTTTTTCTATTTTGTCTAAAACATTTTGGTTTTGATTTTTGAATTGGAGGTCTCCAAGGTTGAAAAGTCAAAAGACCTATTACGGACATCATAATCATTTTTTTTGAGAGAGTTTTTCATCATGCGTTAGTTAGCATGTCACTTTATTGAACGCGTCGCTACAAGTTCAATTGCGCAAGGGTCGAACCTATACCTTCGCGTTGGAATTTCAACCACCTAGCCATTTGGCTACATGATGCGGGATTGGACATTGTAACCTCCAAATCATGGTCATAAAAAAACCATGGTAATTACACTTTTAAGCCAATGCCACCTCGGATTTTGTGCTTTTTAAAGTAAACTTTATTATGAAAAAGCTAAGCTCTTTTGTCTTAAAAAGGGGTGGACCCTATTTTCAAAATGGGGAGTGTCCAATAATTATCTCCTTTATCCTATAGATTTCAATTTCAAAGCCTCTCTCTCTCTCTCACACACACACACACGCACACATGCACGCACACACACATGCACATACGCACGCACACGCACACATAGTGATTAAATATAAATGATAATAATATAAGAATAATAATATTATTTTTATTAATGACAACAATTGCTATTCTACTACAATAGATTTTATTTAAGTATTAAATAATATTATATATAATATGAAATACTTCATTTATATATATATAATTTAATAACTAAATATAGTCTATTATAATACAATGTGTTAATATAATTTAGTTAACTTAAAATTTCATTACAATAATTGATGATCAAAGTACATTCCATATCAATTGTTAATATAATTGACATTTAATTAATCTAAAATTACATATTAATGCTCAAAGTAAATTACATCAATTATATAATTTGATCATTGATTATTCCATTGATTAACAAAAAAAAGTTTGTATTAATATATATAGTTAATATAATTTAGCTAATTTAAAATTAAAAAATTACATCATTACAATAATTAGCGATCAGAGAACATTCCATATCAATTGTTAATACAATTGCCATACAGTTGATCTAAAAATTAAATATCGATGATAAAAATACATTACATCAATTATATAATTTGGTCATGATTATTACAATGATGCAATTTTAATTTTAATTCCAAATTAAAGATATTATTATCAATTGATATTGTATTAATATATACTTGGTTATGATATATAAATAAAAAAATTTCTCTCTCTCTCTCTCTCTCTCCCTCCCTCCATATATATATATATATATATATATATGTGGAGAGAGGAGAGAGGCTTCTCTATGTTAAAGCCCAAGTCGAATCAAAAGAAATGCTTGCTTATAAGGTTGGGGAAAAAGCGCCCAAAGATCAACTCGAATAAATAAAGCGTCTCCTCTGCGCAAAAATTGTTCCGCTTCTGTGAAATCTGTCTGTCTCTGCAAGCCAACATCCATGGCAGCTTCATCGATTGCCAAAGGCCAGGTGCCTCTGCATTTCCGCCCCCTTAAAAAAGAAAAAAAGCATTCTACAGTTTCTTTTGTTTGTTTGAGATTTTCGTGTGTATATCTTTCTGTAGGTTGACTTGGTGGATTGTATAGAATGGCCTTCTGTCGAGTGCCTCAATGAAAATAGCAGCCATACATACGTCAACGCCCTAAAACAGGTGACAAAAAAGTGCTCCTTTTTGGGTTTATTTTACAGCTTTTTGCTACATCGAGTATGATGGTGGTGGTGATGATGCTACTGGTGGTGAGGATGACGACGACGACGACGACGATGAGTGAATGATGTGATGATTGTGACGATGATAATTATGATGTTATTGATGATGATGACAGGGTTACAGAGAAGATGAAGGCTTGTGTTTGGAGAGTGATGCTGACGAGCAGCTGCTTATTTACCTCCCTTTCACCCAAGTAGTCAAGCTGCATACCATGGTCATCTTGGGCCCACCAGAAGAGGAAGGTGAGTAAAATTTTTACTACCATGCCACCGATTCCCATCTTGAGGGCTCATCTGGCTTGCTCCCTCACTTGATTGGACTCAAGCAAGGTGACACTGAATGTAAAACTGCAGCCTGTGTTGTTTTTCTTACATTGATTCCAAAGCATGCTTCACAATGTATTGCTAATGTCAAGCTCATGAGTGAATATGCTTTGCTCTCCCCCTCTAGTCTTCCCGACAAATGCATGTTTTCATAGGAATGACCAGCTGTCTGTTTCCATCTTGCATAAGCTTGGTAATTTCTGCACGATCACTCTCATTTAGTGGTGTACCTTATATGTATGCTTTTCTCTCTCCGTATGCAACGCGTATGCGACTGCACACACAAACATGCTTCTTCTTTGCAAAAGCAATCAACCCTTCTAAACCTACCATCTCCCATCAACATGGGGTTCTTTGATGAAGAAAAAACACATACCAAATCTGGAAACTGCAATATGCACAGAAAAAACAGCAAGCTTTTTAACACATACCGTTCTTCGACCTCTTCTTCTCTACCTACCGACTTGCTCGTTCACGAGGTATGCTCTGATACCACTGTCAAATCCCCATGGATCCCCTCGTGATCGACCTTGGTTCGAAACTCGAATCCTGCAAACAAACGAACAAACAACAAGCAAGGGGGTGCAGGCCTGACTCACCTCCCAACCATGACAGCCGTGGGCGAGCCCACTGTCTTGGCTGTCCCCACCGAGCCACGAGCTGAGCTAACTAGGTTGACGTACCGACCAATCTCCTCCTCGCGACGTCCCATACCGCCACGAAGCTGCCCTCGCGGGCCTCGAGACTGCTGCCGGCCTCGATTGCACAAAGCAGGTGCACGTCTGCACTAGATCCAGGCTCCAAGACCATAGAGCTCTCACAAACTCGCAAGACTCTCTGCAATACAATAACTAACCTTGGCCACCCTTTTATAGGCTCTTGGCCGGTCATCGGGCGTCCACACTTGGCCGCCCGCCCGTCCATATTTGGGTGCCCGCCCGTTAGTATATCCCTAACTCAGCTCGTCAATCAGCCTGCCTAGTTCCAAGCTTCCCTAAGCCTCGAAACTAGTCTTGCATGCGTATAGCACACGGTAGATACCCACTGTGCACATGACATTGATGACTGATCTTCGTGAGTGTCAACAGAAACCCACCACCATACTCACTGATAGTCATAGTGCTATAGCCGTGGCACGAAACCCAGTGTTTCATGCATGTACTGTAACTCACGATGCCTGGGGGACTAGAGCCTTTGACACACTTGTTGATACCATCAATGCATCTTAAAACGGAGAGAAACAGAAAAACGAAAAAGCACGTTTATTGCTTTTTGTTGAACGAACGAGAGAGAGAGAGCAAAGTATGGCAGGCGTAGGCGTTGTATAAGCTGTTGTGGTTGACGTGTTGCAGGCGGCTAGCTTGCAGCCGGCCAAGCATGCTCAGGCGCCTCAGGCCGTGTAGGCCTGCGTAGTCAGGCAGGCCAGCGCCTAGCCAGGCCAGCACCTAGGCTAGGCCAGGCGGGTTGGTGCCCAGGCCAGGCAAGGCGGGCTGATGCCCAGGCCTGGCCAGCGCTCAGGCCACGCACGGCAGGTTGGCACACTAAGGCCCACGCAGGCTGGCGAGTTGGCACGGGTACAAGCTGGCGACGGAAACTACATCCGGCAGCTAATTCTGGCGCCGGCAGCAGTGACGTTAGCAGCGATGGCCAGCACACCACGTCAGCAGCAAGCAATCGAGGAGGTTGAGAAAAAAAAAACAACGCAAGGAAAGCATACGTTTTTTACTGCTTTCGTTTTTTGTTTTTTTAGGGGAGTTTAAATTTTTTTAAAAAGGTTTAAAAGTCTTCCCCTCTCTAAGGTTTCCAAGGTTTCTATTTTTTTTTAAAAGACAAGAGAATATATATATCCATATATATATATATATATATATATATATAAAATATATATATATATATATTATATATATATATATATATATATATATATATTATATATATATATATATATTATATAATATATATATATATATATATTATATATATATATATATATATTATATATATATATATATATAAAATATATATATATATTATATATATTCACGGAAAAAAAAACACAAAAGCTAAAGCAAAAGCTAAGCCTAGCTTTTCGAGTTTTTTTTTGGCAGACATTTTCAAGAAAGAATTCCTCAAGAAAGAGGATGATTATGATGTTGTTGCCCGGTTTTCAGCTTTGACTATGACCTCGCAGCACCTCACTTATGAGGTCTACCTCCAGAAGTTTCGTGACTTGCAGATGAAAGCTACAAAGATGGATCCCACTACTCTTTTGGGGTTTTTCGTAGTTGGTTTACCAGACTCGTACCGATTACAGGTTAAAAATAACAAATGCAAAACATTGGACGAGGCCATTCATTCAGCTCGTATCTATGATGATACGATGGTCTCTTCCAAGTCGAAACCCGTTACCGAGCAGGGGAACAAGCATAAAAGAAAGTTCTCCGCACCTATGGCTAACACGAATGAAGGCAAGTCTTCGGATCAACCTTCAAAGAATTCCAGTTCGACACCAGTGAAGAAGAAACGACTCCTTAGGGCTTTGAAGCTCAAGAAGGAAGGACGTTGTTTTATCTGCGAAGAAAAAGGACACATGCGTAACGAGTGCCCAAAGCAAAAGGGTACCAAGTCAAACGCAGGACCCAAGCCAAAGGCAGCTAACCAGTTGTCTTTGACAGGTAAGTCAATTACTGTACTTTCTCGCCCTAGTACTTGTTCTGATTGTCTGTTCAATTCTAAGGTATTTGGCATGCATGATCTTCTCCGAGTTTATGGAGAAGTGAATGGCCATAAATTTCACATTCTGTTAGACCTTGGCAGTTCGCATAATTTTGTTAACTACAAACTTGTGCAGAAATATAGTCTTGATACGATACTCAGCGACCATACCTATGAGGTACGCCTACCTGCGGGAAAGCAAGTTTGGGATCGCAAGGCTTCCAATCCAGATTCAGGACTACAAAGATACTCTGGAATGCTATGTTATGCATCTGGACAATGTAGACTTGTTATTAGGGATTGAGTGGTTTAAGACTCTTGACGTCCAGATAGATTGGTCTAGTCATACTTTTTCTTTTCAGCATAGGGACACCAAGTATAGTATTTTAGGTGATTGTATTCATCCCTCTCAGGGACCTCTTGTAAATACAATTGATTTTGGAAATATAATGAATTCTTCTTTGTATACCGCTTTCCATTGTGTCTTGATTCCACTTTCTTCTTTTCTCATCCCTTCCATGGATGTGAATGAATTAAGTGTGTTTGAAAGCAAAGAATTACAGAAGATACTTGATTCGTTTCAAGACGTATTTCCTAAGGAACTGCCATCGGGTTTACCACCTGAACGGGCAGTAGATCATCGTATTGACTTGATCCCTGGTGCTCATCCTGTGAGTATTCCACCTTATAGGATGAGCCAAGTTGAGGAAGATGAGTTGGCTAAACAACTCGAAGATTATTTGAGGATGGGCCAGATCCGTCCAAGTAAATCACCTTGGAGTGCACTTGTGTTGCTTAGGAGAAAGAAGGACAATACTTGGAGAATGTGTATAGATTATAAAAGATTGAACAAGTTGACCATTAAGAACCGTTATCCTCTCCCTAGATCAGATGACCTAATTGATCGGTTAGCAGGAGCGAAATATTTCACGAAGATAGATTTACGTACTGGTTATCACCAGATACGTATTCATGAAAGGCATGTCGAAAGAACCGCCTTTCGGACTAGGTATGGCCATTAAGAGTTTCTCGTATTACCTTTTGGGTTAACCAATGCTCCAGCCACTTTCCAGCAAACGATGAATGATCTTTTTCGTGAACATTTGGGGAAATTTGTGGTGGTGTTCCTGGATGATATTTTGATATATAGCCATACTCTTGAGGATCATGTCAGACACCTCACGATTGTCTTATCTATTTTAAGACAGAATCGACTATATGCTAAATTCAGTAAATGTGAGTTCTTTATGACCGACATCATTTACTTGGGACACAAGATCACTAGAGATGGATTGAGCATTGACTATGACCGAGTTCAGAAGGTTTTGGATTGGCCTATACCGCGAACAGTGAAACAACTTCGTTCTTTTCTCGGTTTTGTAGTGTTTCTTCGGAAATCTGTACGGGAGTACTCTCAGCTCACACTACCGATGACCGACTTATTGAAAGGTCGTGGACGTAAGTCCAATCAGCCTATCACTTGGAATAACGATTTGGATATGGCCTTCAGACTTTTGAAAGATAAAGTCAAGGAAGCACCTATCTTAGCATTGCCTGATCCTAGTCGGCCTTATGTTCTTGAAACTGATGCCAGTGACTATGCTATCGGGGCTGCTTTATTTCAAGATGGTAGACCGGTTGCTTTTGAAAGTAAAAAGCTAGACGACACTCAATCTCGTTGGCCAACCCTTGAGAAGGAGCTTTATGCTGTGATTCATGCTCTCAAGGTTTGGAGACATTATTTATATGGCTCCAAGTTTGTGGTATTGACTGATCATCAGTCAATCAAGTATGTGTGTGGTGCGGATGATTTGAGAGGCAGGAAAGCTCGTTGGGCAGAGTTAATGCAAGATTTTGATTTTGAGATCCGTTTTCGGAAAGGGTCCATGAATAATATTGCAGATGCGCTTAGTCGGATTAGAGAGGTGAATACTTTGTCGTTCACCGAGATTTCTACTGACTTATTTCAGTCATTGAGAGGGCTTTGCAGGACTGATAGTTATTTTGGTCCATTTTGGCAGAAGATCTAGGACGGGAGCTCATTGATTGACCAAGACTTGGTGACTGCGCAGTCTACCATTCAGGTTGTAGGAGGTCAGTGGATGATTCGGAATGGTTTACTATTCCGTAATGACAAAATTTATGTACCACAGATCCCGGACATTAGGTCCAAGATTCTGAGGGAGTGTCACGACGTCCCTTCTGCTGGACACCCTGGGGTACATAGGACGCTATCATTAGTGAAACACACTTTTTATTGGCCGAAGATGAAAGGGTATGTAGAAGATTATGTTCTCAAGTGTCAGATTTGTCAAGCAAATAAAGCTGAACGCTTTAGACAGACTGGGTTGTTGCATCCTTTGCAAATCCCAGGTAATAAGTGGGAAAGTATTTCCATGGATTTTATTACCGGATTGCCAAGAACACATCAAGGCCACGATTCTATTTGGGTTGTGGTAGATCGCTTGACAAAGATGGCTAGATTTTTACCGACCCGGAAGACTATTACAGCTACGCAATTAGCTCGGCAGTTTATCGAGCAATTGTTTAGACTGTATGGGTTACCACAGGACATAGTCAGTGATAGGGACTCTAAGTTTACGAGTGATTTTTGGAAACTTGTTTTTGAGAAGTTGGAAACAACTTTGAATTTGAGTTCCTCTGATCATCCTCAATCTGATGGCTAGACTGAAAGAGTGAATCAGATTTTGGAAGATATGCTTCGAGCATACGTATCCAAAAGACAAAGTTCATGGGAGGATTATCTTCCTATGTTAGAATTTGCATATAACAGTACTAAGCATACGAGTACAGGATTTAGTCCTTTCATGCTTATGTATGGTTTTCAACCTAGATCACCTGTTACAGTAGGATTCTCAGGACTTCAGCATGATGCAGCACGTAATTTTTTGCAAGATATGCAGGAAATGTTACAAGTTGCAAAGGAATCTATTAGAAGTGCTCAAGACCGAGACAGGTTTTATTCTAATAGACATCGTTCACCTAGAGAGTTCTCTGAAGGAACGATGGTGTATTTGCGAGTTCCGAAAGATTCCGAGACTTTACGAACAGGTAGATCTCCGAAATTATCCCCTAGATACTGTGGACCATTTCGTGTTACACGACGGATTGGTTCAGTTGCATATGAATTGGATTTGCCTTCTCATGTGAAAGTTCATCCTGTATTTCATGTCAGTAGACTTAAGGAAGTACTGGGTGGAGTAGATCAGTTAGTTACTCCTCAAGAAATCATAGATGTCCAGGATATGACATTTGTTCCGCACGAACCTGAAAAGATTCTTGGATTTCGTGAACGAAGATTGCGTCATACGCTTATCACGGAATACAAGATCAAGTGGAAGGATCGTGTTGAGGAGGACGCTACATGGGAGACATTGACTTCTCTTCAGAGAGATTACCCTGGCTTTTTAGTGAGCTCAGGAGTGAGCTCTTAGAGGAAGGGGAGTATGTCATGTGCACAGTGTGTATCTACCGTGTGCTATACGCATGCAAGACTAGTTTCGAGGCTTGGGGAAGCTTGGAACTAGGCAGGCTGATTGACGAGCTGAGTTAGGGATATACTAACGGGCGGGCACCCAAATATGGACGGGCGGGCGGCCAAGTGTGGACGTCCGATGACCGGCCAAGAGCCTATAAAAGGGTGGCCAAGGTTAGTTATTGTATTGTAGAGAGTCTCGCGAGTTTGTGAGAGCTCTATGGTCTTGGAGCCTGGATCTAGTGCAGACGTGCACCTACTTTGTGCAGCCGAGGCCGGCAGCAGTCTCGAGGCCCGCGAGGGCAGCTTCGTGGCGGTATGGGACGTCGCGAGGAGGAGATTGGTCGGTACGTCAACCTAGTTAGCTCAGCTCGTGGCTTGGTGAGGACAGCCAAGACAGTGGGCTTTGGGAGGTGAGTCAGGCCTGCACCCCCTTGCTTGTTGTTTGTTCGTTTGTTTGCAGGATTCGAGTTTCGAACCAAGGTCGATCACGAGGGGATCCGTGGGGATTTGACAATCAATCTCCTCAGCCATACACAATCTATCGTGGTTGTAAAGGTTGCCCTGTACTCAGCCTCACAAGTAGATGTGGCAATAGTGGGTTGCGTTTTGCTCAACCATGATATGCATGAATGCCCCAAAAAGAAACAATTCCCACTGGTGGATTGCTGTGTATCATAGTCACCAGCCTAGTTGGAATCACTGTAAGCATGTAACTGCAAGTTGTCCCCTGGGATATACCAACGCAAGATCCAGGGAGCCCTGAAGATAGCGGAAGATCCGCTGCACTGCTTGCCAATGCTTTGTACCTGGGTTGTGCATAAATTTGCTACATTGGGAAACCTTAGACTGAATATCTAGGCGTGTATTGCATAAGTATATGAGGCAGCCCACTGCTTGGTTGTAAACACTCGTATATCAAAAGGTTCTCCAACATCATACATGCTCAATTTTAGCGTTGGGTCCATCGGAGTAGAGATGGGCTTACAATCTTGGAAGCCAAATTTGTGCAACAGCTTTTGAATGTACTTTGATTGGTGTACATAAATCCCAACATCTGTCTGCACAAATTGTATGCCCAAATAATAATGCAATAATCCCAAATCTGTAATCTCAAATGACGTTTGTAATTCAGCTTCGAATACTGAAATTTTATCCGCATCATTCCTAGTTAGCAACATGTCATCCACATAAAGAATGAGCATAATCAAAGTGCCATGATTCTCTTTCACATAGAGGGTGCTCTCTGTTGGACTATTGTGAAATCCTTGCATGGTCAAATAAGTATGTATCTTCTCATACCAAGCTCGAGGAGCTTTTTTGAGACCATAAAGTGCTTTTCGAAGCTTGCATACTTTGTTTTCATGACCATGCATCACAAAACCAATGGGCTGATTTACATATACTTATTCTTGTAAATCCCCATTCAGAAAAGTTGATTTTATGTCCATCTGATGCACATTCCATCCATGATGGGCAACCAATGCAACAACACATCTAACTATGGCCATACAAGAAGTAGGTGCGAAAGTCTCATCATAATCAATGTCTTTTTGCTAGGCAGCATAGAGGCCCCTTCCTTTGCTCTCAACCGCACAGAGCTGAACAGGGTGATCAGGAAGGACAATGTGAGATTGGATACTCAGAGGACCTAGCATCCACCCCTCCAATCCCTAGGGACCAAGATGGCTTTCTACAGAGACCATCTTCTTCACATGACGGAGGACGGCTTCATCATACGTCCACACTACATGGATACACAACTCTCATTGGGGGTGCGGTGTGCGATTCGACAGATCCGCACCTCGTCCCACCAGTTGAGAGTGGAGACAGCCAGATATGGGCCGAGAGCAGTTGCACCAGAGGACTATACATGCCAGCTTCGCCATACAGAGGTTGAGACAGAGGCTCATTATATATGTAGATGCCTAGTATACTATGAGATCAAGGGGAGGTTCCATTGCCTTTTCCGAGAGGGATTTGGACCACTCTCTAGGATCATGAATTCTCTAGACTAGAGATGCTTGGGGATCTTTCTTCTGGAGCTTCGTAGACACGGGGAATCTCTATTGCGGCGCAGATCAGCTAGTAAGTGCCATAGAGCAACAGTTGGGGGATCCATTGATATTCTCTTCCTCCAGGAGAACCATCTTTCAGAGGGGCATACCCGCCACTACGGGAAGATTCTACCAGGTAGGAGTCACACTTTTTGGTCTCCCTCTTTTGGCCCTCCCCCTCGGGATGCAGGGGGGAGGTAGTATTTCTGTCAATGAGTAGCTCTTGCCGGCAGTAGTTGGCTCAGGCATCATTGACATTAGGACTGGTGAGGATTATGTGGGCTTTTTAAATGTATATGCTCCAAACGTTGCTACAAGCAGAGCTGCCTTTTAGAGTACAGTTCGCTAGTCCCTTCCTCAGACTGACTTTTGGTGTATGGGTGGGGACTTTAACATGATAGAGTCAGCAGAGGATAGACTTGGAGGAGGCATGGCTACAGTTTTTGGCAATGCATCACATTCTTGCAATGAAGCAATCAAGGAACTCTTATGATCCAAGTATCCCTGTATATGTGTCCGTAGCTTTCTAATCACAAAAGTTACATTTCATCCTTGTCCTCAAATGTAGAGCATGCTTTCATGGGCATCACAACCATCTATGTAGATATGAAATTACTGGTGGAATAATCATTGAACATAAAAAGGGTTGGTTGGTCTTTCAACTGACCCTAAGTCTTACATACTTTGTGTGCCTCCATGGGGTGACCTAAATTACCCCACGCATCCTATACTACATTCACACAGGGCCTTTCCTCTTGTGTCTTTTACATTGTTGAGCATTTGGAAAAAATGTGCTCACAATTAAAGCATCTGCCTTCATGCATATAATTTATCCTTTATTGCCGTGACATCTCAAAAGCAGGCCGCCTTTATCCAGATTTCTTTCAAAAGCATTACTATTTCTTCTGGCATCCTATGCATCTTCTTTGTGGCTTGGGGTGATTATAATTAGCCTTCCTCTTGCTCGTATACATGTTAGAATCAATCCTGCTTTGCAATCTGTCCACCCTTCGGGTAATTATAATTAGCTTTCCTCTTGCTCTTATATATGATGCTAGAATCAATCTTGCTTTGCAACCACTTGAAAATTGGTTATAATTAGCCTTCCTCCCCCCCTCGCGCGGGAAAGAGATCCTTCTATTAGTTACCAAGAAAAACAGCCATAATGGCTAAGTAAAAACTCGGCTCCACATGGGGAGTGAGAGTCAAGAAACATAAAAGGGGGGGAGGATGCTCTTCTTGTCACAAATCCCTATATTCTAGGGACATGCGGATGCGTGTCAGGCCTAGAAACATGCGGATGCATGTATGTATTATACCTGGGCATGTGTATGGATCATATGAGTGGATGCATATGAGTCCAAGGACATGGCAGGACATTTGTGGACTTTCGGGCGGTGCCCGTGTGGATTCCGGCCATGCACACATGGTGTGTTATGATGGCAGGCGGAATATTTTCAAGTACAAGAATGATGATAGGTGGTTCTCCAAGTTTACATATGCACAATGCATAAATGATGCATGCCATAACTTTATTTTACTTTGTGTGACATTGTCTTGCTGCCTGGACAATGCTTGTTATTTTGGCTTGTGAAGCCCGAGGGACCGAGGACGCCCGAGCACCTTGTGGACACGTGTGTGCACTCCTGTTTGGGCCTAAAACTGTGGGCTTATGGGTTTTGCAGGTGGTAAGTGCGTCCACACTCAATTTACAGCTTATTTCATTTACTACTAAAGTTTATGGGTTTGCAAGTCCACACTCATTAATAAGTGGCCGGACAACTTATAATGCGTTCGCATTTGGTTGGACCAAAATTAATGAAGTCCGGACAGCTTATGGCCATTTCCCATTTGGTTGGACCTAAACTTATACAAACAGGACAAATGGAGCACTATGGGCTGGACACCTACCTGGACACCTTATGGGGACACTTGTCAGCCTGTATGTGAACCCACCAAGCCCCATAGGTGGCACTGGAGAAAGGCGCCTCCTTCAAGAGACCATTTGGGTTGTTTTATTCATGATTCAACACATTGGAGAGCTGATTGAAGCTTTGGGAGTTGCTACAGGGCTGGTTGCTTGCTTCCCGGACTCACACAAGCTTGGATAATGATCCCCACACTCTTCTAAAGGGCTGGTTGGTAAATTTCAGACCTGTATTTTCTGGTTATTGCGAGTTTTGGGCTGGTTACAGGTGTCCAAAGTCAACTTGGACAATACAGGACAGCTCTAGGGACCTCCACAGGGCTGTAGGACCCTTTACAGGTGGATTTCTCGCGATGGAAAGTTGCTGTTTTGGACTGGTTATTGCATAAAACAGGCCGGACAGCAATGGAATATGTGAGCATGGATGTGTCTCAAGGATTCCTGGTGTAACAGGTGTTTAGGGCAAGCATTGGGAACACTTGCTCGCGGAGAACACAGGTTTCTGGATCAGTTTCTCGCGTGGAAACAGGGCCTAAAGATCCATTTACATCTTGTGCAGGGCGGAGTACCTGTGAGGATTGTGATACTCTTGTGCAGGGCGGATGTACCTGTGAAGAGGCTTGTGCAGGGCGGATGTACCTGTGTGTAGGACGGATGTACCTACAGATTCTCTTGTTTGAAATGTATTCATTCATGATGTATTTGGAAGAATCAGGTGCAGGCTGGTGGTGAATCCCCAGGCACCCGTAATCTTGTACTTTGCAGACTCTTTTGGTAATATAACCTAAAGGGGGGGGGTCAGCCTATCATCGGCCCCTTTATGTGGTGTACTGTCATTTTCAGCTTTGTGGTTGTAATGCTCAAGTGTTAAGTGCTCAGAATCTAGTTCACATTTATACGATTCCAATACACGCGTCCGCCTCCCGTTCCATTGGTATCAGAGCTCAGTTTTTTTCCCCTTATTGGAAAACGGTCTGAGGCTTGGAATCATAAGTGGTGACCTGATTTGAGTGTCATGGACAGCCACATTTCTGACAGTGTGGAGAACACACAGGACCGTGAATTTCATGGTACAAGGGATGCAAGAGATGCTGCAGGCAATGATGTCTATGGAGATGCAGGTACTCATGACACTATGCATTCTGATTTGGAATCTTTGAGGCGTCAAGTGCGACGCTATAGGGTTGAAACCGAAGAGCTTAGGTCATTGAAAAATGACCCGGATGTACAAAGGGTGTTGGCTGCGAAGGCAAAGGCTTCGGTCCATGAAGTCACTTTTGAAGCAATTGCAAAGGAAATGGATGTTGAGAAACCCCGAGAGCTTGCACTTGCATACCTAATGGTTAAGGGTGATGTATACACTAAAGCAGATGGTAGTTTGGCTTTCAAGAAGCCACCCCTCATGGCTGCCCATGGTGATGCACATGATGTACAACAAGCAGAAAGAGCACAGCAAGTGCCAAATGCTGAAAGGACAAGAGTCCCTGGTGCTAGGCTTGATGCAGGTCAAGAGAAGAGTAAGGATGAGGGATCCTCTACTCATTCCCGCTTTGCTCCAAGAAGACATGTCCGTTCTCGTGTTGAGCTTTCCACTCATTTGGAGAGTGTGACTCAAGAGAGAATGAAGAGGGATCGTGAATCTTCATCGCGGCATCATCATCATGCAGATGAACAAGATGTACATAGGGATGCATATAGAAGGAAGAAGCCTCGAGAGTTCAAGTCCGGTGACAAGGATGTAAAGTTTGAAAACTTTCAGGGACGGATGGACTCTACCAAAGCACTTGCTTTCATTAGACAGTTTGAGATAGCTTTTTGCAATGAAGACTTTTCGGAAAAGTCTATGCTCAGGCATGTGGGAATGCATCTCAAGGATACGGCAAGTGATTGGTGGCTTGCAAAAATACTTGATGGAAGTGCTGCCCCAACTTGGTCTTCTTTCAAAATTCAGTTTTATGATCAATTCTTACCACCAAACTTTGCAAAGGATGTACGCACGGAGTGGGACTGGCTGTCCCAAGATGAGGGAGAGTCCGTCGCTTCATACATAGCAAAGTTTTGGAAAGTCCTTCTCAAGGTTACTCCCTTCATGAAGATTGGAGAGGATGAGAAGAAGAGAAAGTTTGAATCGGGGCTCCATCACATCATCCAACAAAGCTTGGGAGTGTACCCAAATAAGACCATACAAGAGCTTATACACTCAGCCATGATTGCGGAGAACTTGCACATAAAAGCACCCACAAATAAGCCATTTGCAGGTCAAAACAAGAGCAAATTCAGGGCTGGTTATGACCAGAAAAAGGGTGGACAGCCACCTAAGAATGCTCCCAAAGATGGCCGAGATGCAAAGGATGACTCCGAAAAGAAGCCGGGGGGTAAACGCCACAATTTTGGGCTCTCAAAACAGCAATTGGAAGAGTACAGGAAGGCTGGAAAATGCTTTAAGTGTGGCAGTAAAGATCATATATATCCTAAATGCCCACAGAATCCTAAGAATGCTGAGCCTAATGTGCAAAAGCCTCTTGTGAATGTTGTACCCGATGTGCAGGGTAATACAGGGCATGAGCCCAAGAGTAGAGTCATATGCAAGGCTTGGGGCAAATTGAAGGATCAGCCCGCTTTGTTTCTTTTTGATGATGCTTCCACAGATAACTTTATATCCGTACAAATGGCTGCCGCCATTGGTCTTAATGTGGAAGACATGGGAATGCAAATGAATGCAGATGCTGCCTTTGAGGGCAAACAGGTTGATGTAACTCCGGTCATTGGTAAGCTCCGTGTACATATACAGGACTACCTCGACTATGAGAGCTTTTTAGTGGCTCCTCTTACAGGTTGTGATGTTTTGTTGGGGATGCCCTGGCATCACCGTTTAGAGCCTGTTAAGGCTTACAAAGAGAAGAAAATCAGCTTTGTACATAGAGGCCGTGAGCACTCTATAGATGCTGGTACTATTGGAAGTACCATACCTCTTGTAAGCCATGTACAAATTAATAAGGCAATAAAGAAATCAGCTTGTTCTTACTTGGTTTTTGTACGTGATACCATTGAACATTCTAGTGTTGATGTTAGTACATTAGATCAAGACAAGCTTAACTTTTTGAATGAGTTCAAAGATTATTTTGCGAATGCTTTGCCAGCAAGGTTGCCACCAGAGAGGCCGGAAGATCATTGCATAGATCTAATTCCCGGTAGCTCTCCACCTAATAGGCCACCATACAGGGTGAGTGCTAGTCAACAAGAAGAGATTATGGCACAGGTGAATGAACTTTTGGAAAAGGGTTTGATTCGGCCTAGTTCCTCGCCATATTGCTCGCCGGTACTTCTTGTTCAAAAGAAGGATGGTACTTACAGGATGTGTGTTGATTACCGTGCCCTCAATAAGATAACCATCAAGAATCGGTTTCCCATTCCGCGCATTGATGACATCTTGGACAAGCTTGAAGGTTCGGCATGTTTCAGCCGAATAGACCTCAAGAGTGGGTATCATCAAGTGAGAGTGGCACCTCAAGATGTACACAAGACTGCATTCAGGACAGCCTTTGGTCTTTATGAGTTTTTGGTGGTGCCTTTTGGTCTTACAAATGCACCCGCTACCTTCAACAGGATGATGGACAGGGTGTTCAGAAAGCATAGAAAGTTCACAGGTATATTCTTTGATGACATTATTGTATTCTCAAAGAATGAAGCCCAACATCGTGAGCATCTGGCTATTGTGTTTAAAGAGCTTAAGGAAAATCAGCTCTACATAAATGCAAAAAAGAGTGAATTCTTTCTCCCAGAGATTCACTATCTTGGTCACATTGTATCAAAGGATGGTGTGCGCATGGATCCCGCAAAGATACAAACCATGCAAGATTGGCCAGAGCTGAAATCAGTCCATGAAGTGAGGAGCTTCCTTGGTTTATGTGCTTACTACAGGAGGTTCGTCAAGCATTTTGCTTTCATTGCCGCTCCGTTACATGATTTAACGAAGAAGAAAGCAATCTTTAAATGGACACAAGAAGAGAGAGATGCCTTTCAAAAGTTGAAGAGTGCAATCATCTCGGGACCGGTACTCATTATTCCGGATTTGCACAAACCTTTTGTCGTGGAATGTGATGCAAGTGGGGACTGTATAGGGGCTGTTTTGAACCAAGAAGGACATGCCATTGCCTATGAGAGCAGACGCTTGCAACATGCAGAGCTTCACTTACAGGTTTATGAGAAGGAGTTGTTGGCTGTAATTCATGCCCTTACTATTTGGAAACACTATCTTTTAGGGGCTGATTTTATGGTCAAAACTGATCATCAAAGTTTGAGATACTTTTTGACTCAAAGTAAGCTCTCAGAGAAGCATATGAGATGGGCAAATTTTCTCTCGATGTTTCATTTTCAGATTTTACACACTCCAGGGAAAAAGAATGTGGTGGCAGATGCCTTATCTAGACGACCACAGGTTCATGCTATTACAGTTGCATACCATGAGGATTTATCGGATATGCGTAATACTTATCATATGGATGAGGATTTTGCACATGTATGGGCTGATTTGCAAGAGGGTATTGCTGTCCCATCTTATGTCATAAGAGATGGATATCTCATGATGCAAAATCGTATGTGTGTGGTAAAGAACCTTCGCCATAAGGTTATGGATGAGTGTCATGCTCCTCCATATGCAGGTCATAGAGGCATTTTGGATACAGCACAAGCTTTGGAGAGGTATTTCTTTTGGCCACATATTCGCAAGGATATTGAAGCATATGTACGTGAATGTATGGTATGTCAAAAGGTCAAATTTGACAGACATAAAGCACCTGGATTGCTTCAACCTTTGCCTATACCAAATGAACCATGGGAAAGCATTGCTATGGATTTCATTATGGATTTGCCAAGGACGCCACAGGGAAATGATGCTATTTGGACCATTATTGACAGGTTTAGCAAGCAGGCACATTTCATTCCCGTGCGCAAGACAATAAAGCCAGATCATATGGCTAGGATGTTTTTGGCACAGATATTCAAACACCATGGCATGCCTAAATCTATTGTGGGGGATAGAGATCCTAGAACCACAAGCTTATTTTGGCGCGCATTGTTTGACAATATGGGTACAAAACTGAACTTCTCATCAGCTTACCATCCACAGACAGATGGGCAAAGTGAAATAGCAAATTCAGCCGTCCTCGACTTGCTGAAATCTTATGTATCCGACCGCAAATCGGATTGGGAGAAGTATTTACCACTTGTGGAGTTTGCCTACAACAATACGGTACATACTTCTACGGGCAAGGCGCCCTTTGAGATTATCTATGGCAAGGTGGTACTACCACCCATTCTTCGTACAAAGGATGAGATTTTTGCAGTAGATGAGTATGTCAGAGACTTGGATACTGCATTTGCACAGGTACGGACAGCCATAGAGAGGTCTCAAACCAAGAATAAAAAGGCAGCTGATAAGCATAGAAGGGATGTACAATTCAAACAAGGTGATTGGGTCTTGCTGAAATTTGAAAAGGCACGCCTTCGGAAGAAGCCAGGGAAAGAGGGAAAGTACCCTAAACTTTCCAACAGGTACTATGGACCTTTTCAGATCTTGGAGAAGATCAATGATGTTGCATTTCGGCTTGTACTCCCAGATCATTGGAACATGCATAATGCTTTTCATGTGAGCCTATTGAGGCCTTATGTGGGACCGACACCGTTTGAGCCGGTTTTGGAAGACCCACCCGAGGTGGATGAGCTGGAAGAGATTCTTCAACCTGAACAGATTGTTTTTCACAAGGAACGAAAGCTTGCGGGAGGCAAACTTGTTCGTAGGTACCTTGTGAAGTTCAAGAATTATTCAGCTTTGGATGCGAAATGGATGGATGAGGCCTACTTCGAGGATTACCCAGATCTTTTGAAGGCCTATCTGGAGGCTTTTCAGTTGCGGTCAACTGATTAGAAGCCGGGGGGATGTCACAAATCCCTATATTCTAGGGACATGCGGATGCGTGTCAGGCCTAGAAACATGCGGATGCATGTATGTATTATACCTGGGCATGTGTATGGATCATATGAGTGGATGCATATGAGTCCAAGGACATGGCAGGACATTTGTGGACTTTCGGGCGGTGCCCGTGTGGATTCCGGCCATGCACACATGGTGTGTTATGATGGCAGGCGGAATATTTTCAAGTACAAGAATGATGATAGGTGGTTCTCCAAGTTTACATATGCACAATGCATAAATGATGCATGCCATAACTTTATTTTACTTTGTGTGACATTGTCTTGCTGCCTGGACAATGCTTGTTATTTTGGCTTGTGAAGCCCGAGGGACCGGGGACGCCCGAGCACCTTGTGGACACGTGTGTGCACTCCTGTTTGGGCCTAAAACTGTGGGCTTATGGGTTTTGCAGGTGGTAAGTGCGTCCACACTCAATTTACAGCTTATTTCATTTACTACTAAAGTTTATGGGTTTGCAGGTCCACACTCATTAATAAGTGGCCGGACAACTTATAATGCGTTCGCATTTGGTTGGACCAAAATTAATGAAGTCCGGACAGCTTATGGCCATTTCCCATTTGGTTGGACCTAAACTTATACAAACAGGACAAATGGAGCACTATGGGCTGGACACCTACCTGGACACCTTATGGGGACACTTGTCAGCCTGTATGTGAACCCACCAAGCCCCATAGGTGGCACTGGAGAAAGGCGCCTCCTTCAAGAGACCATTTGGGTTGTTTTATTCATGATTCAACACATTGGAGAGCTGATTGAAGCTTTGGGAGTTGCTACAGGGCTGGTTGCTTGCTTTCCGGACTCACACAAGCTTGGATAATGATCCCCACACTCTTCTAAAGGGCTGGTTGGTAAATTTCAGACCTGTATTTTCTGGTTATTGCGAGTTTTGGGCTGGTTACAGGTGTCCAAAGTCAACTTGGACAATACAGGACAGCTCTAGGGACCTCCACAGGGCTGTAGGACCCTTTACAGGTGGATTTCTCGCGATGGAAAGTTGCTGTTTTGGACTGGTTATTGCATAAAACAGGCCGGACAGCAATGGAATATGTGAGCATGGATGTGTCTCAAGGATTCCTGGTGTAACAGGTGTTTAGGGCAAGCATTGGGAACACTTGCTCGCGGAGAACACAGGTTTCTGGATCAGTTTCTCGCGTGGAAACAGGGCCTAAAGATCCATTTACATCTTGTGCAGGGTGGAGTACCTGTGAGGATTGTGATACTCTTGTGCAGGGCGGATGTACCTGTGAAGAGGCTTGTGCAGGGCGGATGTACCTGTGTGTAGGGCGGATGTACCTACAGATTCTCTTGTTTGAAATGTATTCATTCATGATGTATTTGGAAGAATCAGGTGCAGGCTGGTGGTGAATCCCCAGGCACCCGTAATCTTGTACTTTGCAGACTCTTTTGGTAATATAACCTAAAGGGGGGGGGTCAGCCTATCATCGGCCCCTTTATGTGGTGTACTGTCATTTTCAGCTTTGTGGTTGTAATGCTCAAGTGTTAAGTGCTCAGAATCTAGTTTACATTTATACGATTCCAATACACGCGTCCGCCTCCCGTTACACTTCTCCTCCGACTGGCCGCTCTAGGTGGGGGGAGGGAAAAACAACCACACAGGTGGTCTATAGTGCCAAGTGGGCTGGTGAGAGAGAGAGAGAGTCGAGACTTTCGATTGGTGTGCCGAAAGACAGAGCGAGAGTTGATTGCTTGCCGGCTGCCCCTTTCCCCACGTCGACCACCTTCGTTGTCATGCGTGTGAAGGCACTAGCATACACTAGAGTTGCACACATGGCCCGGGATGCCTTAAGTACTCCTTTTATTTTAATGTGTCTAAAACCCACGTAAATAAGATTCGGCTTCTTTAATAATCAAAGTCTTTCCCTTGATTAGGACTTACGGGTTTGTGTGCCCATTGGGGTGTTCACACCCATTTTTAATGTGGGTGTGAACACTCCACCTTATAAATTTTGATCAAGTCCCAAACATGGATTTTGTGACTTTTTATGGCTAGTTTTGGCATCTGCAAAAAGCCAATCACTAATCAACAAGCAAAGGCATCCACACAGTCTCGTAGCCAATAGTTTTGGGCATCCCCAGAGCTACAGCCTACGAGACTTGACATATAAAGGCATGTAGGACATGAAAACAAGTCACGCATCTAACAAATCCTCTATCTCTGCACTCACACAAAACGAAATGCATATGCAAATATACATTGGAAATCCCCCGTTCTCAAACCATGTATCTCACCTAGGGATCTAGTCATCCTAGATGACCTTGAGCACGAGTGTTCCCAATCATACTAGTCACACCTCCGGGCCTACTAGTCACACTAGCACTGCCAAAAGAGCTACTGATCATATCAACAAAGCTCTCATCCCTCTAGAAATACCAGCCCATGCTATAGGACTATTGTTCATATCAGCAAAGCCCAAACACTGGACATCCTGAGGGTGATTCACCAGTCAAGTCAAACTGGTGTCCAAATGCATATAAAGGTCCAGTGAGAATCCATCTTTGCATTCATTTAAGGATACCTTGTTGTTCATGGAGCCAAATGGTGACAGTACACCTATCATCCAAATCCTTGAGAATGAAGCCCTGAGTGGTGGGAGTTTGGCAAAATGACTCGAAGTCAATAATCACGGGGCTCACATGCATAATTATTCAAGGTGGTGCTACTCCACTCACGCTAATAATAAGCCAATTCGGTGACTCAACCTGAGCGTACTAGTCCATAAATAATCCATAGATAATTAAATCCACACAATGTCCATGCATAGAATTCAATTTACGTGCTCACACCTGATTCATTATCATGTATGATTCGACCACAACGATGATTCGACCACAACGAAGAGCTCTTTGCACATGCATAAACACAGATCTCCCATCTTACAAAGCATTGTATTCATTTGCCCAGTCTAGGCATCTCTATCCAGCCATAAGGGACATCAAATTCAGTTTGATCTTGCAAGATTAGACATCCATCAATGTGGTATGTAGTATCTCCTACTGGTGAAATCAAACAGGAAGAAATTTCACGTAGCATCCCTAGCAGTGGCATTGGCAATCATGCTTGCAAAGTAAGAGTAGCTAGATAACATGTTGTGGTCCTTGGTGAACGAACTTATGAAGCTGCTCTGTCTAAGGGTGACCAAAACAGTCTCTCCTTTTGATACAAGCCTGACATCCAAGGAATTTACAGTAGTGACATTATTAGTCATGTTTTGGTTTGTTTCCATGTGAGCTAAGGTCTTTAGATTTTCGAGGCTTAACTGATCTGTTCCACCCAGTACTTCCTTAAGTCTACTGACATGAAATATAGGATGAACTTTCACATGAGAAGGCAAATCCAATTCATATGCAACTGAACCGATCCGTCGTGTAACACGAAATGGTCCACAGTATCTAGGGGATAATTTCGGAGATCTACCTGTCCGTAAAGTCTCGGAATCTTTCGGAACTCGCAAATACACTATCGTTCCTTCAGAGAACTCTCTCGGTGAACGATGTCTATTAGAATAAAACCTGTCTCGGTCTTGAGCACTTCTAATAGATTCCTTTGCAACTTGTAACATTTCTTGCATATCTTGCAAAAAATTACGTGCTGCATCATGCTGAAGTCCTGATAATCCTACTGGAACAGGTGATCTTGGTTGAAAACCATACATAAGCATGAAAGGACTAAACCCTGTACTCGTATGCTTAGTACTGTTATATGCAAATTCTAACATAGGAAGATAATCCTCCCATGAACTCTGTCTTTTGGATACATATGCCTGAAGTATATCCTCCAAAATCTGATTCACTCTTTCAGTCTAGCCATCAGATTGAGGATGATCAGAGGAACTCAAATTCAAAGTTGTTTCCAACTTCTCAAAAACAAGTTTCCAAAAATCACTCGTAAACTAGTCCCTATCAGTGACTATGTCCTGCGGTAACCCGTACAATCTAAACAATTGCTCGATAAACTACCGAGCTAATTGCGTAGCTGTAATAGTCTTCCGGGTCCGTAAAAATCTAGCCATTTTTGTCAAGCGATCTACCACAACCCAAATAGAATCATGGCCTTGATGTGTTCTTGGCAATTCGGTAATAAAATCCATGGAAATACTTTCCCATTTATTACCTGGGATTTGCAAAGGATGCAACAACCCAGCCTGTCGAAAGCGTTCAGCTTTATTTGCCTGACAAATCTGACACTTGAGAACATAATCTTCTACATACCCTTTCATCTTCGGCCAATAAAAAGTGTGTTTCACTAATGATAGTGTCCTGTGTATCCCAGGGTGTCCAGCAGAAGGTGCGTCGTGACACTCCTTAAGAATCTTGGACCTAATGTCTGGGATCTGTGGTACACAAATTTTGTCATTACGGAAGAGTAAACCATTCCGAATCATCCACTGGCCTCTTGCAGCATGAATGGTAGACTGCTCAGTGATCGAGTCTTGGTCAATCAATGAGCTCCCGTACTGGATCTTCTGCCAAAATGGACCAAAATAACTATCAGTCCTGCAAAGCCCTCTCAATGATTGAAATATGTCAGTAGAAATTTCGGTGAACGACAAAGTATTCACCTCTCTAATCCGACTAAGCGCATCTGTAATACTATTCATGGACCCTTTCCGATAACGGATCTCAAAATCAAAATCTTGCATTAACTCTGCCCAACGAGCTTTCCTTCCTCTCAAATCATCCGCATCACACACATACTTGATTGACTGATACCACAAACTTGGAGCCATATAAATAATGTCTCCAAATCTTGAGAGCATGAATCACAGCATAAAGCTCCTTCTCAAGGGTTGGCCAACGAGATTGAGTGTCGTCTAGCTTTTTACTTTCAAAAGCAACCGGTCTACCATCTTGAAATAAAGCAGCCCCGATAGCATAGTCACTAGCATCAGTTTCAAGAACATAAGGCCGACTAGGATCTGGCAATGCTAAGATAGGTGCTTCCTTGACTTTATCTTTCAAAAGTCTGAAGGCCATATCCAAATCGTTATTCCAAGTGATAGGCTGATTTGACTTACGTCCACGACCTTTCAATAAGTCGGTCATCGGTAGTGTGAGCTGAGAGTACTCCCGTACAGATTTTCGAAGAAAAACTACAAAACCGAGAAAAGAACGAAGTTGTTTCACTGTTCGTGGTATAGGCCAGTCCAGAACCTTCTGAACTCGGTCATAGTCAATGCTCAACCCATCTCTAGTGATCTTGTGTCCCAAGTAAATGATGTCGGTCATAAAGAACTCACATTTACTCAACTTAGCATACAATCGATTCTGTCTCAAAATAGATAAGACAATCGTGAGGTGTCTGACATGATCCTCAAGAGTACGATTATATATCAAAATATCATCCAGGAACACCACCACAAATTTCCCCAAATGTTCACGAAAAAGATCGTTCATCATTTGCTAGAAAGTGGCTGGAGCATTGGTTAACCCAAAAGGTAATACGAGAAACTCGTAATGGCCATACCTAGTCCGAAAGGCGGTTCTTTCGACATGCCTTTCATGAATACGTATCTGGTGATAGCCAGTACGTAAATCTATCTTCGTGAAATATTTCGCTCCTACTAACCGGTTAATCTGGTCATCTGATCTAGGGAGAGGATAACGGTTCTTAATGGTCAGCTTGTTCAATCTCTTGTAATCTATACACATTCTCCAGGTATTGTCCTTCTTTCTCCTAAGCAACACAGGTGCACCCCAAGGTGATTTACTTGGACGGATCTGGCCCATCCTCAAATTCGAGTTGTTTAGCCAACTTATCTTTCTCGGCTTGGCTCATCCTATAAGGTGGAATACTAACAGGATGAGCACCAGGGATCAAGTCAATACGATGATCTGCTGCCCGTTCAGGTGGTAAACCCGATGGCAATTCCTTAGGAAATACATCTTGAAATGAATCAAGTATCTTCTGTAATTCTTTGCTTTCAAACACACTTAATTCATTTACATCCATGGAAGGGATGAGAAAAGAAGAAAGTGGAATCAATACACAATGGAAAGCGGTATATAAAGAAGAATCCATTATATTTCCAAAATCAATTGTATTTACAAGAGGTCCCTGAGAGGGATGGATACAATCACCTAAAATACTATACTTGGTGTCCTTATGCTGAAAAGAAAAAATATGACTAGACCAATCTATCTGGACGTCAAGAATCTTAAACCACTCAATTCCTAATAACAAGTCTACATTTTCCAGATGCATAACATAGCATTCCAGAGTATCTTTGTAGTCCTGAATCTGGATTGGAAGCATCTCCACCTTGCGATCCCAAACTTGCCTTCCCGCAGGTAGGCGTACCTCATAGGTATGGTCGCTGAGTGTCGTATCAAGACTCAATTTCTGCACAAGTTTGTAGTTAACAAAGTTATGCGAACTGCCAGGGTCTAAAAGAATGTGAATCTTATGGCCATTCACTTCTCCATAAACTCAGAGAAGATCATGCAAACCAAATACCTTAGAATTGAACAGACAATCAGAACAAGTACTAAGGCGAGAAAGTATAGTAATTGACATACCTGTCAAAGACAATTGGTTAGCTGTCTTTGGCTTGGGTTCTGCGTTTGACTTGGTACACTTTTGCTTCGGGCACTCGTTACGCATGTGTCCTTTTTCTTCGCGGATAAAACAACGTCCTTCTTTCTTGAGCTTTAAAGCCCTAAGGAGTCGTTTCTTCTTCGCTGGTGTCGAACTTGAATTCTTCAAAGGTTGGTCCGAAGACTTCCCTGCTGTCAAGTTAGCCATAGGTGCGGAGAACTTTCTTTTATGCTTGTTCCCCTGCGCGGTAACGGGTTTTGACTTGGAAGAGACCATCGTATCATCATAGATACGAGCTGAATGGATGGCCTCGTCCAATGATTTACATTTGTTATTTTTAACCTGTAATCGGTACGAGTCTGGTAAACCAGCTACGAAAAACCCCAAAAGAGTAGTGGGATCCATCTTTGTAGCTTTCATCTGCAAGTCACGAAACTTCTGGAGGTAGACCTCATAAGTGAGGTGCTGCGAGGTCATTGTCAAAGCTGAAAACCGGGCAACAACATTGTAATCATCCTCTTTCTTGAGGAATTCTTTCTTGAAAACGTCTTCAAATTGTGCCCAAGTCGTTGGCTTAGGGTTGAGTTCCTTCCACCAAAGCAAAGCTTTGCCAGACAGGAAACCTGCTGCTAATTGGATCTTCTTTCCATCATCATATGGATGAAACTGAAAGTGAACTTGCCACTTATGTAGCCAAGTGTCCACGATCTCCTTGGTGCGCTACTTTTGTTCGCCCCCGAACGGTTCCGGAGTAATATTGGGGCCTAAAGCTGAAGCCAAGGTATCCATACCCGAGAAAGTAGAGAGGGTAGTGGTCAAGAGAGCGATGGAGTTCTGCAAAGCTTGCATCTGAGCTGCGATTTGTGCTTGACGTTCCGACGAAGAAGCTTCGAGAGCTACTTTGAACTCTTGGAAATTTGATTTTGACACAAAATCGTCAAAAAGATCGGCATCGGTACCTTCCGTAGAGCCGGCAAGCCTTCGCGTTCCACGAGGGGCTCGGGTCGACATCGTGAAGAGGGTACGTGGACAGAAAATTCGATCTTTGCACAACAAAAGTGCGAGCGAACTTGAGAGCTTGAGAACTTGAGAACTTGAGAGATGTGCGGCAAGAAGCCCGCTTGAGGGGTTTTTAAAGATTTCCCAAAAGCCAAAAATCTCCAAAAGCTAGGCTTAGCTTTTGCTTAGCTTTTGTGTTTTTTTTTTCTTGAATATATATATATATATATATATACATATATATATATATATGGATATATATATTCTATTTTCTTTTAAAAAAAAACACCTTTAAACTTTGGAGGAGGGATTCTTTTAAAACTTTGAAAAAAAAATTAAACTCCAAAAAAAAACGAAAGCTAAAAAAAAACGTAAGCTTTCCTTGGGTTTTTTTTTTCCTCCTCTTGGATTAGCGCCGTCGGCTGTTTGCAGGCGTCACACGTGCAGTGGTCGCTCACCATCTTTGCTGCCGGCCTGCTTTCCAGCGTCTGCGCCGGCCAGTCCGCCACACGTGTACCCGCTGTGTATCCTGCTGCGTTCCGGCCAGCGCTTGTGCGCACACGTAGGCTGCGCCTACGCCTGGCCACAGGGCCACGTGGCCTGGGCGCTCGCCTTGCGTGGCCTGTGCGGCGGTCTTGCGTGGCCTGGGCGCCAGCTTGGGCTGGCTACGCAGGCCTGGCCGCTTGTAGCTGTGAGCAGCCCCCACGCCTACGACACACACGCAACACACACGGCCAGTACAGAAGTGTTCGCTCTTTCTCTCATGCGCCAAAAAGCAACGAAAAGCAAACATGCGTTTTTTTTCTGTTTCTCTCCCTGCAGTTCATGCGTATGCACAACAAACATGCCTCTTCTTTGCAAAGCAATCAACCCTACTTAGACTACCACCTCCCATCAACATGGGTGTCTTTGATGAAGAAAAATACATACTATTTCTGAAATCTGCAGTATGCACAGAAAAAACAGCAAGTTTTTAACACATACCGTTCTTCGATCTCTTCTTCTCTACCTACCGACTTGCTCGTTCACGAGGTATGCTCTGATACCACTGTCAAATCCCCACGGATCCCCTCGTGATCGATCTTGGTTCGAAACTCGAATCCTGCAAACAAACGAACAACAAACAAGCAAGGGGGTGTAGGCCTGACTCACCTCCCAACCATGACAGCCGTGGGCGAGCCCACAGTCTTGGCTGTCCCCACCGAGCCACGAGCTGAGCTAACTAGGTTGACGTGCCGACCAATCTCCTCCTCGCGACGTCCCATACCGCTACGAAGCTGTCCTCGTGGGCCTCGAGACTGCTGCCGGCCTCGGCTGCATAAAGCAGATGCACGTCTGCACTAGATCCAGGCTCCAAGACCATAGAGCTCTCACAAACTCGCGAGACTCTCTATAATACAATAACTAACCTTGGCCACCCTTTTATAGGCTCTTGGCCGGTCATCGGGCGTCCACGCTTGGGTGCCCGCCCGTCCATACTTGGGTGCCCGCCCGTTAGTATATCCCTAACTCAGCTCGTCAATCAGCCTGCCTAGTTCCAAGCTTCCCAAAGCCTCGAAACTAGTCTTGCATGTGTACCGTTCTTCGACCTCTTCTTCTCTACCTACCGACTTGCTCGTTCACGAGGTATGCTCTGATACCACTGTCAAATCCCCACGGATCCCCTCGTGATCGATCTTGGTTCGAAACTCGAATCCTGCAAACAAACGAACAACAAACAAGCAAGGGGGTGCAGGCCTGACTCACCTCCCAACCATGACAGCCGTGGGCGAGCCCACAGTCTTGGTTGTCCCCACCGAGCCACGAGTTGAGCTAACTAGGTTGACGTACCGACCAATCTCCTCCTCGCGACGTCCCATACCGCCACGAAGCTGCCCTCGCGGGCCTCAAGACTGCTGCCGGCCTCGGCTGCATAAAGCAGGTGCACGTCTGCACTAGATCCAGGCTCCAAGACCATAGAGCTCTCACAAACTCACGAGACTCTCTATAATACAATAACTAACCTTGGCCACCCTTTTATAGGCTCTTGGTCGGTCATCGGGCGTCCACACTAGGCCGCCCGCCCATCCATACTTGGGTGCCCGCCCGTTAGTATATCCCTAACTCAGCTCGTCAATCAGCCTGCCCAGTTCCAAGCTTCCCCAAGCCTCGAAACTAGTCTTGCATGCGTATAGCACACGGTAGATACACACTGTGCACATGACACACCACCACTCTCTTTCTTCCCGCTTTTCTGGCCTCATTGCACCTGCTGCCCTCCATCATCCACTCTCCAAAAGGTGCATTCACTCTCTCTCACATCTTCTTCACATGGACCTGATCTCCTCCTCAAAGAGCAGCAGCACACAAGATCCTCTTCTTTCACAACCAAATTCAAGTTTCTTCTTCTGATTGATTTGACTTGTGAGCAGTTTGACTTTGCAAAAGGCCCTTCCTTTCTTCTCCCTCCTCTTGCCCCTTTTCAATTTTCAACATTCTCTCGATTTGTAAGGTTGGATGCACTGCAATTTTATGAAGGTATATATCTGGCAGTCATCAATTCTCAACTCGTTGTTTTCATTTTGCAGGCCCAAAAACTGTGAAACTTTTTGCCAACCGTCAGAATATGGGATTCAGGTGTGCCATAGAGTATGAAAGCTCTTGATATGCTATACAATCTGCTGTTATGGGCTTCAGTTGAACTGTACATTGACATTATGCTTGATGTTTGGCAGTAATGTATTGGACTTTCCAGCAAGTGATGTCGTTACCTTATCCCCTGAAAATCTGCAGGTAGTCTTGTAGCCAAGGAGATTCCTGTTTTTCAGATCGATTATTAATAAAACCGTATTTTTCCTTTTTAGTGCGTCATATATTATATGTGTAGTTGTCAGGGTTTGAAGTCATGGCCCCCTTCAGGGCAGCAAGATATAGCTACTTGGGCAAGGGCCTGCCAACAGCTGCAATAAAACCCTATTTCTTTTGAGAGTGCATCAGGTGCAGGGATTTGAACCTTAGACCTGCGCTTTGGCAGGCCCAAGGTGTTACCACTCGGGCTAGAGCTTGCTGGCAATTAAACCATATTTCAAACCCCTTCCTTAGACTATCTTACTAGGCCTTTGGTTTGCTTTTTCAGGGAAAGCCAGTTACTTTGAAGTTTGTCAAGTTTCAAAATGTTCGCAGGTAGTCGTCCTTTTTATTGTATTTTGTTTTTTTCTCTTTTACACAATGCTATACATTAATTGCAATCCGGTGCAACAAGCAGCCTGACCATATTTATAGAGGACAATCAAGGGTCTGCAGATGTGACTAAAGTCAACAAGATAGCACTCTATGGGTCCACGTAAGTTTGGTGGTTATTTACAGTAATTTGCTTTGTACTAGAATAGCTTGTTAATTAATTTAATTTAATTTAATTTTTGTTTGACTATATGAGTCTCCCTCTCGATTATTTTGTAATGTTGTTTCACTTTAATGTGCTACCATGCTGTATTTATGGGTGTAGAAATGAGTTGGAAGTAGAAGAGTCAGTGAGGGAAGGAACATGTACATCATGACGAGAGTTGTCATGTTCGATTCATGGCTAAGATCGATTTCCCTTCCCTTCCCCTTTGGTATTCATGACCCGCCTTGTGCTTTTCTGCTCATCCCCTGCATGGGTTGGTTCTTCTGGCATGGCCTTCTTTTGTGCCCAGGTGACAACTATGGTTGATGGTGGATCCGCCTGAATGGTTGGTGTGGGTGTGACGAACACACCAAGGGTGGGGGAGGAAGGGCTGTGTACAGCGGAGCAAGCGGACGGTGGAGTTCCTACTGAAACCAAGTGGGTGGCCAGAACTGGTTGGAGTGTGAAGTCGGTTGAAATGGATGCCCGTTGTTTGGGGCAATCCCGGGTGTAATGATCCTTGGATTTTGGGCAATGCCTATAGGGTGGTGCACCTTTAGGGAGTTCCTACTGAAACCGAGTGGGTGGCCAGAACTGGTTGGAGTGTGAAGTCGGTTGAAATGGATGCCCGTTGTTTGGGGCAATCCCGGGTGTAATGATCCTTGGATTCTGGGCAATGCCTATAGGGTGGTGCACCTTTAGGAAGGGGACACCAGCTTTGGTAGTGGCCATGCTCCCACATCTGTAGCAGAGGACGGGGCGATTACGGGATGGGGGAGGGCAAGTCGGATGGTTCATGGGGGCTGCTGCAATAGTGTCTGGTGCAGAGGGGTTGGGAATTAGTAGTGGAGGGTAGGTCACCTGAGGAGTAGGTTGGCAATGGGGAGGTGTGGCATTGTGGAAGGTTGGTGGAATGGTAAGAGAGGCAGCGGCATAATGGGCAGGGTTAAGGGTTGTTGAGGCGCTTGTTGATGGAGTTGATGGAAACCCTTCAGATAGTAACAATTTTTATTTTCATGTCCTCCCTTTTCACAGAAGGAGCAATACCTCCACTTTGGGCATTCCTGGATGGGTGTCCCAGGGACTGGCATATGGCACACCACAACCCCTTCTTGGCTTCTTGTTGGGTCTTCAGTTCCTTAATCTCCTTCCTGAGTTGGAGCATAGTGCTTTCCGCACGTTGAGATTTCTTGCTCACTTTGGGTGCCTCTAGCTCCCGCTTCAACTGAGCCACTAGGTCATCCAATGGTGTTGCCGTTGGAGCCCACATCATGCTCAAACATGAGGCATGCATTTTCTAGTTGGGAGGCTAGCTCTTGAAATTCCAACAAAGTGGTTGGTGGTGACCGACTCTCTCGAATCTTTTGATGGGTGGTCCTGGGCAAGGCCTATGTCACCCATTGACGCACCATGAAGTTGCCAAGGTAAGCAGGCCACCAACATTGTGGCCCGTGTCACAAGTTCTTACACTCTCTCCCCCGGTAGCAGTTTTGTAGCTTCCCTAGCTCTTGGAGAAGGCAGTCCTCATAGTTACTAGGGTGGAAGGTGCGAAGGAAGGTGTTCTTCAGGGTGCCCTAGTCCGCAAATGGGAACTGGCTGAACCGTTTGTCTGCAGAGCTGTCTCGAGTGGATGGAAAGAGTACTAAGAAGACATCCTCCCGCTCTTGCACATAGAAATGAACCACCGGATGTGGTCATCTACATGTTCAGTGGTGGACCGTGGATCCTCTGAAAGTGGGAAGATTGGTATTTACCCAGTCCAACACAGTGGAAAAAAGGATTCCGCGCCAGGAGGGTTGGCTGGGCCTCCAGCATTGTTTTCAAAGGTAGGATTACCAAGATTGGCAACCATAGGGAAGGGTGGAAGGGGGTCCCTGGGTGGTACATAATTGAACTTCTTCTGACTATAGCAGCGTATTGAGAGAGGACTCTTGGCTGGGCCAACCGAACTACCACAAGAGCATGTATTGGGCATACAAAGGACACAGAGATAAGAGGTGAGCTAACAGGATTCTAAGTTTTGAGTGTTCCTCCAGGCGCACCAAATTTTTTGTGTACTTGTAGCAGGGTTGGTTTCCCGGCATGCTAAAGTGGTGGTTCTCCTCTGGACAGTATGTTTGGAGTCCTCAATACTCATGGCACAATGTACACATTAATAGACAATTAGAATACGATCATAGCACAATGACAAGAATGACAAGGATACTGTAAACAACACTTGCATTACTCCCAAGATGCTGTTACATGTCCTTCAGTGTACAGTGCACACCCAGCAGTGGTGACAGTGAGCAGGACGACACAGAGACGCGATGACAAGTGACAACACTCAATGGATAGACTCGACGAACATGACCAAATGGGAAGGTTAAGGATAAAGGAAGTAGGATATGCTCCAGGATGAGTTGAGGGCTATTTAAATGATTCTTGCAAGATGTGGTGGAGTCGGTGGCATCTCCTATCTCTCGTAGATGCCCATTGGAGTGACAGTGGTGCCTTCAATGCCGGTGCATGCACCTCTCGTGTATCTATTGGTGGTGGGCTTCCGTTTCTGGATGGTCCACTGAATGCTCTGGGATGGTCCAGTGGGTGATCCATAGTGAATGCTTTGGGATGGTCCAGTGGGGAGATCCACTGTGGCAGTGTGGCGGTCCCAAGTTTGGGACGATATAGTGTGACACACTCTGGGATGGTCTGGCTGGAAGAGTCCAGTGTGGGCACCCTTTGTGGCTACACTTATAGAATCTCAAAAATGGTTGGTGAGGTCGCATATAATCTTGAATTGCCTTCCCGAGTGTAAGTTCATCCCGTTTTTCATGTGAGTAGACTCAAAGAGAAAGTGGAGGACAAGGATAACATTGTATCACCTCAGGAACTTGTGACAGGTAGCCTATACTTTGATGTCTCGTAGTATTTGGGACAAAGAAACTCCTGTAGATAAGGAAGTTCTCTCCACGGGGACCTATTGGAAAGCCAGGTAGGTGACAGTTGATTACTTGCAGGAGGAGGTGGATGTTGCACACTCTCCAGGCTTTGTGGTTCCGGACTCAGAGGGGGTGGTTTACAGGTTTCCGAAGGCCTTGAGTGGTCTTAAGCAGGTTTCTAGGACTTGGCATCCCACCGTAACAGGTGTTGATCCTTGTGAGCATGCCTCCTTGACTCGGAAGCAGAATGGTTCATTGATTTGGTTGATGATTACTAGATTGGACGGGAGCTTCCTGATGAGGTTGTTTAGCTCATGTTTGCAGAGGACTCTTTGGGAGGTTGGATTGCGTATCTTGTGGTTTCTGCAGCATGCGAAGGCTCTTGGACTCTTTTACACAGGAGGGGGATTGATGGATGGAGTCAGACTCCACCGATGGAGTGACTCAGATTGGGGAGGAGAGCCAGACACGCGGACCTTGACATCATGCTATAGTTTTTCCCTTGGCTCAGGAGCAGGTTTTTGGAGCAATAAGAGGCAGCCGTCTATTGCCTTGTCGTCGACAGAGGCAGAGTACCGGGCTGCTTGTGGTGCTGCTTGCGAGGTGGTGAGGTTGCAGAGGTTGCTTGGCAGGATTGGGTTTCCACTGTTGGAACCCATGGTCATCCAGAGGCACTTTGTTCGTGAAAAGATCGTTGTTGATGACATCTTGCTAGAGTTCTGTTCGACAGAGGACAATGCGGTAGACCTCTTCACGAAGTCTCTATCTTAGGCTTTGCTCCGGCTCCCACTCCAGCTCCCTGGGGTTGGTTTCACATCCAGGAGCTGAGAGGGGGTGTTAGCAGTCATCTCCTTTCTGTATATTTACACCAGGGTCTCTGTTGTGGGTGTGCCTGCCCGGATTAGGTGTTT
Source organism: Cibotium barometz (assembly GCF_041138505.1). Taxonomy (NCBI): domain Eukaryota; kingdom Viridiplantae; phylum Streptophyta; class Polypodiopsida; order Cyatheales; family Cibotiaceae; genus Cibotium; species Cibotium barometz. The sequence goes on from NC_141052.1 coordinate 36,507,859, forward strand.
TCTCATTTTTCCCCTCTCTCCATATTTTTTTCCCTATTTTTCCCTATGTTTACCAAGTGTGGGAAGCTGTCTTGTGGTTCTGGGATTGGTCCAAGTGATAGCCGACTGGTTTTGCTGCTCCTTGTCTCTCTCTGTAGGCTGGCCGACTGCACACGTGTGGTGGCCGACAGACAGGAGCTGGCCGACTGACATTTATACCAGTCGGGTGTCCTATGTTGTTGTCGGTTTTCCTGCCTGCAGGCCGACTAGACCATAGGGGTCATTTAAAATGGCCCCTTGCTCCCACACATGTATCAATTAGGTTTTCGGGATTTTCTTGTGTATATAGAGCAGAGTTATACGCCATTTCAGTACTCCCTGGATGACATTTCAGTACTCCCTGCACAGATGACAGCTTGGTTCCAACTGCATGGCTTTAGTATGGACAGGCTACCTCCATTTCAGTACTCCTTGGATGCACCCTCCCTCTCTCTCACACGGGCAGAGATTACCAGACTTATCAGGCAGGACTTGACACAGCTGGACACTAGGAGGACATGGATACAGCCGACACACGAGCTTGGTACGAAGATGGCTTTCTATAGAGATCATCTTCTCCAGCTCACGGAGGATGGGTTTGTGATTAGACCCAGCTACATGGATACTCATCTTTCTCATGGGGTATGGTGTGCTATTGATCAGATGCGCACGTCCTCACACCAGCTAGAGATTGAGACTGGCAGATTCAGAGGAGTACCAGTTGAGGCCAGGATTTGTCAGTTGTGCTAGATGGAGCCAGAGACAGAGTTACATTACATATGTCACTGTCCAGTATATTATGAGATATGAGGCCATTTTCACTGCCTGTTCAGAGAGGGTTTCGGACCACTTTCCAGAGTCACGAGAGAGCAGGATCAGAGATGCCTCGGATTATACTTGCTGGAACTGCGTAGACATAGAGAGGGTCTCTTGAGAGGGAGGGGATCAGAGAGGGAGAGACACCTACAGAGGTAGATTACAGACTTCTTTCGACCAGAGATTGAACAGTCAGGCCAGCAGGCATTGCAGCTAGCCCCAGAGTATAGCCGCACCAGAGGTACACTGATTGATCGGGCTATAGAGCTGGGGCGGTCTAGGCGCCCCAAGATGAGAGGCCCATCTCGACACCGGCGGAGACTACAACAAAGGATCAGAACCATACTAGCACGGCATGGGAGATGTCCAGTCAGAGTACTCACCATGGAGGACATTGAGGATATCCGCCATTGACCGATGAGAGACATCTTTGGATAGTGATGTATATGATGCTTACCTTTGTTGCTGGAGTTTTCCTTCCCAAATGTTATCCATTAGGAGCTCCTAGTACCTTACTTTTCCTCATAGTTGTTGTTTCAGTTTCAGTTAGTTGTTTAGTTGTTTTAGCTTTTCTTACACAGACGTTGTATCAGATCCACCCATTGTTGTAACCTTTTTGGTCTCATAGGTCATTTTGGCCTTTTGAGGACGTTAATATATCATTTCATTTCATTTCATTTCTCCTTCTCCATTGCTGTATTTTTTTGCACTGCACTTGCTCGTGTTCTCAAATTTTGTCATCATCTCTCCTCCATATTCTGATAGGGATGATGGTGAGCAGGCAATGACGAGGAGGGGGGAAGGGAGTGATGGTGGTGATGGCAGGCGGAGGGGGGGGGTGCAGCTTACGCTTGACTGCAGTCGAGTAGTCCTTGGCTATTGAAGGCAAGGGTATTTAATCATTGTATTATGAATTTCAGCGGCGGTTGGGCATTTGTCTTTTTAATTGGTTATATATGGACAGCCATTAGACACTTGCTATTGCCATTGGGCATGAAAGTGAGCCATTGGGCACTTGCTATTGCCATGGGGTATTGTATCTCAATCATATTGGATTATGGACAGCTTTATGGGCCTATGATTCAGCCATATGGGCATAGTTGTTTCTCGTACCGGCACGACCCACCTCCCCCCCCCCCCCCCCCCCAAACCCCCACCTTGAGAAAAAATTTCCAAATGTTAAAAAAAATATAGAAATCCTGCTTTAAGAAGATCCCAAATGCCCGCAATACTTCGTAACTTTCGTGCCCACTCAGTATTCCATATGGGGTTGCTGAGAGACCTAAAAAATCTGGAAAGGTAGTCTGGTAGTGTACACTTGATTGGTAGGATGAGAGAATCTTGCTACATCACTTGGAGATCCCTGGTATAGGTAGGCTAGACAATCAGATCCTCAAATTATGTACGAGGGAGAAGATTTGTACATGGCCATTTTGATCTAGAGAGGAGTCCCTAAACCTATCACCCTAGATGCACTGCTCGTATTTGTGCAAGGACGGTCCCTTAGTCATAAACGCTACACTGGGAGACGTTTGGTACTGCATTACCCATGCAGGTTCTTTTTTGGAGACAATTGGGAGATCCAACTGGGAGAGACACATCTCCATGTTCTGGTTCCTCAAGCACTGTAGACTCCTCCCCCCCCAACCTTCCCTCACATTCAAGGAAGCTCCATAGTTTGTCAGTGTTAAAAAAAAAACCGTATTTTATCGTACGGTATCCGAAAATTTCATATCGTACCAAAAATTCTTGTACGGTATCGTATTTTCCTACCGTGACAACTATGCATATGGGCTTATGGACAGCTATGTGGGCTATTGGATAAGCTATGTTGGCTAGTATCCACATGGAATATACATATTCTTAGCATTTTCATGGGGCTTTTTGATGACAACCCATGTATCTGAATTGTTCATGGTTGTATGTGGATAAATCTGGATCATGTGCTCCCTCAAAGCTTGTACATCATATTTTTCTTCTTGGGTGATAAAATACTCCCAGGGGAGGGGGGAGTTGGCCCATTCCGGCCTCTATGTGGTGTCAGATCATAGATGTGCACATCTCTCTTTTATAGTTTTGTGGAATTTAGTGGTGTATGTTTAAGGCTGTGGCCAATTTAAGCGTTTAATTGCATTAATGGTAAAGTGTTTTGAGAAACCCCTGTCGGCCCACTTGGAGTTACAGCACCCGGATCAGAAATACCTTGGATGCCAGGTTGGGATTGACTTATCAGTCGAGCAGCAACTAGCCTCCCTTCTTCTGAGCATTCGGAAGAAGCTTTTGGATTGGAGCACCTCCCACCTCTCACTCACTGGCCGTGTAATTGTGGCCAACCATGTGCTCCTTGCCACCATGTGATACATCACATCTTACTGGGCATTTTTCCAGGGTATGCCTTGGTCACGTTCAGTGACTGATTCAGAATTTTCTGTGGGCCAGGACGGATGGCCGGCCGGCTAGGGCCAAGGTGGCTTGGAGGGTGATTATTCAGCTGCAGGTCTCGCGAGTATTGGGGATCATTGACCCAACTGGACCGAGCAGAGCCCTGCTGGGCAAGTTGTTCGTTAGAGGCCTTGTGCCAGGTGTGGTAAGCGGCGTGAGCCCTGGAAGCCTTTTCTGACTGATCGGGTATCAGCTCAGACCCCCTCACTTGGCGGCCCCTAGACTCCCAATGTATGATGAGGCCTGAGCACCGCTTTTGAGGACAGATTTGTAGCCAGTTTGATGAGAGCTTGGAGGCACCTCAAGCCAGCCCTTCAGCAGCTCCCCCCTTGGCCTTGGACGAGGAGAGACTTTGCCAACCCTTGTTTTGGAACCCCCTCTTCAGGATGCCCAGCGGCCACCCCTTGGGCGTGCGCTCTCACATGGCTCGGATCCCCCTCAGGTTGGCCCTAGCCCAGTCTCTAGGTGAGGGGAGCAGTTTCAAGGGCTTCCCTAGGAGGTTCAGGATGGGTGGCTCCCTGAGATTGAAGAGCAGATAGTCCTTGCCATCGACTCAAGTGTCCACCCAGACTGGCTGATCCTCTTGCAGGATCCCCTCTCCCTAGATTTCACGCACCATGACATCCCTCTAGTGGTTCTTGAATCAGACGGAGGCCCAGCTCTTATCTTCTCGGGCGAATGCCATGGGCGTCTGATCCTCTCCCTAGCAGAGGACTTTAATGGTGGCTCACTTCAGCGGGTCCGGATCATCGGCTTCCATGAGCACTGCTGGCACATCGCTCCCCCCCCCCCCCCCCCCCCCCCCCCCCCCCGCGGCCGTCGCAGGTTTCCTGAGACAGGTCCTGGAGATTCTGGCTAGGGGAGAGCCGACCCTTGACGTGGATTTAGTGGGACCCCGGTGAGTGGGAGTGGACAGACCCTTTTAGCCCTGAGAGCCCCTCCACCCCTTTTTTCACTACTCAGGGAGGTTAGGCTGACGGATACAGATGCACGAGATTGATGGTACTCCTGCCTCACCAGATCATTAGTCCTCACAAGACATCTCGCCTAGCTTCCTCAAAGACATTTGGAAGCGACTTTGGGACAGTTTCCGTCCTCGAAAGGTCACTTTGTCCCTCTGGTAGGTGGCTCATAGGAGGTAGCAGTTGGCATGTGGCTGGCCATTGGTGGTCATCCAGCAGTGTGCATGAGATGCAGCCACCGCATGAGTCGCGACGACATTGCCTTTGGGACTGCCCCAAAGTGCAGCAGGTATGGCAGACGATTCTGCGACTATTCACCACCTCTCGGGCTGCCTCCCGCATCATCACCTGGGGGACAGTTGCATGGATGACAGAGTAAGGAGCCGCCACTCCACTATGAGGAGAGCCACTATGAGGAGACAGCTGATGGCCAGGCCCTCGGGCTCACACATTGTAGGATAGAGTCTATCCCCACCCCGACTGTCGAGTAGAGGCCTCGTCCCCTGGCACTAGTCAGAGATGGGAGATCATCAGCAGCATAGTGGCATGGCACATTTGGTGGGCACGATGCAGTGAGACCGATTGAGAGCACCCTCATCCCCCCCCCACTCTTCCCCCGAAAGTGGAGTCCATCTGTGCCATATGGACAGATATCATACATACCCTCCACGTCCAGTGGGGGAAGGTACAGGGAGGTTCGGACTGCATGCGGAAACGTTGAGAGGCCTTCCTGTGCATTTGGCAGCAAGGTCCCTTCCTCTCTGTCAGTGCCGGAGACCCCACTTGGCACTACAGGCCACGGATTGGGTGACAGAGTCAGGAGCCTCCACTCCACTATGAGGAGAGCAACTATGAGGAGACAGCTGATGGCCATGCCCTCAGGCTCACACATTGCACATTGCAGGATAGAGTCTATCCCCACCCCGACTCTTGAGTAGAGGCCTGGTCCCCTAGCACTTGTCAGAGATGGGAGATCATCAGCAGCATAGTGGCGTGGCACAATTGGCGGGCACGATGCAGTGAGATCAATTGAGGGCACCCTCATCCCCCTGGCACTACAGGCCACAGGTTGGGCTCCCCCGTACCCCCCCATCCCCCTCCTCCTCCTCTTACTTTTCTTGTATGAGGTAGTTCCCTCCGAGAGCGGGCAGCCATGGAGGGGACTATCCTTCCCTGAGCTTTGTTCTCTTTTAGAGGATATGTGCTTGTATTTCAGCCTACTGGGTGGTTTTTCATATGACTAATAGAAGGATCGTTTTTCCGGGAAAAACAAAATGCCATGTGATTTTAGTTGTTGCAATGTGAAGAGGGAAAGCATACGTTGAGCTGGCCACCTCAAAGCTGCTGTGCAAGAAGACGTGGAAAAGCAGGAAAAAACAATAGGTTTAAACTTGATAAACACATGCTGGTCTCCATAGTAACTGTTGGATCACTTATTCTTTTCCAGCCTTTTCTCAAGTCTTGTTCTCTTATACCACAAGTCATTTTCTTTAATGTCTTGCTTCTGACTATGCTTGTCATCATTGTGTATCACAAACATTTTTCTTGTTTCTTTTTCGCAGAGTTGAGACTACAAATATGAAGGAGCTGAAAAAGATAACCCCAGAAGACCAATAAATATTTGTACCCAAGTATGTGCCGGTTTGATCGAAGTCACTTGCCTGTGCATGTTTCCAATGTAATGCGATGAGCCTGTAATTATTGTTGTGGAACTTCAATTCTTTTTGGTTGAGTGCAGGTATATCACCACACATGAACTGAAGATGCTGAGAAGCATTTAGTCAAAGCCTGTTGTTGGTTTTAAGATGAATACTGAGCTCAACATTCTTATTTTCCTGTATTGCTGAGAACTTGTAGTCTCTTGTTGCTGGTCTTTCCATAATTGTGGAGAGAAGTCAGGTCATACAAAGATTTTGAATATTCTATTAACAAGGGAAAGATTGAATGTTCACTATTCAACTTCACTGTGTGCATGCATGTGCGTGTACATGTGCACGTGCACATATGTATGTGTGAATGCATTTTTGTGGGCGCAGTGAGAAATATCATAGTCAAGTATGATGTGTTTGATGGCATGGAAATTTAGATTAAATTAGGAGCTTGATGCGAAAACCATTGTGCACACAAGAAAAGAAAGGAGATATTTAAGTGCAGAGAATGTAACTTGAATTGTGTGTGTGTGTGTGTGTATGGGGAGAGAGAGAGGGAGATAGAGTAACGTCTTCAAAAGGTAGTATACAATGTTCATGAAAATGAAAAAACTGTAGGAACTGCATGATGACAATGTGTGGTGATAGAATGATACCATCCTCCTCTAGAATAGAACACAAAGCAGCCATAGAATCTCCCCTATGTGACAGGACAGGAGCTTGCCATGTAGTTGAAGGATTTTGGGGTTTGCAATTGTTGGGTGGAGGGATGAGGCCCCTGAGATTTGGAGCATCTGGCTCTAAAAAAGAATCACGCATGCTTAGTCAGGGCCAAAGGATCATGTGTCTGTGTAGGCCGTCGTGGTGGTTCTGATTGGTCCTGTTGCAGGTTTATAGGGGCAGTATAGTTGGTTATGACCCAAAAATATGTGATGGAGGTTTGGGAAGTCTCTCTGAGTGCTGCCTCAGCATGACGTCTTGTTACGACAAAGCTCCGGTAAATACATGCCCAAACATTTTTGGCCCTCATATTGTGAGAGGGGTTGAGTACATGAATGAATTCCCACTCCGGTCTCATAGTAGGGTGGGAATCTAAACAAATAGTGCTCCTCGTCCTCCGCCTCAACATCGGTTTAAACTCTACATATGCATGCATCTTGTGGGATGCCCTCGGCTCTGCCAGACTCTATGTGCATGGCATGAGAAATGTGCATATGTAAGTACCTCGGGATCTTAATGAACTCACCCTTAGAGATGTTGAGAGTGAAACTGAGGTTTCATGGTGAGTGTTAGTGGGGACACCCATGTCTGGCTAGTGTGGAGCCCTAACAAGTCTTGCCAGGTGAGATGGTTGAGCTCTTGTCATAAGATAGAGAATCCTAGTTGTACTCTAAGGGAGGAAGATGTTTTATCTGGAGGTCGTGCCCATGAAACCAATCGAGAGAGTACCACGATTTGTCATGTCCATCTTGTATCAACTCGAGGACCAATCTCAAGGGGCTCTCACCATCAAGTGTGTATACATCATGAATGTAGGTAATGGTTTGAAAGAGGAACCCAAAAGACAACTCCAAACTATGCTAGCATAATCTTGTGTGGCACAAATAGCTTACTTGATCATACGTGAGAGCATCATCACGTGGAGTCTCTCTATGCTCTTCCAAGTTCCCTCACTAAGATTCGGTCCCAAAAGGGGGCCTCATTGCTAGGTGACTAAGGTATCAAATAGACATTTGATGTGGGGTTCTTGGAAGTGGGCTTGGAAATATTGCCTCCCTAGGAGAGCTAGGGATGCATATGCTCTTGCCAAACATGCATAGGTTCAGATTGTAAAAGTAACCTTGGGGTACACAAACTAAGATGAAACAATCTCCACCAAGGCTCCCTTGTATGACAAAGATAAGCTAGATGTAACTCGATATGATGTGTTAAAGACCATGACCTTGGCCTTTGCCGTGATTCAATCAAGTCTCTTATACAAAACCTTTGCAATGCATCCAAATGTCTATGCAATCCCATTGTAGACGTTGAGATCATTGTGGTACGTAAACCTTGTGATGTAACTCGATATGATGTGCTAAAGACCATGAGCTTGGTTTTGTTGAGATTGACCATCAAGTCTCTCATTACAAAACCTGTGCAATTCATCCAATCCAAATGTTCATGTGATCCCCTTGTAGAGGTTGAGATCATAACAATGTCATATGTAGAGAGCAATTTTGTGGTATGTAAACCTTGCTATCATGTGTTGTCAACGAGTGTCCATTTGGTCTTTAGTGTGACTTTTCATAAAAGACATGTGTACTAATGTGTATCAGTGTAGCTACCGAGGGATCACCATCACATCTCCATATTGCCATGCATAGTGTGCGACATGTTCCTACTAACCTTGTGCTTGAATATGCTTTGCAACTTTCACTTCAACATTTTCCACTTTGCATCCTCCACCTATTCCACAAGGGACTACAATTTTCCATAATCTTCAATTTTTGGTGCATGTTCTCACCTTTATTATTCCCATCTTTAAGCAATTGTGCAGTCCCCAAGGTAATACACATGGTTTCTTAACAAGAGACAAATAGAAGTGTGGCGCGCAACGTTCCACAACATCGTATCGATTGTGCTGATGTTTGATGCACACTATCTCACACTAAAGATTGGCTGTTGAAAGACTTCAAAGAATCACTGAAGCTCAGGAAAGAGAGGCTATTACGCAACAAGGTGCTTCGAGGAGTTGGATGCTGCATGGATGGTCTGAGAAATAGCCATATCAAACCTCCTAAGCACCAATGACTCCCATATACAAGAATTGGGACGACAATTGGCCATACAAGACTGAAGTCAAAGACAAGAGCCTACATATGAAATGCGCCTAATCTTGGAGTGAGCCTCAGAGATAGGTTAGCTGCCAGTAACTCCTCGGGCCCCTCCTCAAACTCTTACTATATTTTTGTCTACACTAACCCTCTCATTTCTTCAATATGATATAAATCTGTTTAAGGACCTAAGTCTAGGAGAACTAACCCTCATCAAGCAAAATACTGAGCGTGATGGTTAATCCCATGATCATTATGGGAATTTTGTGGGGGATATAGTATTAACTAATCCACAAGATATTTACTTTTATCCATTGCACCCTATTGTGCAAAACCTTCATAGTTGGTGTCGGGTGCTCCAAAACTCTGAAATCCTAGACAACAGTGTCGAAAAATTAGACCTGTTTGTTCCCAAATGATATTCCCGAAACCTCGGCCAACTACAAGGTGGTAGCACAAAGTTATCAATGGATTATAAGCCATGGGTGGCTAGAAGTCTACAATACTACTCACCAGCAAACTCATGTGAGTCTTCCTTATATCACCCTTTTGGTATTCTAAAACTATACCATAATATCTACAAACATTTAGAATCCATGTTAACCAATGTCCTCTATACTTTTGATATATCACATATCAAATATCCTAACACAAGTTCTGAGGACATCACTGAGCTCCAAGATTTTATGAAACTCCGCAAGCTTAGCCACCCACCCCCTAGCTCAGGTCATGGTCAAGAAGAGACATCCAGTACATCCTCTAACCCTACTTACCCCGTGTATTCTAATGTAGCCAGCAAATTACTTAATCTGTATCCTAATGCTTCGCCTGCTGTGACAAGTCTCAAGCAAACTGCATTTTTTCTCCTATCTCTTCTCAACATATAGAATTTCCCACTAACCCTCTTGCCCCCGAGGAGATACCGGCACCTGATCCATCTCCCCCATGGCAAACTTAGGAGGTACGACATACTCTTCTCCAAGACAATATTGAAGCTTTTATTGATGATACTCAAGTTGGCAATCCACTACTAAAGCCAATACTAATGTTCAAGGTGTTAATGCAAATAACACCATTTGAGCCAACTCGAAGGATTCTACTAGAGGCCTACTCGGATGTCACGCCAACAAAGCAACATTATGTACCTTACCCTCTCCGAGCACCTCGCCCAGATTTAGAAGAACTGCTACCTTTTAGTGGAGAGGGCACCTTGTGGTCTAACGTGGCATGACAGACCAAATTAGCCAATCCACAATTGGCTGATCTGCTTGAAATCAGAGTGGTAACATTTATGATTATTTAATGCTTCCGTAGGTGGAGGAAAGCTCACCCAGTACACACAAGAGGGGGCTATGCAACAATTATCACAGATGATGCACATCCCAAGTTGAAAGACTTTGGAATACACCCAGACTGGAGAAAGGAATTCCTAACAATTCCAGAATACAGCCATGTATATATGTATGCACCACCAACTCAACGAGTTGATCCCTTGTACATGCCACTAAAGAGGCAATGGACACCTATGGAATTTCAGGAGGCCAAGGAGTGAGATTTGCATGTCTATTATAACTTCCCAATCTTCATGCCAGCTACATTTACAGACATAAGGGAACAAAGGAAGCATATACTAAATTGGATACAAGCATGGCGCCATATCCCAGACCCAGCAATAGTGGTCAGTGTTAGATTCTTAAAATTGCTCATGGTCCTGATCAATCACTGCCATGAGTTCGGCGACCAGGTCTTTCGACCTTGGTAACAGGTTCTGACAGAACCTACATCACGTAGTAGGGGGGATGTTAATCCCATTTTGGATTTACAAGTACGCTCCTCCAATTGAGGACATTAATAAGTGTCATGTAAAGGCACTATAAAAGTTGTACATTATGAGATATTGGCCACCCAAGGCCTTAGTTAAGTAAGTTTTGGGCACCCAAGTGTGAATAAGGGCCAAATATACATACGACATTTTCTCATAATGAAAGGACACAATCCCCCTTTGTGCTATTGAGAGCTCTTCTTTGTGTCTTGAGAGAGAGCATTCTAGCACTTTTGCCTCTTCTATGCTTGTATGTTTCATGCTTGTGGAGGTGGAGCTTGGAGGTTTGGAGCTTAACAAGTGAGCTTGGAGGCCTCAAGGGACTCAAGTTTGAAGCATTGGTAAGTGTTGTACGACAGTCGTGTTCTATTGCTCTCCCCTTAGGTGAATGCATTGAGTTCTCTCTTGGAGGTGTGGTAGCCCATAACACTTGGCCAAAATGCACCCCTCACAACGGAATCCTCAAGCTTTGACAACTCTGATACCATCTCTTTCCTTTTGAGGCATGCAATAAACTACCAAAATGCAAATGACCAAAGTGGTGTGGTAGTAACTAAACAAGAATTATCTGCCAATCTCTCATAATTGTCTAACCTGTAAATCCCATGGCTTAAGAGTACCGGATATAACACAGTGATGTATCCATCACTCTGTCATGAACTATATAGATTTCATCACAACAAATCTGACCACTAGGCCTACCCGAGCAATGGTAGAGACTAACAATAAGTTCTTTTTGATGTGTGGCACAAAAAAGACTTCTGAGAGAGTGATTGTTCCACCATTTATAGCAGCAGTGAGAACAACCTTACCAACTCCTTTTAGTGGATACGAGGAGTTGTTTCCACATGTGATTGTTCCTCCTTGACTGAGGAGCAGACAATTGAGGAAAATAAATCATGCTAAGAAGTAATGTGCTTGCACCGTTATCAAAGTACCAGACATGCTGATCTATAATTAACATGCATACATCATGGATAGAAGAATCGTAACTGCAGTGCACAATGAATGCCTAATCATCTTGTGCATAGTTTGTTGACTCCTTCTTTTCAGTACTTGGTGCTGATTCATCAGCCCCACAACCATACCTAACTCTTTCTTCTCCTCCTTATCTAGCCTTTTTCTACATTTATTGATGTAATGGCATGGCTTCTGATGATAGTAGAGCATTTGTCTTTCTTCTTAGGCTTATCACACCCCTTCTTGGCATCCTTTCCAAAATTCTAGGTTGATTCTACCTTTGGCTTATAGTTGTCCTAAGAAAAGTCTTTGCCTTTGCCTTTTTGATTGGCAACAACAAATTCCTGATCTCCCATACACATACCAGTTTGGTTTTGCCAAGATTGATTTCTTGCAAGAGCAGTGCAATCAACTCATCAAAAGCAAGGGCATTGGATTTACCTTTCATTTCATGAGCCAAAGTGTAGATGCAAAAACCTGGTAGAGTTGTGAGAACTGTCTAGATAGGCCTCATCAATATATGACAATTGCCTTGAGATCTTTCATCCTTGTGAGGAACTCCATTAAATCTTCATCATTCATATGCTTGGACTCTAAGTGCTAGTGCAAGTAAGCTAATCATGCCTTGTTAACAACACATGTGGCAAAGCATAGTAAGTGCATCCCAAGCACGCTTCACAGTTTTACATGAGTGAATATAAAGAATAATGCTCCTTTTCAGTGAAAGTGCCAAGAATGCATGTGTCTATGCATCCCTATCATCCCACTTAGCTTGTTCTGCCGTGGGAGGTGCGGAGGTAGATGCCACAGTTACATTAGTACTATGCTATTGTTCTAGCAAGATAGGGCACGCCTCAATGCCAATAACAACATTCAAAAGTCCTTTTGGCGACCAACACATTGCATATCATATAGGACCACAATGGGTAGTTGGTCTCATCAAACTTATCCTCAACAAAAAGCATCCCAAATATGTCACTGTCTACAATTTTGCCTACACATAACTAATCTCGACACTGAATGCAAATATCCCAATTACTTGTAGGTAATGTCAATGCCCCCATTGAATGTAACCAAAATGGTTGCTACCAGTAGGATGACTATATTCTGCCATTCTGCCTACAAATAACGAATCTCTCCATAGAATGCAAATATTCCAACTACTTGTTTACAGGTATTGTTTGTCAATGCCCAGTGAATGCAACCAAAATGGTTGCTGCTAGTAGGATGACGATGAAAACCTACAAAGTGTATGAAAAATTACAAAGTGTAGAGTGTGGAAATGATATTTAGTAGGAATGCAAAAAACAATGATAATGTTGATGATGCTATTGAAGTTGTCAAGATGAACTCAATGGTGTGTGTCTAGTTGAGAACAAGGAGCTAGTTTCATATTTTAATTTCAAGCCTGCAAGCATTAAGATTCCTTAGTGTATGGATGGGTCATAGGAGAGCATGTTTGAAGTGTCATTTATAAAACTGGAGGCGATAGGAGAAATTATACCTTAGACATTGAATCTGGAAACAAGTTTATTGTATTTGGAGAATCTAGGTCATTACCACAAAGATATCTAGATAGGTTAGTTGATAGTGTGGTGGACATGATAAGAAAATTGCCTGCTTCAAATTCTCTAAGTATTGTCTACCAGATGGTGTCTTCACTCAAATTTATCACAGAGCATCAACTACACAGGAGCTGAAGACTGTAGGCATGGAGATTGAATTTGATGGGGGTAGGTAAGGAGTGAGGATGTTACAACAAACATTACCAATTTCGATGGGATTGTCAGATTAAGAAAATGTGGGGGACACTTGCAATGTAACAAAATCAATTGTGTCCTAACTTTCTCGGATTAGGTGTAAAGAATGAAAGGGACGCTTGTCAAGGGTTCCTTGTAATGTCCAATTAATAAGTGGCTCACTCAAATGCTATCACTCTATGAGAGTATCCCATTATGCATTGCAACTTGCCCTTGTAAGTTATATATATGTCCTCCAAGGGACGTCTTCTCAAGGGACACTCTTGAACGTCTAATTACTAGATGTGCTATTTATGTTGGTTTCCATATGCATGTGGTAGCAAAGGGGAAATCTAGGAGAGAGTTGGAGGAAAGGTGTCTAAAATGGTGGAAAGTAAACATACCTTGAAGCCTAAGGCACTGCAAAAGATGTTAGCTGAAGATATGGTGCTAGAAGCTATCCTTCCAAATAGTCAACAGTCTTATGGTTGACATTTAGATGGATGCCCTTTTTCAAAAATTAGAACCCTTGTTTGAGAACAACAAGATGTGATGTATTAGCATACTCTAGTTCTTGAATGTTTTTTATGCTCTATGCTAATTGTTGGTGATTTTTGTGTCTATAGGATTTCCAAATGGAAGAAAGGAAGGGAGAGGTAATGGTGAACAGAGCTTTGAGAGTTCTTTTGTAGTTGAAGAAAGGAAGGGAGAGGTAATGGTGAACAGAGCTTTGAGAGTTCTTTTGTAGTTGAAGTCCAAGAGTAGATATGATTTTATCCAAATCTTTGTTTTTCCTTAGCAATTAACTTTATCAAAATTTAGTCAACGCTACATTTTCAAGATGTCTCGAATGGGTCTAGGCTCAAGGGTGGATTTGGTAAATGAGATGCACCCTCATGGAGAGCTTGGGTAGTGTTAGATTTGTTTTGATTATATGAAGAGGGTGCATGCCATGTTTACAACCCTCATCTTTAGAAAATACCAATAATAGCCATTGGGGATTTCAAAGGTGAGGGCACAGAGGTAACCAGCCAAAGAGAATACATAGAAAGATCAGGGTCAATCTCCGAGTAATTCTAAAGGCAAAGGTGAGCGCGACAGGTATGTTTGAAGATCCAGCATTAACTCAACTTAGAATGCAATAAATCTTGATTTAGGAGCAAGCTCGAGCATTCCACCACAATGCAGAGCAGTTCAAAAATGAAGTCGAAGCTTTAAAATTGGTAAATCAATAGCTGGAGGAGCATAATGCTCTGCTAGAAGATGAAAAAGCTCAAGATTTAGTCAAGATAAATAAATTGAAGGAAAAAGTTACAGCTTATACAGAGCTCAAAAACACAATGAAGAAGCTGGATGCATACGAAGCAAATATATAAAGACTGTAGAGCATGGCCATGATGAATATGTTAAGGAAAGTGAAGAGAAGACATATCAACTCCGGGGTTTAGTGAAAGTTTTGGAGAGGGAGATGTAGAGATGCGCAGTGTGTATACTGGAAGTAGTGGAGACATTACACTCCAATAATTTTCCCCTCCCCTCAAACTAGCAAATAGTGCAGAAAATTGTGGCACAATTCAGCAGGGATGTGCCGCCAGTAAACCAACAACCTCTGGAGGTCCATCTAATTGATGACAAAGTGCAAAGTGGCTAGTTTGATTCAAAGAATCTGTACAGAAGGGTCAGTCTTCCTAGAGGAGCCACTCGAGCAGAGACGAGGTGCCGTTACCTAACTATATGGTCAGAGTAACCAGTTGGAGGGCGGGGAATAGACAGAAGATGATCAAGAAGCCGGCAATCCGGATAATGTAGATAAATGTTCTCATTCTTTTTCCTATTATTTAAAATCTCAATTTTAGTGTTATAGGCAAGCACATCCATCAGCCCATATTATAGATGTAGATTTTAGAAACCCTTTAGATAGAACTTAATTAGGATTTCAAGAGGATTTCTTTCAAGAAGTTATAGAATCTGGTTTTACCTATACTTATCCTCATCATCAAGTGGGTTCATCTTTCGTCCCCACGGGGCGAACTACCCACCGAGTGTACCAGGTGTTAACCCTTAGTTATCCTTAGTCATTCGCCAATAATTATCTACCGCCGAATAGCTATGAGAATCCAGCTGGCATACTGAATGTATGTAACGCTTTGTATCACACTAGTTAACATCTTATAGCGCAAAGCCTATGTGTTCATTCATTAAAAGAAGCAGTAATATACGCAGATACTGGTGGTTTGTCGATTACCTATCTTTCATTTATTTATGTTTGTACTGTTATTTCTCGATGCTCTTTGTCTGTTATAAGTTAATATGAATAATCGTATACGTTGGCTTTCCACCAATAGAAATTCTCCAAATTTCAAAACCAAATTATTTTTCCAATGATATTTCAAATCCCTTTCTGTAATGCCAAATTATATATACGATTCAAATCTTACCTTCCTTATAACCACATTCTAAACCTTACTTTCAACTCACAACCACATCTAGGTGTATGATGTGTCAGTATATACACCACCCTCTCCTCCAATTACAAGCCATATGCAAATACATTAAATGAAACTCACAACCACATCTAGGTGTATGGTGTGTTGGTATATACACCTCTCTCCTCCAATTAAATGAAACTCATAACCATATCTAGGTGTATGGTGTGTTGGTATATACACCACCCTCTCCTCCAATTACAAGCCATATGCAAATACATTAACACTTGAATTGGGTAAATGTAAGTGGTCGTAATCCTTTTCATACCAATCCAACCTAAAATACTAATGTTACGGATATATAATTTCTGATATGCAAATGATAAAATATTCCCCACAAACTTGTTCGTAGGGACGCTTCATATCTCAAGTGCAGGGAAAATGTTAAGTCCATAGAAGGTCAATCGTTTCGAATCAATTTCAATAAAAGATATTCCTTTTTTAATCCTATAATGTTAAGTCCCTGCTGTAAGGTCGATAGTTCCAAATCGATTTCAATTAAGTGTAGGGAAAATGTTAAGTCCCTATATGGTTGATAGTTCCAAATCAATTTCAATTGAAAACATTCATTTTTTAGTCTTATTTTGATTAAAACAATGTTCAACATATTAGTTCATATTTACCTTATAACCTTTAATTCTACCCATAAGTACTAATCTTTTTCAAATAATCTCGCATTCAATTTTACTAATCAAAATGTCATCCTAATTATTTTCCAAAACATTTTGAGTCTTTTCTAAGCATATACCAATATTACATAGATTAGGTATCTTTAGCATCCTAACTATCAGCTATCACAAATGTGTCTTAATGTGCCTTAGTGGGGTATAATGTGTCATAAGCCTTTTAATTTTTTCCCACATGATAGGTAGATTCTCTAAACTAATATTACATATTCATAAGCATTTAGGCTATTCTCTAAGGTTCATTAAAGTCACTTTCCAAGTGATGGTGTGAAAAATCACTTTTAAAACCCCCTACATGCACATGGCAACCCTTCACATGAAAAGTTGAGGAGATTACAACTTTGATACATTATTTTGTACATCTTGAAGTCTAGTCTTCCCCCAAAGCCATTCCTCCTCATACCACTCATTCCCTATTCATTCTTAAGCAATTTTCCTTTATTTTTATTGTAGAAAAGGAAATTAAAGGTAAAGACCAAGGTGCAACCAATAAATTCCATGAAGAATAAAAAGCATACAACAAAGAAAAATAATGAATATTCTTAATCATACATGAAATTATTTTTACCTTTGTAAACAACTGATAATCAATTCAATATAATTGGGAGAGCTATCACAAACCATTACAATTTTTTTACACAACATTGCTTCTTATTCTTTCATAATATGCAGCCCACACTTGTTGATATAAAAAGATATTTTATTGTAAATATTTTCCTAGTGAAATTATTGCATGTAAGAATAACATTTGTTAATCCATATATTTTGTCCATGTCATTTTGGTGTCTCTAATTCAAGAAATGTTAAAGTCACTATGTGGTTGAAATGTCCGTACACATCTATGAAAGGAAGCATCACTCCTACCCAAAGCAAAAAAAAAAAAAGTACGTTTAGATCAAAACAATCGTATGGTGGCTAAGCCTAGAGTAGCTAGGCTATTACCCCTATGTTGTAGTTTCATAATTTGTCCTATGTATTATTCTCTTATTTTTATACATCATCCCATTTTGTTTACATAGAAGGGTATCATTTCTCTCTCTCCCCCCTCTCTCTCTAAGGCATGCGCGCACACACACACACACACACACCCCCCTAATGTTTTGTCTCTTTCATTTTGGTTGCAATGTGTGTGCCAAAGGCCCAATTTTTAATGTGTTGTAGCCTTAGAGAGCCCATTGAAAATTGGGCCTTTTCAATGCACATAGCAGCCAAATGTTGTTCAATGGTGCCAAACTTTGAAAGAGTGAGGGTGGGGTCCACATACTTGCAAAGTTTGGTCACCATCGGATCATATTTGGTTGCAATGTGCATTGGAAAGGCCCAATTTTGTGTGCATATCTACCGAAAATGGTACGACCGTTAAGACCAACATGCTTTTATGGGATATGCATATGTGGATTGGCTACATACCATACCATATTTTGAAGATATATAGAGGTTGTAAGGCATTAAGTTTTAACTCAATTATTTTATGAATAGATAAAAATAACTACAACTCTCTCTAAAAAAAACTCAGAGCTTGTGGAAGAAAAAGGAGGATGTGTTTTATTTTTTGATCAAAATGGGTCAAAGTTTGTAGTGGTTATCATTAGTATCCAAAATACATAAGAATTGATATGTTTTTTGTTTCTTGGTCCTATCAGTTTAGTAAAAGACTATTCTCTTGGCCTTGAGGAGCTTAGAGAGTAGTTATGTTTTTAGGTGTATACATGAATGTATCCATGGTTCATGAGTGTTATGACTAACATCTTAAAATACAATGTGTAATACATCACTTTATCAAGCATTTAGCAAATTTTAAAAGTTTTTTTTTTAAAATATAGGTGGACCATCACCAATCGTAATAAGCATGGACTAAGAATCTCTTGATGATGATTGTACGCCTATAGTCATGATGTGTAGCCATAGCTTTGCCTTCTAGAGTTGTGTAAAGCGAGGACCAATGTATCTTGCAATTGTATAATTACTTTTCTTTGAATATGTGGTTAGACCATTGTAAACTTTAAGGTTGTGTCCTAATGGTCAAGGTAATATTATGTTGTCTAACTCGTCTTGTATCTATTTCACTTCATTTACAAGTGGGTATACTATAAGGGTTGTGTTTATGGCTTCCACCGCTTTACTGAGTATTTTTGATAGATCTCTCTCTCTCTTTCTCTCTCACTTTAGCAGTAGTGCTCCATCCATCACACCCCCCCACTAGCTCAGTATTTTCATACTTTATTTCATGTTCATTTTGTCCTTTTTGTTCTGGACATCCAGAAGACATTGACAATTGTACATTGATTTGTCTCGGTCGAGTTCGGCCTCTAGTAGACGTTAATGCAGCTTTCTTTCTTCCTCTCTCTCACTTTTTTTTTTGGTGAAACCACTATTTTATCTTATATTCAAGAACCCTCAAAGTGAGAGGCTCTCATTAAAGTATATCTAAAAACAAAGGAAAAATACTTCATAGTTCTGATGATCAATCTGCTTGCAGCTCAAAATTGTCATGATCGAAGGAAGTATATGTACTTGTCAATCCGAGGTTGTGCAACACCTCATAATTACGATCTAACCATATTGTCCAATTTCTTGCCCATGCAAAGAAAAGAGCATATTCCTGCAGTTTGGAAGGATATCTTCCGAACCTCTCTCTCTCTCTCTCTCACACACACACACACACACTTCTGCAAGACTAGTCCATATTGTCCATATAGCCCAATTTCTTGCCCATGCAAAGAAAAGAGCATATTCCTGCAGTTTGGAAGGATATCTTCCGAACCTCTCTCTCTCTCTCTCTCTCACACACACACACACACTTCTGCAAGACTAGTCACATATATGAAATGGTTGAGTCTCACATTACAATGGGTAGGTTGATGTGTGAAAGCCTTGTTTTTAAACAAAATTAGACTACAAGACAAATGTGAAGAGATAATAGACTACAGGTATAAATGTGAAGAGATAATGTTGAAAAATTAGACCACATAGATATACTGGATGGAGAGAAGTTTGCTTGCCTTGAGTACGGGTTTGACTCCACCATGGATGTTTTAACTTGCTTCACATGTTTTTTTATGCCCAAGAAAACCTAATGGCTCGTCAAAAATTACATTATAAGGGGAAAAAAGATTATTGTTCACTCGAAGGCAAGCCCGGACATCGGCAGTGCCTATTTGCACGTCCGGACATCTCGGACATGGGAAAAAGATGTGATCTCTATAGGGTCGATACATGTCCGGACATCTCCCGGGCATGGAAAAAAGATGTAACCTCCAAATGTGACAAAGAGCAGTCTTGATGTCCGGACATCCCCTGTGTACGTGTCCGGACATTGTTACCGGACATGCAAAAGAGAATGTAACGTAAAAACGTCCACATGTGGGGAGCAGTCTTGCCATCCAGATGCTAGCAATGGAGGAACGCACTACTAAGCCCACCTCCTTGGGCACTCAGGCCAACGCCCTGCTTCGTAAAAACCTCAACTTCCAGGTTCTGTGAATCTTCACTTTAATTTAATGCACATAAGATTATCTTAGTCTTTTTTTTTTCGGTTATTGTTTTCTTATTTGGGCCTCTGAAGAGGATAATCAGTAGTGGTTCTTTTGGCCTGTTTTTCTGCACATAACATGCAGCCAAAAGCAAGGCCTTTGTTGTTAAGGATATTAAATAATCCCATAGTAGTCAAGAAGATGAAGATAAACTTTTCTAACAAGGACTTGAAGATTTGCATCAACATTTGATGGAACGTGGCCGGTGCGTTTGTCAACCCTAATGGCACGACCACAAATTTGTAGTGAGATTGCTTTGTGCGGAATGTAGTCTTGGGAATGTTCCCATTTCATAATCCAAACCTTGTCGTACTGCTTTTGAGGTCTACAAAACCATAGCACCATTTAAATGCTCTTGAGGTCTACAAAACCTTAGCACCACTTAAATAAGTGGAAAGTAAACAATATTACTGCTTGCAAACTTGATTACAAGCTGATGGCTATCCGCCCACCCGTGATGTGGGAGCTGGACAACTTGACCATGAATGAGGGTGAATCCATCGCAAATCACCTTCCAAAGGTAACAGACCTAAAAGAACAACTGGTGAATATAAATGAGGTAGTTGATAACGTGAAATTGGTCACCACCATTCTTAAGTCTTACGTGAGTCTTATCAGAGTTTTCATACTTCTTTGAATCTCTCTATGAGAGGAGGATGCAATGAGGTATTTGATAACGTGAAATCAGTCACCACCATTCTTAAGTCTTACGTGAGTCTTATCAGAGTTTTCATACTTCTTTGAATCTCTCTATATCCTTTGAGGAGCTCGTTGGATTACTTCCCATCAAGAGTAGACAAGGAAGAACAGATTCAAGGGTGATGCAAGCAAAAGAGACCAAGCCACCTTCTCTAGAGACAAGGGCAAAGTGAACCAAGAAAAAGAAAGAAAAGCATCATTATTGCCACAAACTAGGGCACTACATCGAAGAGAGTTGGAGAGACTTGCAAAGGTGAAAGGTGATGAAGACTCTGTAAACTCTGCTACTTGTACCTCTGATGACAAGAATAAGTAGTCAGATGAAAAAGCAAACGTAGTGAATGATGACTAGGCTTTCTAACCACATTATCCCCATTGGGAGGGATGCTAATATTAATAGTGATTAATAAACAAGTGCTAGGTGGTTGTGTAAACTAGCACTTTAGTGTGTGTAAGCTTAGGTTTAAATAAAGCGGTTCTAGTGTCTAAACAACCGCTAGTGTGTGGATTCCTTTGTGTGTGAGGAACAACCTCTTAACCTTATGTTAGCAATGATATGTAAAGGTGACACCTCTTAGGGACACTTGGCATCATGCCTTGACATGTGGCATGTGTGGTGGTAGCATATGCACATACCTTACAAATAAGCGTGCGGTCTTATCTTTCTTTTGGACAAACAGGATGGGCACGGGAAATGGGTAGGAGAAGGTCAAATAAATCTAGACTGGAGTAGCTGGGGGCTGCTCTAGCTCGCTCTCCAATGCCTTGGAAAGGTGTTAGGGGAACTTGCTTGGAGACTCTAAACCAAAATCCAACTCTATGTGATGGTCCTCAGGTCTATTGGGTGGGAGGTCGTCTCACAGCATAATGTTGCTGTATTGAGACAAGACACCAGCCATCCTCTCCTCCACTGTGGGTGCTGTCTGAGTTGCATTAGATTGAGAGCAGACATAAATCAACACATACTTTGCTTCTTGTCTTATGGCTCGTTGGGCTTGAACGTGGAAAATGAGTGGTATTCTAGGAATGCTCTGATCCTCGCGAATCATGATGGGCTCAGAAAAACCTTCATCAATGATAGTGAAAGTGGCTACCTCAGTCAGTTTATCTCATTAACCGTTTTCTCACAAAAGCGGTTGAGGGGATGACTCCGGAGGAGGCTTTTACAGGACATAAGCCTTCTATATCTCACCTATGAGTTTTCGGTTGTGTTACTTATGTGCATGTCCCAGATTAGAAGAGGACCACACTCGCACCGAAGTCAAAGAGGATGATCTTCACATGCTACAGTCTGAGATCTAAAGGGTACCGCTTTTGGGATCCGGAGGTTGATGACATTATCATTTAGTGATCTTATACCTCTTCCACGTCGAGCTCCTCCTCCTCCTCCTCCTCCTCCTCTTGCTGCTGCAACTCTGGTGGCTTTATGTTGAGCAGCCTCCTGGTTTTGTGATTCAGGGATAGGGTACCCATGTGTATCTTCTGAAGAAGGCTCTTTATGGTCTCAAACAGGCACCCCGTGCCTAGTATCAGAAGATTGATGCCTTCTTGTTATCTCTTGATTTTGAGAGGGCATATGCAGACAACAATCTCTATATGCTTCTTTCTGATGGGGATATTGTGTCATTGTTTTGTAAATTGATGACCTCATCTTTTCGAGCTCAAATACTGAGTTGGTCACACAGGTTTAGTCCAAGCTTTCAGAGACGTTTGAGATGATTGATCTTGGCCTTCTTCATTATTTTCTTGGGCTAGAGGTTTGGTAGAAAGATAATTGTATCTTCATTTCTCAGCAGAAGTATGTGAAGAAGTTGCTCTCACTTTATGGGTTGTCAGATCGTACACCTCTCTCTTGTCCCATGGATCCCAATGCCAAGTTATCAAAGGAGGATCATACACCCCTGGTGGATTCTACAGAGTACCGGCAAATTGTTGGCTTATTGCTTTACCTTGCCAACACCTGCCGAGATATATCCTTTTGTATGAGTGTTCTTAGCCAGTTCTCATTAGCTGCTCGAAGGTCTCATTGGCAAATGAGAGTTCTTTGTTATCTTCGAGATACTTGAGATTAT
This sequence comes from Cibotium barometz, assembly GCF_041138505.1. NCBI lineage: Eukaryota > Viridiplantae > Streptophyta > Polypodiopsida > Cyatheales > Cibotiaceae > Cibotium > Cibotium barometz. The sequence goes on from NC_141052.1 coordinate 36,530,559, forward strand.
GGCATCACCTATTCCATTGGTGCTGATTTGGTTGGTTTCACATATTCTGATTGGGCAGGCTGCATTGATACTCGGAGGTCTACATCTGGATATTGCTGTTGGAATACGCAGCTGATATCAGACAAACTGCTGAGAGCATAACATAGCAAGACACCATGAAGAGGATGAGCAAACACGAGAACCACCAGCCGGAAAAACGCAGAGCTATGTGGAGAAAGCAAACGCAGAAGAGAGAGAGTGGAGCTGTATGAACTCTGCACTATATACAAGACCTGGTACAATACCCAATACATAAGTGTGGGGAGCAGGGCCACATATATATATGGCCCTGGGCTGCTGGTCGGCCAGCCCAAAACAGGCCGATAGCAGCCAGATGTCCACGACCGGCAAAAAACCACCAGTCGGCCATGAAAAAACACAGTTGGCTAGAATATGCAGGTCGGCCAGGACATAATCCAAGTGGCCAGGTCTGAAAGTAGCTAGCCGGCACACTACTGCCCCACGACCACAGAAATAGGGGAAAATATACGGAAAAATAGGGAAAAAATGGAGAAAAACCTAATGGGCGGGCACACCCACAACGGAGGCCCTAGTGTGATGTACAAACAAGAGATGATTGCTAACACCCCCTCTCAGCTCCTGGATGTGGAACTAGCCTGAGTGAGCTGGAGTGTTGTCGGAGCATTGCGTGAGGTAGAGCCTTCGTTGAAGAGGTCTGCTGCATTGTCCTCCGTCGAACAAAACTCTAGCAAGATGTCATCAGAAAAAAACTTCTCACGAACAAAGTGACTCTGGATGACCGTGGGTTCCGCCAATGGAATCTCGCCAAGTAACCTCTACAAGCGCACCACCTCGCAAGCAGCACCACAAGCAGCCCGCTACTTTGCCTCTGTAGACAACAAGGCAATAGTTGGTTGCCTCTTATTGCTCCATGAAATAGCTTGTGAGCCGAGGGTGAAACCATAGCCTAATGTAAATCTCCTCGTGTCTGGATCTCCTCCCCAATCTGAGTCACTCCAACCGTGGAATTGGACTCCATCTATCGTTCCCCCTCTAGTATCATAGCAGAGTCCAAGATCCTTTGTACGCTGTAGAAACTGCAAGATCCGCAATTGTGCTTCCCAATGAGTCTTCGAAGGCGTCTACAGGAATGAGCTCAATAGCCCCACCGGGAAGCTCAGTCCAATCTGGTGTTCAGCAACCAAATCAATGAACCAAACTGCTTCTGAAACAAAGAGGCATCAACCTGCTCACAAGGATCATCAACTATAACTTTGGTATGCCAAGTCCTGGGAATCTGCTGAAGACCACACAAGGCCTTCCGGAACCTATAAACCACCCCCTCTGAACTCGGAACCTCAAAGCCTGGAGGCTGCTCAACATCCTCCTCCTGTTGCAAGTCACTACCGTCTGCCACCTGCATGGCTTTTCTACTAGTCCCCTGGGAAAGAGGTTCCTCAACTACAAGAGGCTCTTCGTCCCGAATGAAACGAGACATCAAAGCATAGTTTACTTGTAAAGGCTCCTCTAACTGATGAACGCAAGAATTGGAGTGTTCTTGCCTGTTGCCATCATCTTGCAAGCCATCCGCCATGTGGTCTCGGAGAGCTTGCCGCAACGTATCCACATTCAAGTGGTCATGACGAAACTGCCACACATCACCTAACTGAGAACTTGTAAGAGAGAATGCTGAGAGTTTGTAGTGTCAGAATACGCAGCGGAGATGATGACCAAATCTGGGAACACAAGAGCAAAACGCAATGTAGAAAATCACAGCAGTCGGCCTGCTGTAGGGCAGCTGACAGGACACCCACGACTTGCAAACAGCAGTCGGCCAGCACAGAAGGTCCACGACCTGTCCAGTCCAGTCGGCCAGCTCCAAAATGGGAACATAAACATGCTGATGCAGTCGGCTAGCAACTGGGTCCTCCTGCCATCTTAGGGCTGCCTCCCAAGCCATAGAAAATGGGAAAAAATAGGGGAAAAATACGGAGAGTGGGGAAAAATGAGAAAACACCCAATAAGGGCGGGCACACCCACAACAGAGGCCCTGGTGTATAAAAATAGACAGGAGATGACTTCTAACACCCCTCTCAGCTCTTGGCTGTGAAACCAACCACAGGGAGCTGGGGTGCCGCCTGAGCAAATCCTGAGATAGCGACTTCGTGAAGAGGTCCACCGTACTGTCCTCCGTTGAACAGAACTCTAGCAAGATGTCATCAGCAACGATCTGTTCACGAACAAAGTGCCTCTGGATGACCATGGGTTCCTCCAGTGGAAGCCCAAACCTGCAACGAAACCTCTGCATCCTCACCACCTCACAAGGAGCATCACAAGCAGCCCGATACGCTGCCTCTGTTGTTGACAAGGCAAACGACGACTGCCTCGTATTGCTCCAAAAAACTGCTCCTGGGCCTGAAGTAGATCTCCTCGTGTCCAGATCTCCTCCCCAAACTGAGTCACTCCAACCTTGGAGTCGGACTCCATCAATCAATCTCCCTCCTGTGTACAAGAGTCCACAATCCTTTGCATGCCACAGAAACCACAGGAAACGCAATCCTGCCTCCCAAAGAGTCATCTGCAACCATGAGCTCAACTGCCTCATCAGGAAGCTCTCGTCCAATCTGGTGTCCATTAACCAGATCAATGAACCATCCTGCTTCTGAGTCAGAGAGGCATCACACTGCTCACAAGGATCAACACCTGTTACGGTGCAAAACCAAGTCACGGAAACCTGCTGAAGACCACGCAAGGCCTTCTGAAACCTGTCAACCACCCCCTCTGAATCCGGAACCACAAAGCCTGGAGAAACCACCTCCTTCTGCAAGTAATCAACTGCCACTTGCCTGGCTTTCCGAAAGGTCCCGTGGAAAGAACATCCTCAACTACAGAAGGTTCTTTGTCCTCCGAATACTACAAGACATTAGAGCATAAGTTACCTGTTCAGTTTCCTCTGACTGATGAACACAAGAACCACCAACATCAGTATTGGAAAGTTCCTGCCAACTGCTGCCATCAACTGGCAAGCTATCCACCATCTGGTCCTGGAAAGCCTGCACCTACAGCGTATCCACACTTAAGTGGCCATTACCAGACTGCCACTCATCACAAACTTGAGGACCTGGGAGAGAGAGTGCTAAAAGCTTGTAAACTCCATTCTCCACTCCACCTTCCCAAACCACCTGGCGTGTTGCTTTATCCCGGAGAGCAACAAAATGCTCATCAAACTCCACCCATGTGCCAGTCTTGCAAACCTGATGCACTGACAACAGATGAAAACCAAGTGACAGAACATACAACACTAGGGAGGAATGCTTCCCCCCTTTGCCATCAGGAACTATCTCCATCCTGCACTCACTGTGAACTGGGATAGTGGATGTATCCCCAGTAAGAATGTGACCAGAATACTTGCAGAGATTCTGTAAATCTGAACGGGAAGGAGTCACGTGCCTGGAAGCACCATTGTCTAGAATCCACTCCCGAGTATCTGTTGCGGAGAATCCTCCAACCTCCTCCTTGCCTGAAGAAAATGAAACATCGGTGTCCATCACCTCCAGGTGCACAAAAGCCGGAGTTTTCATGATTGCTGCTGAGGAATCTTCACCCTTCTCGGTCTTCCGCTTGGGACACTGCCTCCAATAGTGGCCTTTCTCGCCACAATCATTACAGGTCCTCTCTGCCTTTAGTTTCTCGCGGTCAGTAATAACAGACTTCTTCTCAGAAGACTTCTCCGACGAAGCCTTCCCTTTGCCCGTGTTACGGCCTTTCGACCGTTGGCCAGTTAAGGCATCCGAACCTCCACCCTGAGGAGGGTTCGTGAATCGTTCCTCCTGGTCCAAGACCATGGGCACAAGCTCCTCCCACGTGATGGTGCTGAGCCTGCCCCACTGGTAATCAAAGACGAGTAAAATACTGAGTACTGAGAGGGCAAATGTGACAGCAACGTTATGGCCATGTCCTTTGACGATATCTCCTTCCCAGCCTGAAGAACTTCCTGCTGAAGAGCCTGCAGCTTGTTAATATGCTCCCGCATCGTCGACGACTTTGCAGGGCTCATAACCCGCATCTGTACTTCCAAGGAAATCCTCTTCATGGGCGATACCCTGTTGTAAAGAGAAGCCAAATGCTGCCATATACCTCTCGCTAGCGTCATATGCTTTACATGATTGATTACCTGCGGTGTGCAGTTGAGAAAGACAAACGAACGGACCCTGGCGTTGACACGATCCCACATCTGTGTCTGAGCCTTCCGGTCCTTTCGGATCGACGGTAACTCCCCTTCCTCTACTTCCGGCCGTGGAACCCCAACAACGACGAAATCAGCGAGGTCGTAAGACTCCAGAACAGATTCCATCATAACCTTCCATGTGCCGTAGTTGTTCCCGTTCAACTGACTGTCCACCGGGAATGTGGGGAGTGTCGGGATCTTCGCATGTCTCTCGGCCATCTCAAACAGATCTGCCATTGCGAGGATGCACACTGAAAAAGCGTGGGTGGGTGGGAACAAAGAAGAACTAACACCTGCAAGTGGCTATCTAGCAAATCAGCCCGCCGTCCTCTTGCTTCTCCTCTTCCCGAACAGTCTCGTACGGTCACCCAATCAGCAACACAACAGTCCCCCTCTTCCTCACACAAATCCCAAGAACTATCTAGAGCCTAGGCTCTGATACCATGCCAGAATACGCAGCAGAGATGATGACCAAATCTGGGAACACGAGCAAAACGCAATGCAGAAAATCACAGCACAAGAGAGAGAGAGATAGAGGCATGTAACTCTGCTCTATATAAACAAAAGAATCTCGGAAAAGGTACAATACTGACAAGGGGTTGGGGGCCATTTTATATGGCCCCCCTACAACAGTCGGCCTGCTGTAGGACAGCTGACAGGACACCCACGACTTGCAAACAGCAGTCGGCCAGCATAGAAGGTCCACGACCTGTCCAGTCCAGTCGGCCAGCTCCAAAATGGGAACATAAACATGCTGATGCAGTCGGCCAGCAACTGGGTCCTCCTACCATCTTAGGGCTGCCTCCCAAGCCACAGAAAAATGGGAAAAAATAGGGGAGAAATACGGAGAGTGGGAAAAAAATGAGAAAACACCTAATAAGGGCAGGCACACCCGCAACAGAGGCCCTAGTGTATAAAAATAGACAGGAGATGACTTCTAACATGTAGATCCCATTCTCCACTCTACCTTCCCATACAACCTGGCCTGTTGCTTTGTCCCGGAGAGCAACAAAATGCTCCTCGAACTCCACCCGTACACCAGTCTTGCAAACCTCATGCACTGACAATAGATGAAAACCAAGAGATGGGACAAGAACCTGGGAGGAATGCTTCCCCCCTCTGCCATCGAGAATGATCTCTAACCTGCCCTCATTGTGAATAGGTATAGTGGACTCCTCACCAATCAGGATGTGACCTGCGTGCCTTCGAAGATCCTGTAATAACTCCCGGGAAGGAGTCATGTGCCTGGAAGCACCACTATCAAGAATCCACTTCCGTAGCGGTGAGTCCAATTGCCTCCCTGCTTGAAGAAGATGAAACGCTGGTGTCCATAATCTCCAAGTGCACAAAAGCTGGAGTCTTTATGGTTACTGCTGAGGAATCTTCACCCTTCTCGGTGCTCCGCTTAAGACATTTTCTTCAATAATGGCCTTTCTTGCCACAATTGTTACAGGTCCTCTTTGCCTTCAAGGCGTCACGATCCAAGTCGGGCTCTTGCTTGGAAGACTTCTCCTGTGAAGACTTCCCTTTGCCCTTACTGCGGCCTTGCGACCGCCTGCCAGTCAAGGCCTCAGAACCTCCGCCCTATGGAGGGTTCGTAAAATGCTCTTCCTGGTCCAAGACCATATGCATAAGCTCCTCCCATGTGATGGTGCTGAGCCTGCCACTGGTGATCAAAGAGGAGTAAAATGCTGAGTACTGAGAGGGCAAATGAGACAACAACGTGATGGCAATGTCCTCTGAAGATATCTCTTTCCCAGCCTGAAGAACCTCTTGCTGAAGAGCCTGCAACTTGTTGATGTGCTCCCGCATCGTCGAAGACTTTGTAGGATTCATCACCCGCGTCTGCACTTCCAAGGAGATCCGCCTCATGGGTGATACCTTGTTATATAGAGAAGCCAAATGCTGCCAAATCCCTTTGGCCAGCGTCATATGTTTGATATGATCAATCACTTGTGGTGTGCAATTAAGGAAGATGAAAGAACGCACACGGGCATTGACACGATCCCACAACTGTGCCTGAGCCTCCCGTTCTTGGCCGTGAAACACCAACAATAATGAAATCAGCCAAGTCATAAGACTCCATCATTACCTTCCATATGCCGTAGTTTGTCTTGTCCAATTGTCGATCCATGGGAAACGTGGGAAAAGTAGGGAGCTTCACGTGCTTCTTAGCCATCTCAAGCAAGTCTGCCATCTCGGGGGGGTTACTTTGGTCTTGTGAAGGGAGGGTGGGTGTGAAAAAAAATGAAGAAGAGGCTGCAACTAATATGCAAGGTGGCTGTCCAACGGTGATGGCCGCCTTCTACCCAATCTCCAAGTCCCGAACAGCCCAAGAGATCTCCACTCAACACCAAAAAACCAGCAGTCCCGCAAGCTCTTCAAATCTCCCGTATGTTAAAATATTGCATCTTTCTCTTTATGATGTCGTGGAGTTGTCGGCATGTTTCCTACAGCCGACTGCTTCATGCACAAGTATATAAGAGTTGCTCCCTTTATTCATTCTATCACATCATTCATTGCCCTATTTGCTGGCTCTTGTACTTTGTAACCTCAAGCTAATAAAGCTCAGTTCTTGCTTGCAGTCTCTCTCTCTCTCACATGTTTATTTGCTTCCGCTTGTGCACATTCTTTCTTGGTATCATACGCCTAGGCTCTGGCTGCTGCACAATCTGCTTCTCTTTGTTTTCTGCTTCCCTAGATTCTCCAGGCTATAGATCCTTCAAACAGTGGCTGCGTTTCTTCTTTCTTAGCTGCGTTTTTTGCTCTACAAGCTCTCCAACTGTTGTCAGCCAGCCCCCAGGCTGCGTTTTCTTCAACAGAGGCAAGTGGAGGAGGTCTAGCTGCAGATTCAGTAAGTGCATCAGACAAGTGGCACATCAGCTCTTCTCCCTCCAAGATCCCCTCCCTCTTCTGGTAGGAGGTTCCCGGTGGTGTGTTTTTTGGGTTTCTTTTGCTGCTGTCGAGCCTGCATCTTCAGAGGGGGCTATTAGTCCCTAGTTGGATCCTGTGTAAAGGTGCTTGAGAGAGCACATGGATTGCTTAGCTAAAGAGGTTGTTTGAGACATAGCTTCTTTGAGGCAGACATGGGCTCCCCCTGCACAAACAAGGAGGACAAGCTTAGTGGTTCAAACTATGATCACTGGAAGCTACAGATGAAGGTCTGATTCACACACAAGGGACTCTGGGAGATTGTTCAGGGCCGCGAACGAAAGCCCGAACACCCTACCAGCTCTAGGAAGTGGACTTAGGACCCCAGGAGGATGCCTTTCTCGCAGAACTTTGAGCTTGGGAGAATCAAGACTCAAAAGCTCACTCTGCACTTGTACGAGCCATCTCACCAGAGGTCTCCCCCGCCGTGCAAACATTGGATTGTGCTGCCTCTGTTTGGAGAAAGCTGACAGATCTATATGCACGGGACTCTACAATGCGGTCTGTCAACCTATTGGGTCAGCTCTTTTCCCTTGAGTTTACAGCAGGGACTTCCATGCAGTCATTTGTGATGAAGGTTAAGGTAATTCATGACCAATTAGTGGCAATGGGTACTGCCCTGACCTCTTCTCAGTTAGCTGCTCTCCTCTTCATCAGGCTTCCTGCAGATTATTACATGAATTCCCGAGCTTTGCAGGTTCAGATCACAACACGTTCCCTAGAGTCACTTCATGCATCCGACACCACCGGCCGCAACCTGTTGCTCCGCCTATTCTCCTCGTCCACTCCTCCTTTTCACTCCTTCACTTCTCCTCCACGCCTCCTCTTCCTCTTCCCTTTTCCTCTTTCTCTCTTCTCCTCCACGGTCCACTCCTCCTCTTCCCCCCTCCTCTTTCCTCCTCCTCTTTCTCTCCTTTTCTTGTCTTCCAACTTTCTCTCCTTTTCTTCTCACCTCCCTCTTCCCTTCCAACTTGTTTCTTTCCTCCTCTCTTTCTCTCCTTTTCTCGCCCAAATTTTGAAAATACCAAAAAACCTACTCCCAAAATCATGAATTTCATGCCCACTAGTCCCAAAAAATGCATCTTCATCTTTCTGTTGGCTATGTTATAAATTTGATATGTGTATATAAGAAGTGTCATTTCGAAACCTTTGCGTTTCGTCCAAAACAGACGAAACGGACGAAACGTTTCATGTTACTATGGCAGAGACTACGGACAAGATGTGTTCCATGTTCATTTGTTCGAGGTTATTGGATGTGATGTGTTCACAGTTCTACTTTGAGTTTGGAGCCAAGCAGATTTTCTTTTGCTCTTTATAGTGGCATTATGTTTTCTGAAGACAACAAGCTGACATGTGCATTACTCAGTACTGGCCATGCTGAGGTGTCCATGGTCGCACCTTCGTCAGTTCTATTTGCTGGCTCTTGTACTCTGTAACCTCAAGCTAATAAAGCTCAGTTCTTACTTGCAATCTTTCTCTCTCTCATGTTTATTTGCTTCTGCTTGTGCACATTCTTTCACCGTAAGCTCCAAGGTCTTCAAGAAATAGTCCCACAAGCTCTCCAAAGTCTCCAACCTTCAAGCCACCTGGGGCTTTGATACCATGTTAGAATACGCAACGGATATGAGACAACCTGCTGAGAACATAACGTAGCAAGACACCATGAAGAGGATGAGCAAACGCAAGAGAACCACCAGCCTGAAAATCGCAGACCTGTGTGGAGAAAAGCAAATGCAGAAGAGAGAGAGAGTGAAGCTGTATGAACTCTGCACTATATACAAGATCCGGTACAATACCCAATACATAAGTGTGGGGGGCAGGGCCACATATATATATGGCCCTGGGCTGCTGGTCGGCCAGCCCAAAACAAGCCGACAATAGCCAGATGTCCACGACTAGCAAAAAACCACCAATCGGCCATGAAAAAACACATTCGGCCAGAATATGCAGGTCAGCCAGGATATAATCCAGGCGGCTAGGTCTGAAAGCAGCTAGTCAGCACACTATTGCCCCACGACCACAGAAATAGGAAAAAATATACGAAAAAATAGCGGAAAAATGGAGAAACACCTAATGGGCGGGCACACCCCAACAGAGGTCCTAGTGTGTAATGTACAAACAGGAGATGACTGCTAACAATTGCTTCATGCTTGGTACAGGATTGGTTTCTTGAAAGTCTCAGAATTAGAGGATTGTTGCTGCTTCTTCCACCGAGGTTGAGTACAAATCCTACCTTCTCTCCTCCACTGAGGCAGTTTGGATTCATTAGATTCTGGAGCCTTTGTGTTTATGCCAATACTTCCCCGGTTACCATCTTCTTGGATTCTCAGAGTGCTATTGCTCTAGCTCAGAATCCTGTGATACGGGGACGATCCAAGCATATTAAGGTGCATTATCATTTTGTACGCGACTGGATCGAGCTGGGACTTCTTCGGCTGGCCTACTGTTCTACCAAGGACAATGTGTTTGATCTCTTCACCAAACCACTTCCGAGAGCTACTTTGGAGGTGTTACTTCAGCTTGTTGGTATTGGACCACCCCTTTGGCGCTAAAGATGGTCTACATGTATCTTAGCATGCTTGTACTGGTCATTTCTATGAGGCCTTGCAATACAGACATCATTTAGGATTTTTATACCATTTTATGAGTCTTTTTTAGGGCTTTTTATAGCATATTTATGCTTCACGACTGCCGTCGGCTTGCTACAGCTGGTCGACTAGCTCATATGACCCTAGCACATAGGCACAAGTGTTCTTCACTTCAGGAGGATGCCTTTCTCGCCGGACTTTGAGCTTGGGAGAATCAAGACTCAAAAGCTCACTCTGCACTTGTACGAGCCATCTCACCAGAGGTCTCCCCCGCCGTGCAAACATTGGATTGTGCTGCCTCTGTTTGGAGAAAGCTGACAGATCTATATGCACGGGACTCTACAATGCGGTCTGTCAACCTATTGGGTCAGCTCTTTTCCCTTGAGTTTACAGCAGGGACTTCCATGCAGTCATTTGTGATGAAGGTTAAGGTAATTCATGACCAATTAGTGGCAATGGGTACTGCCCTGACCTCTTCTCAGTTAGCTGCTCTCCTCCTCATCAGGCTTCCTGCAGATTATTACATGAATTCTCGAGCTTTGCAGGTTCAGATCACAACACGTTCCCTAGAGTTTGATGATTTGTGTACTCTCCTCTCGGAAGAGGAATCCATCCTAGTTTCACAGGGGAAATTGAAAGTTTCATCGTCTATTGGACTTGATTAGGCACTCTCGACGGTGCAGAAGAAAGTTCGGAGTCGGTGTTACAAGTGTGGGAAGAAAGGCCTTCATCAAAGGATTGTCAGTCAAAGGACAAAGGCAAAGCCAAGGACAAGGGCAAGTCTTCAAAGAAGGGCAAAGACAAGTCACATGACACTGACACAGACTCGTCTAGTGATAACACCAGCTCTCCCAAGGCCTTACCGTCTGGAGAGAACATGAGTGGTGTCCTGCTCTGATCCTAAGGGCATCCCCCCGCGTGCCGTCTTCCAAAAACAGCTCGTGGGCGGGAGAGGGGGCTTTCAAAGCTCTCTTATATTAAATCTGGAGCATGGGACCCGTGTGTCGGAGTTCCAAGTATGAAGACAGGCAAGTTCACTTGATGGTCCGGATGAGTTCCAGGATCAACCAAGTTTCCTTCATGGTTCGGATGAGTTCCAGAACTATTGGTTAGCAGAGACCATAGTAACATAAAAACCCGTTTTGCCCTCTCGAAACGGCACGAAACGTTTCTGGCACGAAACGTTTCGAAACAAAACGAAACCTACCCATCGAAACGGTGTTTCGCCCAAATGTAAAGTGAGGTAAAAAAAAACGGGCGAAAGTTTTTTTTTTTTTGCAAATGTGATTTTTGCGTCGTTTCCGTCCTTGTTTGCTGTCCATTTGCCACTTCATGCGTCCGACACCGGCCGCAACCTGTTGCTCCGCCTATTCTCCTCGTCCACTCCTCCTTTTCGCTCCTTCACTTCTTCTCCTCCACGCCTCCTCTTCCTCTTCCCTTTTCCTCTTTCTCTCTTCTCCTCCACGGTCCACTCTTCCTCTTCCCTTTTCCTCTTTCTCTCTTCTCCTCCACGGTCCACTCCTCCTCTTCCCCCCTCCTCTTTCCTCCTCCTCTTTCTCTCCTTTTCTTGTCTTCCAACTTTCTCTCCTTTTCTTCTCACCTCCCTCTTCCCTTCCAACTTGTTTCTTTCCTCCTCTCTTTCTCTCCTTTTCTCGCCCAAATTTTGAAAATACCAAAAAACCTACTCCCAAAATCATGAATTTCATGCCCACTAGTCCCAAAAAATGCATCTTCATCTTTCTGTTGGCTATGTTATAAATTTGATATGTGTATATAAGAAGTGTCATTTCGAAACCTTTGCGTTTCGTCCAAAACAGACGAAACGTTTCATGTTACTATGGCAGAGACTATGGACAAGATGTGTTCCATGTTCATTTGTTCGAGGTTATTGGATGTGATGTGTTCACAGTTCTACTTTGAGTTTGGAGCCAAGCAGATTTTCTTTTGCTCTTTATAGTGGCATTATGTTTTCTGAAGACAATAAGCTGACATGTGCATTACTCAGTACTGGCCATGCTGAGGTGTCCATGGTTCACCTTCGTCAGTTCTATTTGCTGGCTCTTGTACTCTGTAACCTCAAGCTAATAAAGCTCAGTTCTTACTTGCAATCTTTCTCTCTCTCATGTTTATTTGCTTCCGCTTGTGCACATTTTTTCACCGTAAGCTCCAAGGTCTTCAAGAAATAGTCCCGCAAGCTCTCCAAAGTCTCCAACCTTCAAGCCACCTGGGGCTTTGATACCATGTCGGAATACGCAACGGATATGAGACAAACTGCTGAGAGCATAACGTAGCAAGACACCATGAAGAGGATGAGCAAACGCAAGAGAACCACCAGCTTGAAAATCGCAGACCTGTGTGGAGAAAAGCAAATGCAGAAGAGAGAGAGAGTGAAGCTGTATGAACTCTGCACTATATACAAGATCCGGTACAATACCCAATACATAAGTGTGGGGGGCAGGGCCACATATATATATGGCCCTGGGCTGCTGGTCGGCCAGCCCAAAACAAGCCGACAACAGCCAGATGTCCACGACTGGCAAAAAACCACCAATCGGCGATGAAAAAACCTAGTCGGCCAGAATATGCAGGTCAGCCAGGATATAATCCAGGCGGCTAGGTCTGAAAGCAGCTAGTGAGCACACTATTGCCCCACGACCACAGAAATAGGAAAAAATATACGGAAAAATAGCGGAAAAATGGAGAAACACCTAATGGGCGGGCACACCCCAACAGAGGTCCTAGTGTGTAATGTACAAACAGGAGATGACTGCTAACAATTGCTTCATGCTTGGTTTCTTGAAAGTCTCAGAATTAGAGGATTGTTGCTGCTTCTTCCACCGAGATTGAGTACAAATCCTACCTTCTCTCCTCCACTGAGGCAGTTTGGATTCATTAGATTCTGGAGCATTTGTGCTATGCCAATACTTCCCCGGTTACCATCTTCTTGGATTCTCAGAGTGCTATTGCTCTAGCTCAGAATCTTGTGATATGGGGACGATCCAAGCATATTAAGGTGCATTATCATTTTGTACGCGACTAGATCAAGCTGGGACTTCTTCGGCTGGCCTACTGTTCTACCAAGGACAATGTGTTTGATCTCTTCACCAAACCACTTCCAAGAGCTACTTTGGAGGTGTTACTTCAGCTTGTTGGTATTGGACCACCCCTTTGGCGCTAAAGATGGTCTACATGTATCTTAGCATGCTTGTACTGGTCATTTCTATGAGGCCTTGCATTGCAGACATCATTTAGGATTTTTATACCATTTTATGAGTCTTTTTTAGGCTTTTTATAGCATATTTATGCTTCACGACTGCCGTCGGCTTGCTACAGCTGGCCGACTAGCTCATATGACCCTAGCACATAGGCACAAGTGTTCTTCACTTCAGGTATCCATTGTGTGCGGAGGGGAAGACGCAATCCCTGAAGCCCGGTTGAGAGAAAACTACTCATGGACTCAACGACGAATTGGAACAGGTAAGGTGCCAAAGGACAACCCTGTCGAACCGAGCGGAAAAGGCGGAATCTGTATCCACGGGGTCTTTGTATGAGAACCTGGCTCTATGAGACTGAGTAAAGTCTTGAGACTCCACGAATCCACTCGATGGGGAATCCCATCCGGCTCATCGTGCCTTCCAGATGTCATGTGCACAGAGTGTATCTACCGTGTGCTACATGCACACAAGACTAGCTTCAAGGTTGGGGAAGCTTGAAGCTAGGTATGCTGATTGGCGAGCTGAGTTAGGGATAGACCATCGGGCGTCCACACTAAGTATGGGCGGGCGCCCAAGTGTGGACGCCCGATGACCGGCCAAGAGCCTATAAAAGGGTAGCCAAGGTTAGTCATTAGTCATATAGAGTTTCGCGTGTCTTTGTGAGAGCTCTATGGCCAGGAGCCTGGATCTAGTGCAGACGTGCATCTACTTTATGTAGCCGAGGCCGGCAGTAGTCTCAAGGCCCACAAGGGTAGCTTCGTGGCGGTATGTGACGTCACGAGGTAGAGATTGGTCGGTATGTTTATCTAGTTAGCTCAGCTCGTGGCTCGGTGGGGATAGCCAAGACTTGTGGGCTTGCCCATGGCTGTCAAGGTTGGGAGGTGAGTCAGGCCTACACCCCCTTCATGTTTGTATGGGTTGTTTGCAGGTTTCGAGTACTGTACCAGGAGCGTTCTACGAGGAGATCCTATGGGGATTTGACAGATCCATCCAAGTAAATCACCTTGGGGTATACCTGTGTTGCTTAGGAGAAAGAAGGACAACACCTAGAGAATGTGCATAGATTACAAGACATTGATCAAGCTCACAATTAAGAACCGTTATCCTCTCCCTAGATCAGATGACTTGATTGACCGGTTACCCGGAGCGAAATATTTCACGAAGATAGATTTATGTACTAGCTATCAACAGATACGTATTCATGAAAGGCATGTTGAAAGAACCACCTTTCGGACTAGGTATGGCCATTATGAGTTTCTTGTATTACCTTTTGGGTTAACCAATGCTCCAGCCACTTTCCAGCAAATGATGAACAATCTTTTTCGTGAACATTTGGGAAAATTTGTGGTTGTGTTCCTGGATGATATTTTGATATATAGTCGTACTCTTGAGGATCACGTTAGACACCTCACGATTGTCTTAACTATTTTAAGACAGAATCGACTATATGCTAAATTAAGTAAATGTGAGTTTTACATGACAAACATCATTTACTTGGGACACAAGATCACTAGAGATGGATTGAGCATTGACTATGACCGAGTTCAGAAGGTTCTGGCTTGGCCTATACCGCGACCAGTGAAACAACTTCGTTCTTTTCTTCTCGGTTTTGTTGTTTTTCTTGGAGTACTCTAAGCTCACACTACCGATGACCGACTTGTTGAAAGGTCGTGGACGTAAGTCAAATCAGCCTATCACTTGGAATAACGATCTAGATATGGCCTTCAAACTTTTGAAAGATAAAGTCAAGGAAGCACCTATCTTAGCATACCCGATCCTAGTCGGCCTTATGTTCTTGAAACTGATGTGCTAGTGACTATGCCATCGGGGCTGCTCTATTTCAAGATGGTAGACCTGTTGCTTTTGAAAGTAAAAAGCTAGACGACACTCAATTTCATTGGCCAACCCTTGAGAAGGAGCTTTATGCTGTGATTCACGCTCTCAAGGTTTGGAGACATTATTTATATGGCTCCACGTTTGTGGTATTGACTGATTATCAGTCAATCAAGTATGTGTGATGCAGATGATTTGAGAGGAGGGAAAGCTCGATGGGCTGAATTAATGCAAGATTTTGATTTTGAGATTCGTTATAGAAAAGGGCCCATGAATAGTGTCGCAGATGCGCTTAGTCGAATTAGAGAGGTGAATACTTTGTCGTTCACCGAGATTTCTACTGATTTATTTCAGTCATTGAGAAGGCTTTGTAGGACTGATAGTTATTTTGGTCCATTTTAGCAGAAGATCCAAGACGAGAGCTCATTAATTGACCAAGACTCAATGACTGAGCAGCCTAACATTCAGGCTGCAGGAGGCCAGTGGATGATTTGGAATGGTTTACTATTCCGTAATGACAAAATTTGTGTACCACAGATCACGGACATTAGGTCCAAGATTCTTAAGGAGTGTCACGACGCTCCTTCTGCTGGACACCCTGGGGTACACAAGACATTATCGTTAGTGAAACACACTTTTTATTGGCCAAAGATGAAAGGGTATGTAGAAGATTATGTTCTCAAGTATCAAGTTTGTCAAGCAAATAAAGCTAAACGCTTTAGACCGGCTGGGTTGTTGCATCCTTTGCAAATCCCAGGTAATAAATGGGCTCAAGTATGGACGGACGGGCGCCCAAGTGTGGACGCCCGATGACCGGCCAAGAGCCTATAAAAGGGTCGCCAAGGTTAGTCATTAGTCATATAGAGTTTCGCGTGTCTTTGTGAGAGCTCTATGGTCAGGAGCCTAGATCTAGTGCAGACGTGCATTCCGATCCTGAACAAAGCTGGTTTGAGTGTCATGAGTCGAGTCCGGGAGAGAGGACTGGAGTCTCCTGGTGATTGCATTGGCCAAGATCTTATAGGCCATCCCAAGAAGAGTGATGGATCTCCACTACCGGATCTCCAATTTGTCACCACTCTCTTTAGGAATCGAGTGTATCAGACCCTCTGAGAGCCTCTCTGGCATGGCACCTGTGATCATAATCTCATGCAAGGCAGCTCGAAGGCTGCCTTGCATGAGGTCCTAGTGAGGAAGAAAGAAAGAGACTGGAGGCCCGTCTGCCCTCGGGTATTTGCCCCTGGGTAGTGCTATCACCGCCTCCGCCAACTCATCCGCTGTGAATGGAGTCAGTAAGAAGGACCTAGGAGAGGGGGGAACCACCTCTCTCGTATGTCGCCAGACCCTTTCGCGTGCATCCATCACCTGTGGGGATAATGGGGCACCTATGAGAAGAGAACGGAAGAAATCATTAGCGATGGCTCTCACATGGGGGAGGGGGGGGGGGTTAGAAACAATAGCTCCATCCTGGCCATGTAGTCTACGAATACCATCTCTCCTCATGTGTGGGGGCCGGCTATCTCGAAGAAATCTCCTGTGACTCTGTCCCCAACCTGGGTCCAGAATGAAGCTCTGGCATGGTATCTGTGCTCCACCCTCCTCTCCTCAATGAATCTAATCTCCGTGCGGACGACAGCTAGCTGACTCTCAATCCATGGGCTGACTCTCAATCCATGGGCTATCTGGTGAACGCTCCCGAAGCCATTGTAAAGAGGCGAGGCCTCTCCTCAGACTCCGCTCCTGCTCCTGAAATCCCTCCAATCTGCTTTGGGTTGCCTCTTGCAAGAAAACGCTGATCTGCCCTAGGCCAACATTGAGTGTGCACGCAGCAGAGCCTGAGGTCAAGTCCAGTCTCGCCCAAATCTGATCTATCCTGCTGAGCAGATCTCGGAGTCCTGAATGAGGCTGTCTAGAATCGTAGAGCTCACATGCCTGTCGTGCCTCTAGGGGTCCTCTAGGGACAGAATAACTAGGGCGTGATCTCGGAGGCCTGAATGAGGCTGTCCGGAATCCTAGAGCTCACATGCCTGTTGTGCCTCCAGGGGTCCTCTAGGGACAGAATAACCAGGGCTTGATCTGAAAAGGAAGTGCCCGCCAAGATACCAATCATGCCCCCACGACTGCAAGCCCGGCCGGTGTTCCTCCTATCCGATCTCGAGAAGCTGAGGCTCCCAGGGCTGCGCCCAAACTCTGGAAGATACCAAGGGTCCTATCCCCTAAGTACCAATATCAGCTCCTCCTAGGCAGAGTACTCTGCTCTTTAGACTGTGGCCGTACCTCCTCCAAGTCTGTCCTCTGCTACCTCTATCATGTTGAAGTCACCACCCATGCACCAAAAGTCGGCCTAGGGAAGGGCGCGCTGAACTGTGCTCCAAAAGAGGGCTCTACCTGCAACGGCGTTCGGGGCATAAACATTGAGGAAGCCAACGCTATCCTCTCCAATCAAAATGGTGACCCACTATGCTCGCATCGGGACAATGACTTCTGAGCCTGTTCACGGTCGGCAAAAGCTGCTCACTGACAGAGTTGCAAACTCCTCCTTGCGTCCCTGAAGGGCCGAAGGACGGAGAGCAGAAGGTATGACTCTTGCCTGTAAAATCTTCTCGCATCGGTGGGTACGCCCCTTTGAGAGGTGATGCTCTTGAAGGAAAAGAATGTCAATAGGTCCCCCCCAGTAGGGCTCTTTGAAGCTCTCCTCTGAGGACGCCTCGTCTATGAAAGCACTGAGCCCCCCCTAAACCCTTATGTTCCACGAGACTTCGCATATCAATCTCCATGTGAGGCGGAACTAGCAGAACTGCCCTCCACTCGAAGAGTCTTGGGCGAGGGTTTAGATGAGGAATAATCACAATCCGTTTTGGGGTGAAGGCGCGCCAAGTGGGCGCAGATCCTGTCCTCTATGTGACGCCACTTTTTCTGAGCGCGAGAGTATGTGTACTCCAGATTCCATCGATCACAATGAAGGTACCTGCAAGAGGGGAGGAGAGGTACTGCAACAGAAGTATGCATGAACCAGGCTTAGTTTCGTACATCGTACGGATCAGATCGTACGTACGATTCGTTCCGTACGGTACCGTACGTATCCATACGATTAGGTACGATTTTGCCCTGTTTCTGCTCGTTGGAAATAGCCGTTTTTTTGCCCGTTTTTTCTGACCGTTTTCTGCCCATTTTTTCGGCTGTTTTCCTTTCATCTCTTCTGAGTCCTTCTATAAAAGCCTCAAGGACCAAGCCTCTCCTCCATCTACTCCAAGCCTCTCCTTCACCCTCCTCCACCCTCCTCCAAGCTCCTTCCATCCCACTTGAGCCTCTACTCCAAGTTATCTTCCTCCAAGCTCTTCCCATAGTTCATCTTCTCAACGCTCTCTCCTCTACTCCACACTTTAGCCCTTCTCTTATCCATCATGCCTTGGACATGCCGATATTACGGCAAGTCATACACCAGTGGTGCAACAAGGCTTCTCGAGCACCTTTCAAAGATTGGGGGACAAGTTCCCCCATGCAAGGAGATTCCGCAAAGCATTGCCGATGACATTTCGTGGAAGATGAGCGGCGGCTCAAATTCAAGTAGAGGAGCATCATCAACACACGCACCGGCACCACCACTAGCACCACCATCGGCACATGATGAAGCGGCCACCGGCTCTTTCATTGGTGTATCCTCCACTGCCACTTCCACGGATTCACGGTCCGCCTCCGCACCGGGCAAAAGGCAAAGGGTGGTGGAGCGTGAAGGGGTGCAACCCTCTCTCCACCAAGTCACGGGTAGTGTGAGAGGTTCGGTTGCATTCCTTAAGGAGCGGCAACGCCTTGCGGAGATAGAGATTGCTCGCACCATTATTGAATGCAATCTTGCCTTCAATGTACTCCAAAAGGAGCAATGGAAGAAGATGGTGACGGCGATTGCGAGTGTGGGCCCATGTGAGGGGTGGATGGGGGTCTCTTACACGGCTATGCGCACGAGGAAGATTGATGAAGAGAAGGAGAGAATTGATCAAGCCCTTGACCCGATTCGAGCCGCATGGACGAAGTATGGATGTTCTATTCTCACAGATGGATGGAGTGATCAAAGGAAGCGTGGCATTATCAGCATCCTTGTGTCTTGCCCGCTTGGCACATACTTCTTGCGTGCGGTTGACACCAGGAGAAGGGGGAGAAAGACTACCGGGAGTTTCATCTACCGCCATATTAGGCAAGCGATCATAGAGGTAAGCATTATTTTACTGAAGTGTGGCTGATTTTGTCATTTGTGCAAAGCCCTCAACTCATCTGATTTATCTACCATGTAGGTTGGGGCTCAAAACGTGGTGCAAGTCATCACCGACAATGCATCAAATTGTCGACGCATGGGCCGCTTGCTTAATTCCCCACCATTGTGTGGACTCCATGTGCGAGTCATTGCATTGACTTACTCATGGAGGATGTGGCGAAGCTCGGGTGGGTGAAGAGGATTGTGCAACAAGCTACATCTATTGTCAACTTCTTCATGCTAAAGGTGAAGGTGCTTGCTATGTTTCGTGAGCATAGCAAGCTTGACTTGAAGAAGCCATCGGCCACCCGCTTTGCCTACATGTGCCTGGTTTTGGAGCGTCTATACGATGTGAGGCCCGCCCTTCGCCAGACAGTTGTTTCCACCATGTGGAACGAATGGGATGAGCACGTCACTGAAGAGGCCAAAGCCATGCAACACTTTTGCCTAGAGGAGAGATTTTGGACTAGAGTCCGAGCAATTGTCATTGCTATGACTCCATTCTATAGGCTCTTGCGGATGAGAGATTGCGAGGGGTCCACCATTGGCCTTCTTGTCCACTTTTTTAGAGCTGCCCTTGTGGAGTTGGAGGCTTGCACAGACATTACATTTGACGAGCGAGCACAAATCATGGAGATTGCACAGAAGAGATGGAGGTGGATGCACAAACCAATCCACGGGTTTGCAGCATTGGTACATCCAGCCTACAAGTCTCCAGTAGTTTGCACCGATAGGGAGCTTCGACAAGATCGGGATGCATATATGCTTCGAGCTGTGCCAGTTGATGAGCACAATGCCTTTCTAGAGGAGTTGGGCTGCTATGTTGATCAGAGAGGCAAACCTCCTTTTCGTCTCCCACTTGCTGGAGGAGGGAGTCACTTGTGAAGCCCCTTTTTTGGTGGCACAATTTTGGGTATGGACTAGAGCATCTCCATCCCATAGCCTTAAGGGTCCTAGCCCAGGATTGTTCTACGAGTGCATGTGAGAGGAACTGGAGTTCCTATTCTCTCATACACATGAGGATACGCAATCGACTGAGCACACGACAGTTGGAGCGGTTGGTCTACTGCCGCACTAACTTGCGCATGATGCAGGGCATTCTTAGTATGGGTAGTCCCAAGCAGGTAAGTGACAAGTCTAGACTCTAACTTGTCATGACTCATAACTTTTAAGTTTTGTGTACACTGTATAGACTCTAACTTTTGTGCCTTAATGTGTAGGTCAATGTTGACACTTTCACGTTGACGAGTGAAAACTTTGCAAGTGTCAATCAACAACCTGATGAGGAGGAGGAGGCAATCTTCATGGAGCTCTATAGTGACCTTGTGGCAACAGATACTCGCAGCATTAGGAGTCAGCATGGACGGGACCGAGCGGTTGGAGTTCATAGGCCTTCGCCTTCGACATCGGCAGAGGGTGGCCTTCGCACATATGTGAGGCGGGGATCCTCGAGCTCCAATCCCCGCCTTCATGATGATATTCCATTGCCCCCTCATGATGATACCCCACTGCCTAGAGAGCCCTTGTTTGATGATGACGGCAACCTACTTAGCGAGAATGATCCCCAGAGTGTCTCGTCCACCTTCGAAGAGTCCTCTTCAGAGAACTCTCTTGATGGACACTCTAGTAGTGATCATGTTGATGATCATGCAGATGTTGGTGATGATGTAGACTTTTGATATGTTATAGCTCTCTAGGCATTGGGCATCTATCTCCTTCTAGCCCATTGATGATGTATTGTAGTATGTAGTATCATGTATGTACGCATGTTGGCGGTCGCCCATGCCATGAGTTTTTGGCCTATCCTTTTGTAGCAATTTTGTACTGGCATGATGACATTATGTTCATGGTTCTACTATTTTGTAACTTCTTGTCTACAATTTTTAAGTTTAGGAAGTATTTAAAAAAAAAAAAACGTACTAATTGAAGGCTGGTAACTGTTAGGGTTAGGGTTTGGAGGTAAAGCAAACACAAGCGTGGGAAGCAGAGAGAGAGAACACGACTCTTTGTGTATTCAGATAATGATGTGAAGTACAATAGCCACATAATAAAGTGACCTAAAAGGATGTGTTCACATGTCCGGCCATAAAATGTGCCGGGTGGACCAAAACACTTATAAACTGTTTATAAGTGTAACTAAACTAAACTGGGGAAAAAAACCTCCACTAACTGAAGTAAAAAGTGCCCCAGTAATCTACTGATGATCACTAGCACTCCTCTAGGTGCATACACAGCATAAAACCCAACAAACCCCCCTGGAGTGATATGTGATCACTGTACATCATCCACCAAAAGGAAACAAATTCAAAGCAGTGCGGAATGCTTCGAATTTTGGGCGTGGTAATGCCTTGGTGAAGATGTCTGCCACATTCTGATCTGTAGGACAGTAGATCAGACTGATATCTCCTGTCTGGAGTCTCTCCCGAACAAAATGATAGTGAATCTCAATGTGTTTCGTGCGAGCATGAAACACAGGATTCCTGGCCATAGCAATGGCACTCTGACTATCAGTATAGATAGGTGTAGGCTCCTCCACTGAAATATCCATATCAGTCATGAGACGACGCAGCCAAACACACTCAACAGTAGTAGTGTAGGCTGCTCTGTACTCTGCCTCACAAGACGAAGTGGCCACTGTGGTCTGTTTCTTGCTTAGCCAAGAAATGCATGAAGAGCCAAGAAAGAAACAATTTCCACTAGTGGAATGTCTGGTATCAAAATCACCAGCCCAATCTGAATCACTGTAAGCGTATAACTGCATGTCACCCCCCTCAGGATAAAGCAATCCAAGAGACAAGGTACCCTGCAAATACCGGAATACACGCTTCACAGCTTGCCAATGTGACAACCGCGGGCTGTGCATGAATCTGCTCAACTGAGAGACTGCATACTGAAGGAGCTATGAAAGCTAAGCTGTAGAGTTAGGGTTTCATGTGGGAGACATACACAGAGAAGAAGGGAGAGAGAGAGAGAGACATACGTGGGGATAAGTCAACTCAAGATATGAGTGTGTGACTCCCCTATCACACATGTATATTTGCACTAGTACACATAGTGCACTTAGTACATTAAAAGTACTAAGTGGACTATGTACTATAAAACACATGGGCGAGTACACACTATAAGGGTGGGCATAATGCCTTTACCCCAACACATACTGAATGTCTGGCGGTGTAGTACACAAGTAAATAAGACACCCAACAGCCTGAGCATATGTAGTGGCATCAAAGGAAATATTGTCATCTTGTAGTGACAGTTTCATCCCTGGCTCCATAGGAGTGCTAATAGGTCCGTGTCTCCCTACGAGTACGACCAGCAAGAGGACCCTCTAAATGGCTGTCCTGTAATGTCCTCAAATACCATCTAGGTATGTGTCTGACCTGTGGTGCGTGCTGCCCCATATTTGGTTCAGCTTCTGGCTCAATTTGCTACTGAATTTCTGCACCACCTTCATGATTTGCTGGCTGTCCTGTACCCTCATGAGTTGGATCACCAACTGTGGGATGAAACTCCATAGGTAGTAGACCTTCAAACACATCATTTTCAGCCTGATTTGCATCATAACCAGCCATGGATATTTCTGATTTTTCATCAAAAATCACATCCCGACTAGTGAATATCTTTCTGGATAGTGGGTCATATAACCGGTAGCCCTTGCTCTCACGGCTATACCCAACAAAAATGCATTTTGTGGCTTTATCATCCAACTTCCTCCTCAACTCTTTGGGTATGTGTGCATATGCAAGACACCCAAAGATACGAAAATGTGATACCGAAGGCTTGCGGCCATGCCAAGCCTCAAAAGGAGTAATGGACACTGAAACCGATCCCGTCAAGTGGGAAAGACTCCGTTGGACACCCACACGCTTAATAGCACAACTTTAAAACCACAAATATGAAATGGACAACTTAAAACAACTTGAAATTTAAATGAAATGAAATGGAAAGATGGACACCAGCACTGGGGCCGGAACGGGCCGACCCCCCCCTCAATATATGATATATTTATTGGGAGTATTTAATAAATACAATGCTCCATGGGTTCCAAGAACCAGATAATGTCCATGTACATATGAAAACAGTACCAAACAAGTAGGCTCGAATTTCGATGTAGAAGCTCGAAGCAGAATGACCACTAGTGTGGTCCAATCGCTACGGTCCTGTGCTTTCACTGGACTCCGCAGAGAGCGCCTCACTGGTGTTCCGAGACCACGCACAAACAGGCGCTCTCGTACTAACGCCTGGCTCTCCCGATCTCAGCACCTTTGGACCGAGGTTCGCCAATATAGCTTGGACAACCCGGCACCGAACGGGTGTTGGCCGAGCGGGATGAATCTTTTATCAGATTTAAACATAAAATACTTTATTCAAATCTGAAAATCACTTACTTGTAGATGGTTGATAGGAAACCAATACCCATGTGTGCAGTTACTAGTGACGGACACCAAGATGCAACAGCACGTCGAGGGGAGTAGTGGCCTGTAGAAAGATATAGCCTCCTGAAGAAGAGAGAGCAACCGCCTATGAAAGAAGACACAACCTCTTGCCAAAAAGAAGTTGGAGTAGCCGCCTTAGGAGAGAAATGCCTTGCTGACTGCAGTGGAGAAAAGGCAGCCTGATGGAGGAGATGGAGGCGCACAGTCACCTGCAGGAGGGAAGGTGGTGTAGATGCAAGAGTTGGTTGCCTGGTTGTACAGAAACGCAGCCAGCATCCAGAGGTGCAGTCGCTAGCAGTAGAGATACAAACATGCGCCTGTGTGGGAGAGGTAGAAGCAGTCGCCTGTATGGGTTAGGCGCAGCAGTACATCTGCCACCTGTAGAGGGGCAGGCGCAGCCAGCAGCACTGCAGCAGTCGCCCTCTTGAAGAACATGCGCCAGAGGGAGAGATAGGATCATGCGCCTGGATATTCAGAGACACAGCCCGTAGCCTGGTTGCTGTAGGAGCAGAGGCACATATAAATTCAGTAGCAGCCGCCTGGGAGCATGATTGGTTGCAGCCAGTAGTGCAGGGGCAACAGTCGTTTGTAAGAGAGGAGGCGCAGGTTGGTGAAAAATAAAAACGCCTGAAGGAAGCGATTGGTTTCATGCTTGAAGAAGGGAGTCTCTTTTAATAAAATTAAAGTGAAGATACAACTAGAGATTTCCCACGCATGCATGAAGGGGGACTAGTGGGGGTTGGTGACCATGCCCACCCCCACACTCACTTAAAAGTGGGGCTCCCCACCTTGGTCCCAAAGTGGGTGCCCACTTTTAAATAAGTGTGAACACCTAACCTTATAAAATAAAGGGTTGGAATTAAAAAAAACATTAAAACAACATGTGTAACATACTTACCACCTGTTCACATGCACTAAAACTCGTCAGAATACAGAGCAGACTTCACGACTCACTGGCAGGCGTCCCCGCTCGGTAAGTAACACGTCAAGCAGGCAAACACACAAATACATGTCATGCGAAAACAGTTTCAAGCATGCAAATCATGTGTGCATGTGCAAATAGTAACATGGACATATCTCCCGTTCATGGAACAAGTACAAAATATCTGTCGGCACAAAACTGGCACGACATAAAAACATAAAAACCTGGTCTTCCTATGGAGTGACAGTCCCATAGGTAAGACACAGTTCCAGGCACGAGTTTCCCTATGGTGTGACAATCCCATAGGCAAAACACGGCACGAATACTGGCTCTTCCATGGCGTGACAGTCCCATGGGTCGAACACAGTCCAGGTCATACACGGGTGGCACTGGTCTGGCTCCCGTCCATACGACACCATCCTGCTAACACACGGGTGGCACCAGTCTGGCTCCCGTCCATGTCAGCAAAATACTGGCCTCTTCACATGAGACACTGGCCTGGCCTCAAGTGAACGAGACGCAAAAACTGGAGATGGACCAAATGGTCGGCCAATTGGTGACAGACACCAATGCCTTTCATAGTTGCCAGGCGTTTCAGAAACGGCAGGTATGAAACGGGTTTCATACGTTTTGAAACGTTTCATAAAAGGTAAGAAACGGGTACAAAAAGGTTTCATACAAAATAGAAAAAACCTGTATATTTTTTACTTGAAATATACAAAAGAAAAAACTGTTGACATAACTTATAAGAGACCACATTGAATTCATTTCAATAAAAACAAAATACATGTAAGATATGATGATATCACAAATCACGTGGGTGATCACTGATGACTAAACAGAAATCAAAAGGATCACCACGTGGGTGATGAGTCATGACTCAAAATCCAAGATCAAAATAAATAACATGTCCAAAGTTCAAACTAAATAAACATGTCCAAATAAAATGATACTGGCAGCTGCTAGCTACTATCTGCATCCTCATGCTCATCCTCATCTGCATCTTCTGCCTCTGCAGCCTCACTCTCAAGGTCACTGCCGGTAGCCGAGTCCTCAAATGCCTCATCCTCTAGAGGTGCAGGTGCACCACTAGTACTAGCCTCTCGAGAAGGTCGTGTAGTGCGAGCCGGAGCCATGATCTCCTCATAGAGCATAGAATAGATGTCTCTCTCCTCCTGAGGAATGTCGGGAATCTCCTTGCACTTCATGATATCAATCTTATTTGGATTCACTTGGCGAGGCTCAATGGGATGACCCTTTTGTTCTAGCAATCGGAGATTGCAATGACAAAAGACAAGCCTCTCCAATTGTGCTGAGGAGAGTCTATTTCTCTTTTTCGTGTGAAAAAGAGTCCATATACTCCAGTTTCTCTCACAAGGCCCTGAATTGCAATCCTGTGAGAGAACTCTGAATGCAATCCGTCTCTACATTGTACAAAAAAGAATGTTAAGTTAGAGTCAAAAAGAGAGTATATAATCCTTTTTTGCACAGCCTATATGGATTTTAAACTGCAATTCTCTGTGTATCCCTGTTTTTATAGAATTTTGGCAGTTTTATAGTCTTGCAGTAAAATGCTCATAACTTTTCGCTCGGTTGTCCGTTTTTGAAAGTTTTTATATAGACGCGAAGCTCTCTTCAAGCTCTACGTATCTATATAATCCTCTCTTGCACAGCCTATATGGATTTAAAACTGCAATTCTCTGTGCATCTCTGTTTTTTTATAGATTTTGACCATTTCTTCTTAATCATGATTAATTCCTCTTAATCTCTTATCAAAAGGCAAACCCCATGTGTCTTATCCTCTTGTAAGTGATTGCTATATTCATTTTCTTTAATATGTTCTGTCCAAATCGCCCAATTCGAACGGATGAACCTTACCAATATTCCCCGTATGTTTCCGTTCACATAATCCTGAGTCGGAAGATTTTCTTCCAACAAAGAATCGCCCTCTTGTTTGGAGCTGCAAGACTGGCAGAAATCCTTGCTTCTTCGGAGCCTTTCATCTTTCCTTCCATGAATTATGATCTCACCTTTGATGTGTATATCTTTATCTTAACTTAGGGAGAGAAAGGGAGGTGAGGAGGCTGTGAGGTTTCATATAAGTGTGCTTTGATTTTGAGAAGTGACCGAAGTCCAAACCCCAACTTCGTGTCACATCTTTTGGTGGAGACGGCGGGCAGGTTTTACTTAGAATTATTCTATTTTAACCTCAAGGTCCCGCATGATTAAAGGAAAGTTATTTTGAAACAAGTAAATTTCCCTTGTTGCTACTCATCTTTTGGTGCAAGATGTTCAACATTCCGGTGTTCCAAGGATTGGAAGGAGAAGACCCGAGGAGTTATCTCCGAGAGTAACCGAGCATGCCGCTTGACGGGTTGGTCTATGAAGGAGAGGGCAGAAATACTTCCAGATTTCTTGGAGGGTGTGGTCTTAACTTGGCATGAGGCTTTGCCAGAGGAGTCCAAGAATGATTGGGAAAGGTTGACCAAAGCAATGAAGGAGAGATTTGGGACAGTGGAGTCGCCAAATGCTTTACTATTGCAATTGGATCAAATTTTCCAAAAGGAAGGAGAGTCAGTTTCTGCCTTTTCAGTGAGGTATGAAGCCTTATTCATAGCCTCAACATCTCAGGTACAAGCTCCATCCTTGGATCATAACATTGCATAACTTATGGCAGAATTTGCTGATTTGAAGTTACACTTAGTCAATGCAAGGCCACCTAGGGTTCCACGAGCTGAGGATAAACCTAGGGATAGAAGTAGTGTCACATGCTATGAATGTCAAGAGAAGGGGCACTATCGCACTGAGTGTCCAAAGTTGAGGAAAAGTGAGGATAAAAGTTTAGCACTTTTAGAGAAAATATACTCAGAAGAAGAGGAAACATTGATGCCATTAATGGCAAAAAGGGGTCGTAAAACTAGAAGCCAGGAAGAAGAAGAACAAGAAGATAAATCTGAAGAAGAGGAGAAAAATAAGAAGAAGAAGAAGTCGTCTAGGAGAAAAATTGGACAATTTGACTTTCCTCTTGGACAAGGATCTCTTAGTTATGACCTCTTAACAGATCTTAGGGAGAAAACAGCACAAATCACATTTGGGCAGCTTTTGGCACTCTCTCTAAAGCTCAGAAAGGAATGGGGTAAGCTGGCTAGCACAAGGAAATCTAAGAAAAAGAAGAAGAGGGATAATGGGACTCCTATGGTTCAAAAGGTGGATATTGATGTAGGAGATGATGTGCCTGTGATTGATGTCATCATTGAGGGGCAAACAATTTCTAATGCATACATTGATGGAGGTGCGTGAATCAATGTCATGAGTGAAAAAACAATGAAAGATGCTGATTTAAAGTTGTCTTCTACTAACTCTTCCTATCGCATCAAACTTGCTGATAATACTAGGGTGAAAACCTTAGGAATTGTCAGGAATTTGGGAGTGGATGTATGTGGTATTTCTGTGCCTACAACTTTTCAGGTCATTTCTACAAAGCCTGATGCTAGGGCTTACCCATTGATATTGGGTAGGCCATGGCTTCGCCAAGTGAAGGCAATTCAAAAGTGGGAGACAGGTGATCTTATTCTACAAGGTGAGAATAAGAAGGTCCACTACAACATCAAGAGTCGTCGCAAGAAAGTGGTAAGAGGTGAACCTTCAACTTCCGAAAGTTCAGAGTCAGAGTCATCCGATGAAGAGGAGACAAGTGGTAGCTCTGAGGATTCCATCTCAGAAGGAGAGGTGGAGAGAGTTGCATTTGGTCTTTCCCTGGGAAGGGATCGAGGGGATGCTGAAGACAATGGAGCCTTGGAAGGGGAAGCTTCTTCAACCATGTGCAAGAAAGGAGATGTGGACCTCACTAGTCTTCACCAACAGAATGAACTTCTTCTTGATGAGTCCATAGCAGGTACTGAAAGGGAGGATTACTTAAAAATGTTGGATGGATTTCCTAACCTTTTTGCAAACAGCTACTCACAAGTATGCCAAGTTACCCTAGTAGAGCACAAGATTGATCTCAAGCCCCAAAGTAAGCCAGTGGTACAGCGGCTAAGGCGTTTGGGAGTAGTGCAAGCAGAGGTGCTTAAGAAGGAGGTAACTAATTTGCTTGAAGTTGGATTTATTTTTCCAGTAGAGAATTCAGAGTGGAT
Source organism: Cibotium barometz (assembly GCF_041138505.1). Classification (NCBI taxonomy): domain Eukaryota; kingdom Viridiplantae; phylum Streptophyta; class Polypodiopsida; order Cyatheales; family Cibotiaceae; genus Cibotium; species Cibotium barometz. The sequence continues at coordinate 36,559,094 of NC_141052.1, forward strand.
TTCCCCAGTTGTAGTCACTCCCAAAAAGGGTGGAAAATGGCGTGTGTGTGTGGACTTTCGTCCTCTGAATGCATGCACAAAGAGGGATTATTATCCTCTACCCTTTCAGGATGAGATGTTGGATCAAGTTGCAGGTCATGAGTTGTATTCAGTGTGTGATGGATACTCTGGATAATTTCAAATCCGGATTTGCGAAGAATATCAAAGGAAAACCTCATTTATCACCCCTTGGGGAGTGTATGCCTATAAGGTGATGCCATTTGGCTTGACCAATGCACGAGCAACTTTTCAACGCTTCATGAGTCAGGTATTTGCACCTTACTTGGGAAAGTTTATAAGGGTCTTTCTGGATGATTTTTGCATTTATTCAAGCCGCATGGATCACTTGGAAAAGTTGAGGTTGGCCTTGCAAAGTATTGATGATGCAAAAGGGTGTCTTAATCCTGAAAAATACCGCTTGGCACGAAGGAAGGTGGTTCTCTTGGGACATGTTATCTTAGAAGAAGGCATAGAGATGGATCCTGAGAAGGTGCAAGCAATTGTGGCCCTCCCACCACCTACCAATGTACGAGAGGTAAGGAGGATTTTGGGTAAAACAAAGTACTACCAACGCTTTGTTGACATGTTTTCTGAGAAGATGTATCCTATAAATCTGTTGACAAAGAAGAATGTTTCTTTCCAATGGGGGCTCGATCAAATTCAATCTTTTTGTTTGCTCAAGGAATGCATGAGTCAAAGTCCAATTGTGCAGCCTCCTAGGTGGGGGGAGGACTTTTATGTGAACCCAAGTGTCTCATCACATTCAGTGGGTGCTATACTCTTGCAAAAGGGAGAGTAAGGGCGTATGCAAGCAGTGTATTATGCAAGCCGACAACTCACTGATGCCGAGGAAAGGTATGGTGAAATGGAGAAAGGTGGTTTGTCTCTTGTTTTTGCAGTAAAGAAGTTCAGGTCATACTTGTTACCTCGCCCTTTTTTCTTCCTCATATCTCAATCTTCTTTACAATTCTTGGTCCGTAAACCTAATCCTGCAGGAGGAAAGTTTGGAAAGTGGATTTGTGAGCTTCAAGAATTCTCTTTCACTATTATTACAGAAAACACCACTAGGACCTCTCTTGCAGATTTGCTTACCAGGAAGGAAGAGGAAGAAGGAACAGGAGCAAAGGAAGAAGTGTATGAAGATTTGGAGACACCACCAACTGCCTTCACTATGCATTTTGATGGAGCCTTTAGCCCTTCCAGGCAATGTGGGGCTGGGGGGATAGTTTTATTTGATCCAGAAGGAAAAGAGGTACGGGCCAAGGGTAGGGAATTTCCAAAGGCTATATCAAATAATGTGGCTGAGTACAATGCATTAATTTGGGGATTAGAAGATTGCATAAAAGATGAAATTAAAGAGGTAGAGGTTAAAGGGGATTCACAATTGGTCATCCGACAAATGAAAGGAGAATATAAGGCAAGGAGTCCTAATCTCCAAGAATTGTATAAAAGGGCAATGGAGTTGAAAGAAGCTTTTGAGTTTTGTAAATTTGTGCATGTTAACAGGAAGGATAATCAAAAGGCTGATGAATTGGCTACTAAAACCTTGGCTTCTTTCAAAGTAGCTACTCTTGCATTAATGGATACAGGTTGGCCTGAGCTCCAAGATGTTCAACACTATTTAGATACAGGATACTTCCCTCCTGGATTGAATCCTCAACAGAAGCAAAGGCTTACCAGGAAAGCTCATCCTTACACAATTCTAGGGGATGTTCTTTGCAAGCAAGGTAAGGATAAGATTCTTAGGAGGGTAGTGAGCCTGGAAGAATCTAAAAAGATTATGGAATTATGTCATGAATGTTCAGGTCACTTTGCCTCAGCCAGCACAACTCGGAGGATCCTTAACACAGGGTATTATTGGCCTCGACTCAGCAAAGATGTCTATGAGTGGTGCAGAAGCTGGGAAGTATGCCAGGCATATGGGTATAAGCAATTGATTCCCGGACCCTTAAACCCTATCCCAGCATATGGTCCATTTGAAAGGTGGGGATTAGATTTTGTGGGTCCACTTCCTCGTTCCTCACATGGGAAGTATTACATATTGGTGGCCACGGATTATGCAACAAGGTGGGCAGAAGCAAAGGCAATGGTCAATAATAAAGCAGTGGCTGTGGTATCTTTTCTCAGGGAATACATATGTGCCCGATTTGGGTGTCCATTAGAAATCCTTACGGATGGGGGGAGGTCTTTCAGGAATACACTGATTGAAGCTTTGGTGCAGAAATTAAAAATAAAGCATGCTATGTCAACTCCCTATTATCCCCAATGTAATGGTTTAGTAGAAAAAACTAATGGACTGCTTTGTGGATCTTTGTCTAAGCTAGTGGATACTATGAAGAGAAAGTGGGATGTGCATTTGCCAGAGGTCCTATGGGCCTATAGAACAACTCACAAACTCTCTCTTGGTTTCACACCTTTTCAGTTAGTTTATGGAATGGAGGCTATTTTGCCAATAGAATTGGAAATCACAAGCCTTCGCACATCTTTTGCACGCTTGAATAATGAAGAAGAAACACATGCCCAACGCTTAGCACAACTGGAGATCTTGGATGAGAGGCGACTTCAGGCACTTCAAAATTTGGAGGCTGCACAACAACGGTGCAAGGCAAGGCATGACACTCTCACGAGGAAGAAGAAGAAGCCAGAACTCAAGCAAGGAAGCTTAGTCATGAGGTATGATGGCTGTGTGGAGAAACGGCTTGATAAGAAGCTTCTTCGACGATGGGAAGGCCCCTTCAGGATAAAGCAAAAGTTCAAAAATAACACCTATCTTCTAGAGGATGCAAGTGGCCAAGAGGTTCCTGGACGTGCCAATGAGTACCGGCTAAAGATATTCTACCCTTGAGCACCATGGCCAGCAGACCCCCCAGACAAGCATGGAGGATCTGCAGGGGGGGGGGGAGATGTGACGTGAAAAATTGATATCTTTCATTGTCAATTTTGTGCATATTTTGATGGTTTCGCAATGGTAATAAGGTGGAAGCTTGTCCAAGAAGATTGCGGTGCCCACAATGGAATAACGGCGTGGTGATGCGGCGGCTTGGCGGCTACCCCGATAACAACATTCTATCTTCAAATATAATGGTTTTACTTGATTTAGGGTGCACACATTGTAAATGCCACAAGTATGCTTGATAAATACTTTGGTATGGTAGATAGGCTAGTGATGTGGAAAATAAAAGTGGGCCTTCATGCTCACATGGATTTTAATTGTATTATTAATATGGTATTCACCATAAGGCTACAAGTTGGGGAGTGTGGAAGGCGTGTGGAGGAGTGTGTGTAGGTGCATAATTGGGAAAGATTCTTCTAGAATGCCTACATGGAAGAGGAGAATTCCGCCATGTGTAAGTGGACATGCCACTTAGACTTGGCTATTATCTCATCACACTCTCAAAGTCAAAAAGTCTTCAATTTAATAATCAATAGAAGACTTAGCCTAAGAGGACAATTGATGGTGACATCTACCCTTATGTCACTGAAGGGTTGAAGATTTTTATGTTGTAATTTGTAACAATGGAAGAGAGGGTGATTCTCCACCTATAAAAGGAGCCCTCCTCTCCCTTTCAAATCAAGGAATGAGCCTCCTCAATTGAGCATTTTGTGTCATTGCCATTCTCTTATCTTTCAAACCCCTATTCAAACACTCTCTTTACATGTGAATGTCTCATTTAGCATTAGCTCCTCATGCTTAACCCAATTTTGGACCTCTTTGATAATTCATGATAAGTGGGATAAGGAGTTATTATCTTGGCGGGTCTGTGACTTCTGAAGGTAGCCCTTGCCTTATTGCCGCCCTCCTTTGGAGGTACCAATGGTTTTAGCGGTAATGAGCATGTGGAAAGACTTTGGGGACCATAAGTAAATCTTTACGATTGTCCGCTGAACAATGTTAACCCTTACCCTCTAGCTTGAATCATGAAGGAGATGAAAGGCAAGAGGCTATGTGAAAATTGAGGTTTCATGCAAAGAGAGAGAAGTGCAGTTTTTGTGGTCCAATACTCAATTTTCAACCAGTAATTACTCATCACTCGGGTGTTGGTTTCTTAAATTGATCATATGGCTAGGAAGCTCTTTCTATGCTCTTTCCACTCATGTAACTAATTTCTTAATCCCTTACTTCATTGATGATCAGAATTTCTCCCAAAGTTGCTAATTTTTAGTCGAATTTTGGCAGTTCTATAGTCTTGTAGTAAAATGCTCATAACTTTTCGCTCGGTTGTCCGTTTTTGAAAGTTTTTATATGGGCGCGAAGCTCTCTTCAAGATCTACGCATCTATATAATCCTTTTTTGCACAGCCTATATGGATTTTAAACTGCAATTCTCTGTGTATCCCTGTTTTTATAGAATTTTGGCAGTTTTATAGTCTTGCAGTAAAATGCTCATAACTTTTCGCTCGGTTGTCCGTTTTTGAAAGTTTTTATATAGACGCGAAGCTCTCTTCAAGCTCTACGCATCTATATAATCCTCTCTTGCACAGCCTATATGGATTTAAAACTGCAATTCTCTGTGCATCTCTGTTTTTTATAGATTTTGGCCATTATTTCTTCTTAATCATGATTAATTCCTCCTAATCTCTTATCAAAAGGCAAACCCCATGTGTCTTATCCTCTTGTAAGTGATTGCTATATTCATTTTCTTTAATGTGTTCCGTTCAAATCGCCCAATTCGAACGGATGAACCTTACCAATACTCCCCGTATGTTTCCGTTCACATAATCCTGAGTCGGAAGATTTTCTTCCAACAAAGAATCGCCCTCTTGTTTGGAGCTGCAAGACTGGCAGAAATCCTTGCTTCTCCGGAGCCTTTCATCTTTCCTTCCATGAATTATGATCTCACCTTTGATGTGTATATCTTTATCTTAACTTAGGGAGAGAAAGGGAGGTGAGGAGGCTGTGAGGTTTCATATAAGTGTGTTTTGATTCTAAGAAGTGACCGAAGTCCAAACCCCAACTTCGTGTCACAGTACCTTTCATACTAACTAAGCCTGGCATGAACACACAGAGTAGCACCTCCTGGTTGGAGGCCACCATCTCCTTGTCCTGGTCTTTGTGGGCTAAGCCACCAAGTTCCATCCTAGCCAATGGCCATAGATGGGTGAGTACGTTGGTGCTGCGAAGATCGTGAAGATGATGAGATAGCTCAACTGTCTGACCCTGGATGGCGGTAGTCACCAACTCTGAGTCCCACTCCATCCCTGGGGCTGCACTTAAAGGGAAAGAGAAGATCATCGCACCATTCTCTGGCGTAGAGGGTATGGAGTGGTAAAAAACCACACATATCCGAAGAGCTGCTATTGTCTCCTCAAACATCTCTGTCCCTTTCCCTTGAAAGACAACGGAAGAAACTATAATCCATCGGCTGCCCTAACATCCTGGCGGGCTGCCTGGGGACTCTGGCGGGAGAGCCCTTACTGGGGAGGCGGCAAAGGCAATCTCAACCAGCTTAAAGAAACGGTGAATGGAACTTGCCGGTTGCCTCCGCTCCGGGTCGGGGGCTACTGGGGGGCGACGGGAGTGCTCTAGAGAGGTGGAGGGGGGGAGGAGGGCGGGCTCCAATGCAGAGGACGGGGCTGAAGAAACTACTGCGGGTAAAGACGTTGGCGAGAATGGAGGAGGGGGAGGCGGCGGAGGAGGAGGCAGAGGGGTCGGGGGGGCGGGGGATGGGTGTTGTTGGGCGAGGTCCATCGAAGAGGAAGATTGTTGGGAAAGGCTCACCGGGCACTCGGCGGGGTCTACCGGCATCACTGAGCTCTGAGGGTCAGGGGAGGTCTCTCAACGGGGAATCGGTCGCCAAATTGAAGGGGCCAGAGGGGCTAGCTCAGTGATTGGAGGGGCCCCACTAGTGGGCGCTGTGATAAATGCTCATAACGGTTCTCTGACATAACTGAATCCTCCTGTGCTTTGCCAGCCTGGCGCGCATGTTGATGGCGCTCCGCCCTAGTGGTCAGCTGATAGCTCGGGCGTGGGCCAACCCACTCTCCGGCAGCTGTGTCGTCCACGGCTGGGACTTGGTGCTCTGCTGCCTGAGAGCCTGCCTCTCTCTATACCCCCTGGTGAGGATCTGAACGGGATTTTTTTTTTTTTTGGGGGGGGGTGTAGACATATGCTCACTTATGGTAGTGCTATGTGTGAACAGGGCGCTACCAAGGGCACTTTTTTCCATGTGGTTTTTCCCCTTGGATATCAAGTGTGAAAGGACACTCTACATATAATATTTTGTATGTAGCTGCCTGAGAGCCTGCCTCTCTCTATACCCCCTGGTGAGGATCTGAACGGGATTTTTTTTTTTTTTGGGGGGGGGGGGTGTAGACATATGCTCACTTATGGTAGTGCTATGTGTGAACAGGGCGCTACCAAGGGCACTTTTTCCCATGTGGTTTTTCCCCTTGGATATCAAGTGTGAAAGGACACTCTACATATAATATTTTGTACTTCTATATTATATGGATGTGGCAGACATGCAAGGGTTGACTTGCATTTTGTGGATACCACACTTTTGGCTCTCTCTCTCTCTCTCTCTCTCTCTCTCTCTCTCTCTCTCTCTCTCTTTTCTGTGTGTGAGCTTCTCTATCCTGCACCTAACCCTAATGTGCAGGTTTGTGTGTGTGAGTGTGTGAGTCCAACACCAACAATTGGTATCAGAGCAGGGAGCTGGCCCTGGAAGAAAACTTGCAGATTTCCGTCGTCCTGCGAATTTCCGTCGTCGGCGCTTCCGTCCGCCGACAGTTCCGTCGTTGCTCCGCCTGGTCCGTCTGCCCTACGCGCCACCTCCGCCTGCTCTGTGCACCACCGCCATGTCCGTGGGCCCCATGTGCTCCTCCTCTTTGACTATCCAGCTCCGGCGGCTCCCTCCAACGGCCATCTTCACCCTCTACACGCCAATGCCTGGTTGCTGGCCCGTCAACATCTGCACGCCTGCCCTTGGCTGCTGGCCCGTCAACATCTGCACGCCTGCGCCTAGCTGCTGGCCCGTCAACATATGCGCATGTGTGCTCCCGCCTAACACCTGCTTTACATGTGCTGCCCTTGCCTAAAGGTATTTCTTTGTACACATTTTTGTTCAAATACAAATACAAATTTTGGAGCCATTTCAGGGCAGGTTAGATTTAAACAAAATTCGGGGGATTTGCCAGAAGTTGCCCTCTGCCAGAAAAATTGCAGGTGGTGCCATTCACTTTGTTTGGTTTGGAATTTGGGGGTTTTCAACATTGAGGTCAAAATCAGCAAATTGAATCTCTTTCAGTTGCAGAAATTTGGGGCTTTTGTGAAAATTGGCCAATTAAATGCACATTGAAGCGATTGGAGTGCATAAAAATTGGGGATTTTCAGATTGGAGCATGTAATTGGGCATTACAGCTGTGATTTGTTACGTATGTATACACATTGTGTGTAATTGGACAATTTGGTGCAGGTTTACACTTGCTTTGGTTTGCAGGCATACATTTGCATAGGACATTTGGTTGCCTGGCAGTGCACATTGGTGCTTGGTTTGCTTGCAGGTATATTTTGTTGACATGGCACAGAATGCTAAAGATGTATTTGATGTGCTCACCCAGAAGGACAAGTTGGATGGATCTAACTACTTCCTCTGGAGTTTTATGATCCGTAATTTGCTGGTAGCCAAAGGGCTTTGGGGCATTGTGTGTGGTGATGACACACGCCCACTTACCATACAGCCAGCCACGCCTCAAAGGGGAGGTGCTCAAAGAGCTCCTGATGTAGAACCTGCTCCCACACAAGAGCAGAAGAGATGGGACTCTAGAGATGCACAGGCCATGTCATTGATAGCCCTTTCAGTGAAAAGGACTATTATTCCGCACATTCGTTCTTGCAAGACATCGAAGCTTGCATGGGAGAGAGTCGCCCCACTCACTTTCAAGGTGGGAGAGGGTGGCCAGCTTCAGAGGACACGACTAGATTTGGATGGGCTCCAGGGATGTATTCTTCAGAGGGTGCGGGTGGTCGGCTTTCATCAGAGACAGTGGCATGTAGACCCCTCACCGGCCTCGATAGGGGAGGACTGTTCTTGGAGATTATGGGCTTGGGACAGCAGGCCTCTTATTCGCCTTCAGTGGGATCCAGGTGAGTGGTTTTGGCGAGATCCCTACTTGGCCCCTACCAGCCCAGGCATCCCCTTTTTTCAGTACACAGCGAGGTTGGGGCGGCGGATTCAGAGACACAGGATAGCGAGCACCCCGGCGGCGGCCGAGCATTGGCGGCGACAGGGGCTCTCCCCTGCCTTTCTTAGGGACTTCTGGCAGCGCCTTTGGGCCAGCTTCCGGCCCCGGAAGGTGACGCTGTTTCTCTGGCTCACAGCGCATAGAGGACTGGCTGTGGGGGCTTGGCTAGCTTTCGGCAGTCACCCAGCGTCCTGCCCTCGGTGCGGCCATGCACAGGAGTCGCAGCGGCACTGCTTATGGGATTGCCCACAGGCACAGCAAGTCTGGCAGCGCGCTCTCAGGATGGTTTTTGCAGGCTCACCAGGTGAGATGCTGGTGACGTGGGGTGCGGTGGCTTGGGCCACGGACAGCGGCCCGGCCCTTGGATATGAGGACGTCCCTGGCAGTGCGACCATCCAGGTCTCTGACAGGGTGATGGCGGTGGTTCCGACGCCAGACTTCTCTTCGGCAGCCCCTCAGGAGGGGGTCAGGCACAGATGGGAGTTGATCAGCAGCATGACGGCTTGGCACATTTGGAGAGCCCGATGCAGGGAGGCCATTGACCGCCAGGCGACTCCACCGGCGGAGGTCACACAGGCCCTCTGGGTGGACATCATTCACACCTTGAGAGGACATTGGGGGAAACTCCAGGGCGACTCGGATCGCATGAGAGGGCGCCGCAAGGCTTTCCTCCGCACTTGGCAGCCTGGCCCTTTCCTCACCGCGAGGGGCGAGGATGTCACTTGGCACTACAGGCCTCCAGTTTGGCTTTTCTCACCTCCCACATGTACTACTAGGTAGCCCCCCCCAGAGAGCGGCCAGCCATGGAGGTGGAGCTCAGGTGTTCACTGTGTTTTTATCCCTCCTTGCGAGGTGAGCTTTGTAGCCTTATGGCGTTTTCTCATTAACTAATAGAAGGATCTTTTTTCCAAAAAAAAAGAAAAGAAAAAAAAAAGAAGCTTGCATGGGACACATTGGAAGCAATGTATCAGGTACGCAACGAGGCAAGAGTTGCCTACTTGAAGAGGCAATTGGATCTTCTTTCTATGGATGAGGGTGACTCCATGGCAGATCATCTCACCAAAGTGATAGATTTGCAGGAACAATTGCTCAACATTGATGAGGTTATCCCAGACAGACAGATGGTCACCAACACTCTTCATTCTTTACCACCTTCCTACTTGGGCTTTCACACCTCTCTCAACCTCTCAATGAGAGGAGGTGGTGATCCCGTCACCTTTGAAGAGCTGGTGGGTTTACTCTTGCAGGAAGAGCAAACAAGAGCAAACTTATCGAGCAACCGTGGTGGAGACAAGGCATTTACAGCCAAGGATAACGGTAAAGCAAAGAGCTTTAAGCATGGGGGACAACAGTCTAGCAAGGCTGGTCATGGACATCCCTCTTCTGGTGGTGAAAAATCTGACAAAGGGGATGCAAACAAGCCCAAAAAGAAGGGCAAATGTCACTACTGCCATAAGCCTGGACACTACATCAGTGAATGTAGGAAGCGGATTGCAAAAGAGAAAAGAAAAGAAGCAGGCAATGCACTAGCAGACTCTTTTGATGACAAAGCACAGCAATCAGCTAATGTAATCCAAGAAGAGTACACTTTTTTTGGTCACATGCACTAGTGGCACACCAAGTGCTTCAGACACTGATATGTCTTGCATTGCATCTGACAGACAGAATGCATCATGGTATTTTGATAGTGGTGCTTCGAGCCACATCACTTCATGCAAAGATGTATTTCAGCACTTGGTATATGCTTCAAATGGCCGCACTGTATCATGTGCAGATCATACCACATATCCAGTAAAGGGAATTGGCAATGTCATACTTATTGCAGCCAATGGTGCCAATATTTGTATGAAAAATGTATTGTATGTTCCAGGGATAAAGAAAAATCTGCTCTCCGTCTCAGCCATAAACGACCAAGGTTTAAAGGTTGAATTTGAAGATGGGAAGTGTTTGGTAAAAGACCCATCAAAGGGTTATGAAATAGTCACTTCTGGAACACGATACAAAGGCTTGTATAAGTTGGACAGCTATGACAAGCGTACTTATGATGCAAATACAGTGGCTGCCCACACTCCTGCTATGCATGATGCAGAGCTATGGCATGCTCGTTTTGGGCATGTAAATTTTTGCAGTTTGATGCTTTTGTAGAAGCATCATATGGTTGATAATATGCTACCTCTTGAGTCTCCACCAAGACATGTATGTGAGGGGTGTATTTTGGGAAAGATGCAACGAAAACCATTCCCCAAAGATGGAGCTATTAGAGCTGAAAGTAAATTACAGCTCATACATAGTGATGTATGTGGTCCAATGCGGACACCATCCATAGGGGGGCATCTTTACTGCGTCACATTCATTGATGACTACTCCAGGTTTGCTTGGGCTTACCCCTTGAAAGCGAAAGCAGATGAGTTTACATGCTTTCGACACTTTGTAGCAATGGCTGAAAATATGTGTGGATGTAAAGTCCAAACACTCCGCTCAGATAGAGGTGGAGAATACATGTCAAATGCATTCAAGGATTATATGCTTCAAAAGGGCATCAAACACCTATGTACTGTGCCTTATACACCGCAGCAGAATGGTGTAGCTGAAAGGAAAAATAGATCTCTCATGGAGATGGCAAGATGCATGGTGAAAGCACAAAAGTTGCAACACAAATTTTGGATGGAAGCTATAATGTGTGCAACTGATGAACAGGTGTCCAACAAAAGCTTTGAAAACCATAACACCATTTGAGGCTTGGTATAGCCGAAAGCCAACAGTGGACTCTATGCGTACATTTGGGTGTTTGGCATATGCACATGTGCCAGAACAACTCCGAACAAAGCTAGATGACAAAGCAATGAAATGCATTTTTGTGGGCTACAGCAATGAGAGCAAAGGATACTGTCTTTATAATCCAACTACATGAAGGATTTTTGTCAGTAGAGATGTGGTATTTGCTGAAAATTCAGAACAGTCCATGTACAGCTTGTACAAAAGTAATGATACAGGCATACAAGACATGTTTGATGGACTTTTACCCATTGCAATTAGGGGGGATTCAGATCAGCCAGCCCCTACGCAAGAAAATCCTCATGTAGAACATGTGGAATAGCCAGCCATTCAGCCCCCTTCTATGGAAGAAGTGGAAGATCTTGTCAGGGAAGAGCAAACAGCCATAGACACAGCCAAGTCAGTGCCAAGATGGTTGCTGAAAACTTTGCAAGAAAGCAAACTTGCAGCTCCACTCACAGGTAGAACAAGGGCTAGTTCCAGCCATGCTTTGAATATACATCGTGGGGAGTTTGCATTAGCAATGGGTGGTCTCTTTGATTCAGAAGAGCCTTCTTCTTATGAAGAAGCACATGAGAATGAGCATTGGTTGCAAGCTATGCAAGCTGAAATTTCTTCTATCATGAAGAACAATACATGGGATCTTGTGGAATTGCCTAAAGGCAAGCATGTCATTGGAACAAAGTGGGTGTACAAAGTCAAAAGAAAGTCTGATGGTACTATTGACAGGTACAAAGCCAGACTTGTGGCTAAAGGCTACTCCCAGAAAAAGGGAATAGATTATGAAGAAACTTTTGCTCCTACTTTCATTGCCTGCACATAAAGGATGGAAAGTGAACAATTGGACATCAAAACTGCATTCTTAAATGGAGATTTATAGGAGGAAGTATATGTAAATCAGCCCATTGGTTTTGTAGTTTCTGGTGAGGAATATAAAGTATGCAGGTTACACAAAGCATTGTATGGGTTAAAGCAAGCTCCAAGAGCTTGGTATGATAAGATACATGCTCATCTAACCAGCCCAGGTTATGTGAATAGTCCAGCTGAAAGCACCTTGTATGTGAAGAAAACCGATGCCGATGTTCTCATAGTCATCTTGTATGTAGATGACATGCTCATTACAGGTACTAGCAAAGCACAAATTTCAGATTTCAAAACTGATTTGAAAGCTGAATTTGATATGTCAGATTTGGGGCCTTTACACTACTATCTCGGCATACAGTTTATGCATACAGATGATGGCATTGTTATGCAGCAAACTAAGTACATAAAAAGTTTTCTAAAAAGGTTTCATAGGGATGAATGTAAGCCCATTTCTACTCCGGTAGAACCAGGTGTACGGCTTACTATGCATGATATTGGAGAGCCTTTTGAGGCCGGCATTTACAGCCAGGCAGTGGGATGCCTCATTTACTTGTGTAACACAAGGCCAGACATATCTTTTGGGGTGTCTTTGTTGAGCAAATTCATGCACAGCCCAGGCACAAAGCATTGGCAAGCAGTCAAACGTATTTTTCGTTATCTTAAGGGTACGCTGGATCTTGGTTTGTTCTATCCCAAGGGGGGCAGCTTGCAGCTTTATGCATACAGTGATTCAGATTGGGCTGGTGATTATGATACCAGGCAATCTACCAGTGGGAATTGTTTTTTTCTTGGCAGTTCATGCATATCTTGGTTGAGTAAAAAGCAATCCACTGTTGCCACATCTACTTGTGAGGCTGAGTACAGGGCAGTCTTCACAGCTACAGTAGATTGTGTATGGTTGAGGAGACTATTGGCTGATCTTCGTGAGTGTCAGCAGACACCCACCACCATTCTCATTGATAGCCAGAGTGCTATGGCCGTGGCACGAAATCCAGTATTTCATGCACGTACCAAGCACATTGAGATTCATTATCACTATGTCAGAGAGAGGCTACATGCACGGGAGATCAGTTTATCTTACTGCCCTACACAGGATAATGTTGCAGATCTATTCACAAAGGCTTTACCTCGAGAAAAGTTTGAGGCTTTCTGCAAAGCTTTGGCTTACTCTCATATAGAGAGTGATCTGCTACCTTGTACAGGTTCACACTTCCACTACAGGGGGGATTTGTAGGCATATGCTCACTTATGGTAGTGCTGTGTGTGAACAGGGCTTAACCAAGGGCACTTTTTCCCATGTGGTTTTTCCCCTTGGATATCAAGTGTGAAAGGACACTCTACATATAATATTTTGTACTTCTATATCATATGGATGTGACACACATGCAAGGGTTGACTTGCATTTTGTGGATACCACACTTTTGGCTCTCTCTCTCTCTCTCTCTCATTTCTCTGTGTGAGCTTCTCTATCCTGCACCTAACCCTAATGTGCAGGTTTGTGTGTGTGAGTGTGTGAGTCCAACACCAACAGGGGGGGCGGGGGGGGGGGGGGGGGGGGGGGGGTCTCTCGGACTGATGTTGAGGGAAAGCTCTGGCTAGATGGCCCATCTGCGTGCAAATGAAACATTGACATGGAAGGCCTAAATACTCCACTCATTGAAGGACGGGGTCTTCCCGGAGGCATGGGATAGATATAACTTATCACACTGAATCCGGTGAGGCAACACAGATGGGGAGGGATGGAATCCCAGCTGCCCGTGCAAGGGTTGAGGAAGCGGGGGGGGGGGGATTCCATCACTCTCTTGATGGCACCACCAATCACCAGGAGGAGAGGAAGGTATTCCTTCCTAAGGCTTGGGAAGCAAACTATCACTGGGAAGCCTGACACACCAGCTAGAGGGTCAGACGCAGGATCGAAGCCATGCTACCACTGCGCAAAGAAGGCCTGCGCCGTACACAATGCAAGGGGGCTCAGCTGGATGACTCGGCCTGACGCTGTTGGCGAGTTGAACTCCACCTGGTAGTATCCACGCCCCAGAGGGTGAATGTCTGTGACCTTTGCAGGCTCACCAATGAGGCTCCCCTATAAAAGATCCCTAAGTTGTCCGTGCGCAGGGCGGCTACCAATAATCTTGCAGGTTGGAGGCCGCTAATGCTGCAACGGTCGTGGCGAGAATCTGAAGGTCTGCTTCGAAAAAGGATATGCAAGCAATGGCGGTCTCGGTTGGGGATGACGGAGCGGTTGCCATGGAGTCCTCCTCAGGGTGAAGACCAGAAAGAGCTGAGACTTGCGGAATAGAGGAACACCCCGAATAACCTACTTCAAGAAGGCTTATGACAGAATGGATTGGGCCGTCCTGGAGGGGAGTTGGGACTATGATCTGCCTGAGCTTCTCCCCAGCTTGTGTTCGAGGTGTCTCTGCCTTTTACTCCAGCGCCCACAGCCAGGTCTTTGTTCAGAGAGGGAGATGAGTTCCCTTTGCCGTTTCCCGCTCTGTGTGGCAGGGTTGTCCACTACTGCCCTTTCCTTTCCTCCTCGTAGCAGAGGCAATGCATTTTTACCTTCAGGCGAGCGCAGGACACTTCGCCTTCCCATTTGCACTCTCGAGGAGCTCCTCGATTCCAGTTTGCTGATGACGCTGCTGCATACCTTGAGGGTTCGGAGGGTAAACTTCGCGGTTTTGCGGCAGCGATCGAGGATTTTACCTCGTTTCATGAGATCAGGTCAATTGGCACAAGTTGTGTGGTTTTTTTAGGTCAACAGGCACCCAACTGGACTTGGAGGCTAGGTGACGGTTTTCAGTGGATCCCCCCTAGCACCTCAGTACGTTACCTTGGTTGTCAGGTGGGACTTGACATCACGACAGCAGTAGATTGCCCCTTTCCTCCTGAACATTCAGAGGAAACTTCTCTATTGGAGCTCTCCCTCGTCGGCCAGGCTGTAGTGGCCACAATCAGGTGACTGATGTCATGTCCCACCTCAGTATGTGTCATGTGCACAGTGGGTATCTACCGTGTGCTATACGCATGCAAGACTAGTGTCGAGGCTTGGGGAAGCTTGGAACTAGGCAGGCTGATTGACGAGCTGAGTTAGGGATATACTAACGGGCGGGCACCCAAGTATGGACGGGCGGGCGGCCAAGTGTGGACGTTTATTGGATATAGAGAGTCTCGCGAGTTTGTGAGAGCTCTATGGTCTTGGAGCCTGGATCTAGTGCAGACGTGCACCTGCTTTGTGCAGCCGAGGCCGGCAGCGATCTCGAGGCCGGCGAGGGCAGCTTCGTGGCGGTATGGGACGTGGCGAGGAGGAGATTGGTCGGTACGTCAACCTAGTTAGCTCAGCTCGTGGCTCGGTGGGGACAGCCAAGACTGTGGGCTCGCCCACGGCTGTCATGGTTGGGAGGTGAGTCAGGCCTGCACCCCCTTGCTTGTTTGTTTGTTCGTTTGTTTGCAGGATTCGAGTTTCGAACCAAGATCGATCACGAGGGAAGATCCGTGGGGTTTTGACAGTGGTATCAGAGCATACCTCGTGAACGAGCAAGTCGGTAGGTAGAGAAGAAGAGGTCGAAGAACGGTATGTGTTAAAAACTTGCTGTTTTTCTGTGCATACTGCAGTTTTCAGATTTGGTATGTGTTTTTTCTTCATCAAAGAATCCCATGTTGATGGGAGATGGTAGTGTAAGTAGGGTTGAATGCTTTTGCAAAGAAGAGGAAAGATGTTGTGCAGTCGCATGAGAGAAAACAGAAAAACAGGAAAAAAAAACCATGATGCTTTTCGTTTCTTTTCGTTGAACGAGAGAGAGAGAGAGAGAGTGAGAGAGAGCGTTTGTTCGTTGGCAAGGGTTGGCGTTGTCTATCGACGGTGCTGTGGCGGGTATTTTTATGCAGTCGCTTGCAGGTTGTTATTATGCTCTGGCGCACGTATCCAGGCGCTTGTGCGCTGGCTGACTTGTACGCTGGCAAAGAAGCAGGCGGCCAGGCCTGCATGACCAGGCGGCCAGGCAGCCAGGCCTGCGCAGCCTAGCGCAGGTGTCCCGGACAGGCCACGCCACGCACAGCAGGCGCCCAGGCCACTCACAACAAGTTGGCGCCCAGGCCACGTGGCCAAGCATACTTGGGCGGTGGCAGGCGCAGGCTGGCGTGAAGCGCAGCTACCGGCAGCAGCCGTCGGCAGGCAGGGTCACGCCGCCAGTACTCGCCGTCAGCAGACAGACGTCAGCGCCGAGAGGAAAAGCATGCGCCTACAGAGGACCGACGGGCGAATCCAGGGGAGGGAAAAAAAAAACAAGAAAAGCTACGTTTTTTTTAGCTTTCGTTTTTTTGAGTTTAAATTTTTTTTTTTAAAAAAAAAGTTTACAAGTTCTCTCCTCTCTAAGGTTTCCAAGGTTTTTATTTTTTTAAGACTTTAGAATATATATATCCATATATATATATATTAAAATATATATATATATATATATATATATATATATATATATATATTCACGAAAAAAAAAAAACACAAAAGCTAAGCCAGCTTTTCGAGTTTTTTTTTGGCTTTTGGGAAACCTTTATAAACCCCCTCACGTGGGCTTCTTGCCACACATCTCTCAAGTTCTCAAGTTCTCAAGTTTTCAAGCTCTCAAGCTCTCGAGTTCGTTTACACTTTCATTGTGCAAAGATCGAATTTTCTCTCCACGTACCCTCTTCACGATGTCGATCCAAGAATCAGAGTTGGAGCCCCTCGTGGAACGCGAAGGCTTGCCGGCTACGGAAGGAACCGATGCCGATCTTTTTGACGAGTTTGTGTCAAAATCAGATTTCCAAGAGTTCAAAGTAGCTCTCGAAGCTTCTTCGACGGAACGTCAGGCACAAATCGCAGCCCAGATGCAGGCTTTGCAGAACTCCATCGCTCTCTTGACCACTACCCTCTCTACTTTCTCGGGAATGGATACCTTGGCTTCAGCTTTAGGCCCCAATATTACTCCGGAACCGTTCGGGGGCGAGCAAAAGCAGAGAACCAAGGAGATCGAGGACACTTGGCTACACAAGTGGCAAGTTCACTTTCAGTTTCATCCATATGATGATGGAAAGAAGATACAGTTAGCAGCAGGTTTCCTGTCCGGCAAAGCTTTGCTTTGGTGGAAGGAATTGAACCCAAAGCCAACCCTGTGCTATACGCATGCAAGACTAGTGTCGAGGCTTGGGGAAGCTTGGCAAGAGCCTATAAAAGGGTGGCCAAGGTTAGTTATTGGATATAGAGAGTCTCGCGAGTTTGTGAGAGCTCTATGGTCTTGGAGCCTGGATCTAGTGCAGACGTGCACCTGCTTTGTGCAGCCGAGGCCGGCAGCGATCTCGAGGCCCACGAGGGCAGCTTCGTGGCGGTATGGGACGTCGCGAGGAGGAGATTGGTCGGTACGTCAACCTAGTTAGCTCAGTTCGTGGCTCGGTGGGGACAGCCAAGACTGTGGGCTCACCCACGGCTGTCATGGTTGGGAGGTGAGTCAGGCCTGCACCCCCTTGCTTGTTTGTTTGTTCGTTTGTTTGCAGGATTCGAGTTTCGAACCAAGATCGATCACGAGGGAAGATCCGTGGGGTTTTGACAGTATGTTACCTTGGTTGTCAGGTGGGACTTGACATCACGACAGCAGCAGACTGCCCCTTTCCTCCTGATCGTTCAGAGGAAACTAGCTCTCCCTCTCCCTCGTCGACCGGGCCTACGGTCCGCAAGGGCCATCTGATCACCTGACTTTGCTACCTGGCTTTCCAAATCTCCCGTGCATGACTGAGTTCCTGCCCATTGCTAAGGCTGCCTGCCTGTCTGCTAAAACATCCATACAACCCTGCCAGTGCTTATCACAGGTTGGATGTTCCTAATGTCTATACTTCTAGAAACTGGATTTGATCTTGGAAAGCTTGTCCTGGCCTTTTAAGTCTCTTTGTGCTCTGTTCTTGTCTATTCTCCTATAGTGTCAAGTCTGGAGTTTGAGGCTTGTGTGTGTGTGTGTGTGTGTGTGTGTGTGTGTGTACGTGTGCACGTGTGCGCACCCACACCCACACCCACACCCACACCCATACCTCTATAAAATGAAGATTGCATCCATTGAGTTGGATTTTCTTTTTCTCAAGGTAGCTGCTGGTTTGTTTGATGAGTTACTTCTTCTCCTCTTAGGTTTATATTCATGTTGTGGCTTTGTAGTGTTAGCTTCTTGATTGATCTAAACTTTTTTCCCTGGAGCATACCGACTTCCTTTGTATGATGGTTGTGTGGTCAAATGGTTTTTAAGAATTGCTGCTTCTTTGATTGTGTGATTTTGCCCTTATATTTCAATGGATTTGTGTGATGCAGAAACGAAAGATGGCTACGAATTTATGCCTGATTGGATTTCCAGTAATTTTATGTACACTACTTGTGCTCTTTCAAATCATCATAAACAGGATTCTGAGTGGTCCCAGTCATTCATGTGGTTGCACATGCGTACCTACAAATGATGCAAGCATCTGCAAAAAGGAGTGTGGCATAGAGTATTCGAGTCCAGCGCAAGCAATCTTTTGTGCTATTCCAAAGCCACCACATTGGCCAGCAGTATTACAAGTTCCAGCATCTCAATACAGAGCAGTCGACCAGCATATTAATATGTTTCCAGGCTTGCCGGATGTTTCGTGCCGATGGTGGGGCTCTTGTCCAGCTAGCTTTCTCTACACTGGCAAAAACCAGTCTGTTGCTAATGGTAACAGTCTGGAAGGCACTCAAATATATGACTTTTTTTTGAACTATATTATTAGTTTTCAAAACTAATAACGATTATTAATAATGGATGTTGGTTTCGTAGACATGGTATCAGGGTTCTTTTCAAGTTCCTTTCCATCAAACATTTCGGATTTGCTACGCACATTGTCTGAACTTGTGCCGGTAAATTACTTGAATGCTTTCTTAAAAAAAAGGAAAATCCCCAACAATCCCCCCTTCTCTCCCCCCCACTCCCCCACTTTCCTCCTGAAAAGGAAACAACACTAAGAAAAACCATATCTAAGATGTCTTCAAATGTTTTAACCATAATAAAAATGATAAAAAAATGCTATACATTTCTCTAGAAAATGCCTTCATTTTTGTAGGGAACACATTATGGTATATCTTCAAGCAATTTCCTTGAGCCTGCTTTCTACTCTGGTCGCCAAGTATATATCCTACAACCAAGCTGCTCAAGCCTCCTTTATCCTTGTGAGATTTATTAGACCTCTTTTTTGGTGAAAATTTATGAGTTTCTTTAATTTATCTCTCTCTCTCTCTCTCTCTCTCATACTTTATTTCATGTTCATTTTGTCCTTTTTTTTTCTGGACATCCAGAAGATATTGACAGTTGTACATTGATTTGTCTCATAGGTCGAGTTCGGCCTCTAGTAGACGTTAATACAGCTTTCTTTCTTTCTCTCTCTTTTGTTGTACCTCAGTAGGAGTATTTTCCTTTCATAGCTGTTTAGGACTGTTTTAGGACTTTTTTAGTTCTTTTTGTCTTACTTTTGATGCGACACCATCAGCTGTGTACTATGTTTTTGTCTCATAGGCCACTTTGGCCTTTCGCAGACGTTAATATATCTTTCTTTCTTTCTATCTTTGCCTTTTGACAGAGAGAGAAAAAAAGATGTTATTAACGTCTATGAAAGATCTGAAGGGTCTTTGAGAGCAAAAAGCTGTTACATGTGAATTATGAATGAGCTGGATGTCAAGACAACATGAAAAAAGTAAAAGACTAGCTGTTGAAAAGATAGACATGGTCAATGTACTACATAGACCGTGTGTGTACAATAAAGTAGGTAGTAGCAGAACCTCACTTGTCTGGGCTCATAATGTGTCCTCGTCCTTATCGATCGTGTACATGGCCTCAATATCCACCAACTGTGGGGTTGCTACTCTATATTGCTGAAGCAAGTCCTGGATCTCAAGCTGGTGAGTGGAGGGTCTGGCTCTCTGGAGGAACTGTGCCCTCATGCGGAGGGCTCCCTGGGTGTGCGTGATGCCAGCCTGCCGCGGGTCTGTGCTCACTCGAGGGGGATGTCTAGCTCTGTCCAGGTCCATGTGTCGTGGCAAATTTTGTGCAGGCTGAGTGTTTACTGGGGCTCTCTCCTAGGGGCCAAAGAAGTCAGTTATAGATGTTTGTGCGATATCTCGCATCCCAAGCTGCTGCCTCAACTCCAATAGGTATAGTTCCAAGCATCTCTGACCTTTTTAATGCATCACCGGTGACAAGGGACTGAACCCCTCCCTAAAGACAGTGGTAGCGTCTGCATATCTCTATCAGTTAAACCGGGCATCTAAGTATGTAATGCTTCTCAGACTTGATCTCCCCAGTACTACAAGCCTTTATACCTGCGTGTCTTGTGGGATGCCCTTTGCTCTCCCTGTCTCAATCAGAAGGCGGCGTAATGACATTCTCAGCTGACCAATGGCGTGGGACACGTGTTTGTGGAGATAACTGGCCCTCAATGAAACCATCCCCAGTGACCCTCAAGAAATGCTCTTTGTGGGACTGAAGGTTCGGGAAAAGCTCGGCCGGGGATATCCATGTCCAGTCTATATGAAGTCTAGTCAGATCTAGACGGATGATGCGGTTGATCTCCTGCCTTGAGAGATCAAGGAGGTGGGAGTCCAAGTTGTTCTCCAAGGGGGGAGGTGGTCCATCTCAAAGCCATGTGACTCAAATCAATTGGTGATGTGTGCATACCAAAAATGCTTTGTTCAAGAATGCACGCTGGCAGGTTAGGCGACCGAAATCTCTGTGCATTTCACATGCAGAGATCCATCTGATCTCCTTTTCGCAGAGTAGGTGAAGCCTTTTGACTCTGCCCTCATCATCATACTACCTGTTTTGAGGCTTCGAGCCTACTGGGGGTTTGGCAGTGAAGCAAAGAGTGTGCGAGAAGCTGGCTTGGGAAGACTCGGGTGAAATAGATGCGAGATGTGTTGTGATGGCTGAGAGTGGTGATGAGAGGTCAAGGTCGGCTGCTTGGCGGTATAAGTGATCTGAGTAGACTGAGTCAAGGTCACGATGGAAGTGAATACGGGGGTGGATATGGGGGAATGTATGGGTAGCAAGGAGCAAGATATGTTGAAGGTTAGGGATATGTGATCCACCCTAATGGGTGGTGGTGGAATGGTGAGGTCCGGGGTATGTCGCATAAGAGCAGGAAGCTCCAAGTATTCCACGATGTTGGAGCCGCCCTTGCAGGGGAAGCAGGTCAAGCTATGTGAGGTGGCCCAAGGGGACATCCTGTTGTAGATCAACTGCTCATGCATGGCTCCCATGTCCAAGAAACTCTTGCCATAGCTAGTGATGTCCCCAGTGTCCTGTGATGACTGTTATAGCCCTAGCTCCACAGGATCTCTCTCCAAGCATAACTAGGTCTGCATGAGAGTCAAACATATGCACCTGCATCTTGGCTGTCCGTGCATTGAAGTCGCCCAACAGGAGGATATTTTATTGTTGGGTGTACACGACAATATCTGCAAACAAAGGGTCATATGGTGACTGTCCCCATCGTGCAACAAATCCTATGCAAAGGCAGAAGTCTCTGGTGGAAAAAAGCATACTGCAATGTGTACTATTTGAAAGCCCAGCATGGCTAAACACATCCACATGAAACGGGGCCTCCTCATCCCGGCGCAAGTGGGGCTTAAACATGCATGTCACTCTTCCTAAGCCACATACCTCCCCCCTTCTCCTCTCGCAAGAGGCACGGGTATGCCTCCCATGTGCAGACACCCTCTGACCTCCGACCTTGGTTAGCCCTCTCTCGGTGTCTCCGTGTAGCAGATGATGTCTCTCCCTATGTAGGTTTTTGAGAAACTTCCCAGATCGGACCAAAGGGTCCCATTGTAGTTCCATGATTGCAGTTCCATGTGGAGTGCATTCTTGGTCCCATAAACCCTGCACTACTATGCAGAGGGTCGCTCAGTAGCGATGATGCAGTCATCTTGGTATACTGCCCATTTGCCTTCCTTTCTTGCCTCCATAACTTGGACCATTCCAAGTTTCTACTTGCAGGGGGGTGAGATCGTAACTCCGATAGATCTTTGCGTATTTCGCTAAGAAGGCAGCGTAGGACTCCCTAGTGAGGTCCTTCCCTGCTTGCCAAGTGTCTATGAAAGGGGTTCCAATGATGCCCATTTTTCGGCAGAAAGTCTTGCCATCTTCACTTGGGGAATTTCCTGTGGGGAGGCTATTGACTCATACATGTAGTGTGCGAGATTGCCTCCGCTTATCCTCTTCCAAGGAGGCCATCATGATTGTGTTTTGAGCCGCCGGTTTTTGTTTCTTGGGTACCTCCAACCACTTTGAGGTCTTGTCAAGGTCTTTCTTTACCACTTCTGCCCACCTAGAGAGAGAGAGAGAGAGAGAGAGAGAGAGAGAGAGAGAGAGAGAAATGAAATGAAATGATATATTAACGTCTCTAAGAGGCCATAGTGGCCTATGAGACCAAAACTGAGAGTACATCTGAAGTTGGTGTCTCATCAAAGAGAACAACTAAATGAGACTAAAAAGTACAATAAATTGATTGTCCTACAATTATAAGAACAGAACTGTAAGACTCCGAGATGATACTGAGTAGAAAATATTGGAAAATATTGAAAAATGTATATCAGGTAGATCCATGTATGCTTGACCAGGTGAAGTGTTGCCCTCTCCTTAGATCAAGTATCTCCGCCATGGGGCTGTCTAGAATGGAGAGGTCGTAGAAGCGAGGTAGGCGCCTCCGATGCCGAGCAATAATGGCTCTGATCTGGCGATGGTGAGGATGCCGTGGTCGGGATCCTGGTGGGTGTGGCCGACGAGCACGACATAAGATAACTGCTCTATCAGTGGTGACTCCCTGGGAGCGTGGTTGGTGCCCTGATGGCCCAATGCAGGAGGTATCAGGTGGTGTGTGGGTTGGGTTGCTGGTGCTGGTGCCGAAGAAATCTGTCAAGGTCCTTTGTCTAGGTACATCATGGCTCGGCCTCCTGTCTGCCAAGAGAGTCTCTCTGTGTCTCCTGAGTTCAAGTAGAAACAATCTCAGGCATCTCTGATCCTCAAACTCCATGACCCTCCTCTGTCTCTACCTCCTGGTAGCATAGCTGACAAATGCGGTCATCCAAGATCTGATGCACATATCGCCCTGTCTCAATCCGCAGCTGGTGTGATGAGGTCCGGATCTGTCCAATGGCACAACGTATCCCATGTGATAGGTGTACATCCATGTATGCCGGGCGGGTGATAAAATCATCTGTGAGAGGTGTAGAAAATGGCTCTTGTAATGAGCCATTTTTGTGTCCAAGGGCTCAAGGGGGCTAGTCCATGTCCTCTTTGTGTCCACTCTGATGATATCCATCCTGATCATGTGGTTTTGCTCTGAGCGGGTGAGATCCAAAAATGGACAATCCAAACTGTACTGAAAGGGTGGTAGTGCCTCTATCCGCAAACCATGTAGGTCAAACCATGATCTCATCTGAGCGTACCAACAATGAGTATCTCCATCCTCTGCCAACTGTATCCTCTGCTGAGGGAGCTCCCATAGCCGCTGTAAAAAGGTAACTGCCTGGAATAGAGCCTCGGTTACCATTGGTGGGGCACCCAGCTCAGCCCGAATAATCTCATGTGGTACTGACGATTTGCTCCGAATCATGCGGGCAATCATCACAATCAGTTGTCTCTCCATTTGCCTCCATCCCTGATCTGACCCTCTCTAAGATCTGTGATGTATACTAGGTCCCCAAATTGGAGCTCCGTACAGGAGGGTCGGTGTGACAAGCGTATCAAATAGCCACAATTTGGTGCGTGGCTCCTGAAACTGTATGTGTGCACACTGCCTCTCAAGTGCCCCCAAGGCTGCATGCCCTCAAGCTAATCTAGTTGCTGCTGCCTCCTTCAGGGAGAAATGCGGTCCTGTGAAAGTAACTCCCAAGTAGACATATGACCTGACGTACTCTAGCGGCTCCCCTCGAAAAGTGAACTGAGGCTCTGTTCTCGTCACCCATGCCCTTGTGGTGTTAAACACCATAACCTTGGTTTTCCCAAGGTTCACTGTCAGATCTTTATTCGTAGAGAAAGCCTGTAATGCATCCAGGTGTCTCTGTAATCCCTCCGGAGAGTCTGAGATTAGAACAATATCATCAACATATAACAAGATGGGTATCAACACCCCTGCCAGGCATGCCCCTGGGCCTCCCAATCTGTCTACATAATCAAAGACCGCATCAATGTACAGTCCAAAGAGGGTGGGCGATAGCGGGCATCCCTGCTTCACCCCTATCGTGCTGGTCACCCTATCATATAGTCCGCGTGGAGCTCGGACTCTGCCTGTCACACACTCATGCAAAGCATATATCCCCCAGTGCATATCCTCGGGTACCTCAATGTCATGCAATCTGTGCATAAGCCTGGCACGTGGTGGTATCGAAGGCTTTGCGGAAGTCCACAAAGCAGCAGTATATCCTTCTCTTATGTGCCCTGCCCTCTTCAATAAGTGCCCGAAGTGTCAGTATGTGATCCAAGGTAGTAAATCCTCTCCTAAAGCCAGCCTGTCCATGTGCTCGATGACCATGCCTCTCTGCCCATCGGTTGAGCTCCGACTCCAATATAGAGCCATATAATTTGGCCAAGTAATGACCAATCATGATCGTCCTGTAGTTGCCTCGCACCATGGGGTCCCCACTCTTAAAGAGTGGTACAATGATATGCTCTGTCCAGCTTGTCGGGAAACACTCACAAATGGCACGATTAAACACATGTACGATGAGCGGAGCCAAAGTGTCTCGTGCATATGAGAAGTGCTCTCCAACTAGCCCATCATGATCCTATGCCTTTCCATTCTGTAACCTGTCTATCGCATCTGGCACCATCCGCATAGTAAAAAAGGTGCTGCAAGCCGGTCTACCTTGCCTCAAGCACACGCGGCATGTGTTCCTTCCGGTGTGCTATCTGTGCCGGTGTAAGGTCCTCATCCAAATAAATCTTTTCCCCCTTAAGGGCCATCCTTTTGGAAAGGAAGGCCTTCTTCTTCTCCAAGTCACCAAACCTGATGATCAATATCTTCGCCCTGGTTTCATCTCTGCTTACTCGCCATGCTCCGGTAATGGGTACATCAGTGGCTGCAATTTTTGTTGCTAGAGCTTTTGCATCCAATTTTTGTTGAGAGAGAGAGAAAGAAAGAAAGAAAGAAAGATATATTAACGTCTCCGAGAGGCCAAAGTTGGCCTATGAGACAAAAAAATAATACAACTGTGTTCTTCCGGTCATCGGAAGAAAAGAAAAAGAAAGAAAAGGAAAAGAAAGAAAAGAAAAAGTGTGCATGTGTCTGGATACAACTGTGAATCATCATGGATCGGTGGAGCCCATATACAAACAATATAAAGGGGGGTGGGGATGTGGATGGAGTGCTAAGGCAAGATACATCTCTATATGCTGAAGGGGTAGTACAAGCATGCTATGCAAATCTATGTCTAACTCCATCCAGTGCCATAAGAGGGATATAAGATATCATACATCGCCGATGCTGAGGCTGTGAGTGGCGTGAACATGTACCTGAGTCTGAATGAAAGCGAGCTAGGCTCTCCTGTGTCTCCATCTGGTGTCTCATCCGGATAGTTGCTATCTCTCGGTGACGGAGTTGGGGTGCTCTATGTCCAGTCTGTCTAGGTCTCCTCCTGGCTCTCAATTCCTCTGCTCTCTGTGCGGTCACCCCACGTGGTACATCAGCTGGCAGCACTGGCATAGCTCTCTGGAAGAAATCTGTGAGCTGGGTCTGTCTCCCACCCCTAGTGGGAGCGGGTGTCTGGAGGAGTCTCTCTCGAGAACTATGAAGCTCTAGTAGTAGTCTGCCAAGCTGTCGGCTGGTCCGAGGCCTCCATCAACTGATGTAGTGAAGAGTGCTCCTCAAACAATCCTGCATATCTATCTCTGACCCCCTGGGGATCATGGGGATGTCTGGGGGCCAGGGGCATTGAGCACGCTGGAATGTGGAGGCCCAGTTTGAGTTAACTCCTCTGAGGCGAGGTGGGTCCACGGGATCCATTGTATGGGTGTCCTCCTCCTCCTCCTCCTCCTGGGTCCGGAAGAAGTTGGTGATGGTGGCTGGCGAGGGAGGGGCCGGGGTGGCTAGGGCCAAAGCTCTCTCAAGAAAGTGTCCTTGTGTCTGCAGAGCCCGAGCAAGAAGAGCCCTAGGCAACGCTGGTCCGGTAAGTTGATCATCCTGGAGAGTGGGCCAAATCCCTCATGGAACAGACAGTGAAACCTCCCATGGATCTCATAGTATATTGGGCAGTGACATATGTAATGCTCCTTTGCCTCAACCTTTGTGTGGCATAATTGGTAGATCCTCTCCTCCTTGGGTCTCCATATGAGCTCCGTGGCTATGAAGACACGCTCAGCTCCTCCTATCCCCACTCTGAGGCGGCGGGATGAAACCAAATGTGGCCACTTGCAATCTGCATGGCATGGGATATGTGAACACTGAGGTAGCCCGATTGCTAGATGAATCCAACCTCAGGGAGCGTGAGGAAGTGATCTCTGTAGAAGTGCACCTTTGGTGGGAGCTCCGAAGGTGTGCTCCATGTGCAATGGGTGTAGAGGCTGAGAAGATCTAAGCGGATAATCGGGTTGGTGTCCTTATGAGAGAGCCCGAGAACAGGGGACTCCAAAGTGTACTAAAGGGGTGGGAGGCAGTCCATGCAGAGCCTATATCCTGGGAACCAAAGTGGAAACTCGGGCATACCATACTCCAGGGTGGCCCTCGAGTGCTAGCTATGTCGAGGACTCTAGGGCAAGCCTTGGGTACGTGTGGGGATTTGTGTGACTGATGCGATCGAGGTATGTGACTGTCCGGAAGAGTGCATCCACTACCATCAAAAACTTTGCCTAGATAATTTGGTGTGGGGGGAGTGATGGTTTGTTGCGGATCATACATGAGCACATCATGACTTGGGGCCTCTCAACTCACTTTCCCAATCGTCATAGGATAAATCTGGCCCTGAGAAGGCTGTTCCATACATCAAGGCTGGTGTGACAAGGGTGTCAAAAAGCCAATCCTTCATCTTGGGCTCTTGGAAATGTGCCTGGAAGCTCACACCGCTCAAGTAAGCTCAAGGCTGCATATCCTCGTGTCACTCTAGCACGTGTTGCGGGAAGCATCGTGCAGCGTGGGCCACTGAAAGTGATACCGAGGTAGACATAAAATGAGACGATCTCCAGAGGATCCCCTCTGTATGTGAAGCTCAATTTGGATGTGAAGGGGCAAGAGGTATTGAAGACCATTACCTTGGTTTTACCAAGGTTAACATTGAGGTCGCTGAGTGCAAAATTCCTGTAAGGCATCCAAATGTCTCTGAAGCCCCTTGGCTGAATCCGAAAGAAGGACGATCTCATTTGCATAAAGTAGTAGGGGGATCAGTATGCCTGCCAGTGTGGGACCAGCCCCCCCAATCTGTCAATGAAGCTCGAGATCTCATCAATGTAGAGGCCAAAAGGAGTGGGTGATAGAGGGCAGCCCTGTTTCACCCCAATAGTGCTGGAAATCTTTTGCGACGTACCTCCTAGGGCGCTCACTTGTCTGGTGACGGAATCATAGAGGGCAATGATGCTGCAAACCATGTCAAATGGGACTGCTATCTCTTGTACATGTTGTAGGAGGTGGGCTCAGGGTACAATATGAAAAGCTTTGCGGAAATCCACAAAGTAGCTATAAATCCTATGATGTTGTGCTCTACCCTCCTCAATGATGGCACGGAGGGTGAAGATGTGGTCAAGGGTAGAGTAGCTTCTCTCTGAAAGCCTGCTTGTCGTGAGGCTATGCATCCATGTCTCTCTGCAAATGAATTGAGCTCCACCTCTAGCACCGATCCAAAGAGTCTAGCCAATGTGTGGCCAATCATGATCGTCCTATAATTATTAGGATCAAGTGGATCTCTGGCTTTGAGGATGAGGGTGATGGTGTTAGTGGGCCAAAAGGGTGGAAATCCTTCACAAAGGGCTCTATTGAACATGTAGGCTAGTAGGAGCGCCGGGGTATCATCGGCATGTGAAATGTATTTGGTAGAGTCCCTCGTGATCTTGGGCTCACCCATTATGTAGACTATGGAGACCTTGAGGACCATGCTCTTAGTGAAGGTGCAGGAGGTAGGGGGGGGGGTGGGGATCTGGTGGGTGGGGGTAGTAGAGGTGGCTGATGGGGGATATGATAGAGGGAGCGGACAATTGTGAAGTTTTCGTCCGAGTTGCGGCCAGTTGATATTGTGCTAATTCTTTCTATCTTTAGTGGTGCATTTTCCCTATCAACTACTTATTCGCTGTACTAATTCTTTCTATTTGCTACTTCCCTTAGTGCTAGGCTTCATTATGGCTGAGTCTGCCTTGCATCTCCGGAGGTTTGACAGAAACTCAGTACGAAGGCCTTTGTCTGAATATATGCTCTTGTGTGTGTGTGTGTGTGTGAGAGCATATCTTGATACAGAGTTCTACACCCACTATTGGGCATTGATGACGTTAGTGGGGATGTCATAGTATCTAGTTCATACTATGCATAATGGAGTTGATAGTTATATAGTCTTGTGGGTTAACTACCATGAGTATATAACATGCACGTTCCTAAAAGGTGAATTTGGGCATGTTGTTGCGGCCAGTTGATATTGATTGTGCTAATTCTTTCTATCTTTAGTGGTGCATTTGCCATATCAACTACTTATTTGCTGTACTAATTCTTTCTATTTGCTATTTCCCTTAGTGCTAGGCTTCATTATGGCTGAGTTTGCCCTGCATCTCTGGAGGTTAACTCAGTACGAAGGCCTTTGTGTGAATATATGCTCTTATGTGTGTGTGTGTGTGTGTGGAGTGCATGTGAGAGCATATCTTGATATAGAGTTCTACACCCACTATTGGGCACTGATGACGTTAGTGGGGATGTCGTAGTATCTAGTCCATACTATGCATAATGGAGTTGATAGTTATATAGTCTTGTGGGTTGACTACCATGAGTATATAACATGCACATTCCTAAGAGGTGAATTTGGGCAGTAACAGGTGAATTTGGGCATGTTCGTGGATTCATCTAGGTGTATATATATATATATGTCCTTGGTACATCAAGTACATCCATATGTTTCAAGGTGCATCAAGTACATCCATATGTTTCAAGGTACATCAAGTACATCCATATATGTCAAGGATAGTAGTTCCATCTTTTTGAGCTTGTGCATCTGGTCTTTCCCCATATCTGTGGTGTTATCTGCTCATCTGGCAACATCTCAATGCCTTTTCTTTGATTGATGTCCTTGTTCTTGATGGTACATCTTCGTGACTTGTCATATGTGTTAGATATAATAAATGCATACTTACCTCTTGCAAAAACTGGACACAAGCTAGTCAACAAACAAGTATGCATCATTCGCGTCTACTAGGTATTCCAAGTACCGGCCACGTATTCTGGAGTCCAGTGGACTATCACATGCCATAAATCCAAGCATTGTCCATACATCTAAAATAACACAAAATCAAAAAAATTTAAACATACGTTAGTATGCAATGCACAAGTAATGATCCTCATGTTCATGGATTGTCCTGTCTGGTTTCATCAAAACCATGTTGAGCCATCTGGCCATTAGGACCGCTTAGACTATCCTCAAGGCCATCTGGTCACTAGGACTGTTCGAGAGTTTATCAATAGTTATCTGGGCTATGTGGTCACATTGACCACTCGACTATGAAATCCAATACAATCATCTGGGCGATCTGGTCACAGTGACCGCTCGAGTGCGAAATCCAATACAGTCATTTGGGCCATTTGGTCGCAATGACCACCTAAGTGCAAAATCCAATATAGTCATCTAGGCCATCTGGTCGCAATGACCGCTCGACTGCGAAATCCAATCTCGACTGCGAAGTCTAATATATCTGGCATTGTTGGCTTCCAATGGGTCATCTGGCATCGTTAATGTCTTTCTTACTAGGCCAATAAAAGGTAGCTCTCCAAAGCTTGAAGTGTAGTCAAGGTGTCTCTATGCTCCATGTTGGAAGGAGCATGGCACTCTTCCATTTCCTTGGCTTCAATTCCTTGTGTCACACGTAACCTGGATTTACATCATAAGAAAACCCTTTTTGATGACATAAAAAAGTCACCAAATCTTCATTCTGCAATTTGTTCCAAAACATCTTTGAAATCCTCTTTGGTAGCATAAGAATCCTTTATCAAAGTGAAATCCTTATGGTAATCCATAGAAACTGCATGGCTCAAGCGTCTCCGAGATAATGCATCTGCTACCTTGTTGTCCTTGACATTCATAGGCCAGAACATGGCTTGCTTGGTTCAAGACTGCTCCAATATCATCTCATCACGTTCAACCACATAAAGGTCTAGAATAACCAACATTGATCCTTTGCTAGCATAAAGTCTCAATGCTTCAAAAGATTTCTTTAAGCTTTGGCCCACCGAAATCCCACGGCTTTCTTTGTCAAATTATGTAGTGGACTTGTTACCATGGCAAATCACTTGATGAACTTCCTGTAATAAGAGCATAAGCCAAAGAAACTTCGAACTACATGCACACTAGTCAACTATGGCCATTCCATAATAGCCTTGACCGTATGTGGGTCCATCGTGACCCCTTCTTTGGACACTATATGGCCCAAGTAGTGAATCTCTGACAAAAAGAACTCTCTTCTTGCCATTCACATACAACTTGTGCTTCCGCAATTCTTGAAATACCATATCCAAGTGCTTTCGATGCTCTTCTTCGTTCTTTGAATGCACAATAATGTCATCAAAGAAAGTAGCTGCAAACTTTCTCTGTGCTCGAATATTCTTTCCATCATTTGGTTGAGAGTAGCTGTGAGGATTACTGTTATTACTTAGTATTTCATCCACTATTTGTGTATTTTAAGACTGAAACTGAAAGTAGACTTGAACACAGATGTTTGATTGATTGATTGAAACTGTGATACAACAGGCTCCTTATATAGGAGTTCAAGAGACACGAATGAAAAGACACATCCCATGACCAATAGTCATGACTCTAGGCGAATGGACACATCCTTTGGACGAATAGCTGCAACCATTGGGTGAAGAGTTGCAACCCTAGAGCGAAGGGATGTGACCAGTCGTCGAAGGAGTGTGGCTCTTGATGAAGAGGCATGTCTCTAGAGCGAATAGTCGTGACCATCCAAGTGTAGGGGTCCTCTGTAATCATGTCACTTTAGTATCTGTAATCATAAGGAGACTGTGTATAATGAACTAAGTCACAATCGTGACATTTCCTCCCATTTAAAATAAAACCCATGTGATTAAATGAGAGTCGGTCGTCTGCCAAAGAATTCTTGGAGGAGTTGAGGATATTGTTGCATTTCTTCATCTGTCTGCCAAGTAGAATCTGACTCATCCAAGTCCATCCACTTAACAAGAAATTCTGTAGTAATCTTCCATCGTGTTTCTTTCTGACGAACGTCAAGAATCTTCTCAAGAACAAGAATAATGTGATCATCTTCAATCTCAGGAACATAAGAAGATAACTCCGGAATAGATGAATCTCCTTGTATGTATTCCTTGAGCCAAGAGATGTGAAATGTCGGATGAATTTTTCCCCAAGATGGTGGAAGATCCAACTTATAACTGACAACTGAAATCTTCTTTATAACTTTAAATGGACCATAGAAACGCGGTCGCAACTTCGGAAAGATTGACTTTACTGTCTTATATCGATGCGGTGCAACATAAAGCAAAACCAAGTCACCTTCTTGAAACTCAGTATGCCTTCTGTGCTTATTCGCATACTTTTGATATTTCTGCTGAACATGAACCAGTCTGTCTCGAACTTGCACAAGAATATCTTGCATTTCTTGAATCAACTGATCTGCTAATGCCACCTTGTGTTGAAGAACAAAGTTTGTAGGCACAAGCGGAGTGTGACCATATGCTGCTTGAAAAGGAGTCATTCCAGTGACTGAATGCGGAGAATTATTATAAGCAAACTCCACAAGAGGTAAATATTCTTCCCAAGAAGCTAATCTTGTCTGAATATAATGTCTAAGCATTTCTTCCAAAATTTGATTTACCCGTTCTGTCTGTCCGTCTGTCTGAGGATGATAAGCTGAACTGAACAAGAGATTTGTACCAAGAGATTTGAATAAGGAAGTCCAAAAATGTTCAGTAAACTTCGGATCTCTGTCAGAAACAATAGATCTTGGCAATCCATGAATTCTGAAAATATGCTGTACAAACAACGTTGCAAGATCTGGAGCAGAAACTGTCTTCTTGCAAGGAATAAAATGTGCCATTTTGGAAAACCGATCAACCACTACTAAAATTTGAGCATTGCCTTTCTGCGAACGCGGCAAAGTAGTGATGAAATCCATGCTTATGCTTTCCCATCTTTCCTGAGGAAGTGGCAAAGGCTGAAGCAATCCTTGAGGAAGTTGTCGTGAAGCTTTCATAATTTGACAAGAGTGACAAGCTTTAACAAACTTAATAACATCCTGTTGCATCTGCGGCCAAAAGTATGTTGCTGATAACAGACGATATGTCTTGTTAATTCCAGGATGAGCTGCAAAGGGTACTTCATGATGCTCTTGAATAAGGAGTTTCCGCAAAGATGCATTGTGAGGAACACAAATGCGATCTAAGTAATAAAGTAAATCATCTGCAATTATATATGCGGCAAACATATTCATTTCTGCAACAGTAGGATGAAGAGATTTGAGAGCTCGAAAGACATCTCCAAAGTCTCTATCTGTCAAATACTCATGTTTAAAACATGCAGGAATCTCCATCTGCACATTTGAGATAGCAAAGTTCGTAGCTCGAGGCATGCGGCTCAAAGCATCTGCTACCACATTCTGTAATCCAGGAACATAGAGTATCGCCATGTGAAAATTTG
This sequence comes from Cibotium barometz, assembly GCF_041138505.1. Lineage (NCBI taxonomy): Eukaryota > Viridiplantae > Streptophyta > Polypodiopsida > Cyatheales > Cibotiaceae > Cibotium > Cibotium barometz. The sequence goes on from NC_141052.1 coordinate 36,591,827, forward strand.
CCAAAAATTCAACTCATCGTCCTTGACGAGGATTCATCACTGGCTGAGTAAAGATGTAGGTCAAAGACTGATGATCTGTCTTAACCACTGAATCTGCACCAAGAAGATAATGCTTCCACGTTCTATAAGCATGAACAATTGCCAAAAATTCCTTGTCATAAACGGGATATCGCGTTTGAATAGCCGAAAATTTATGACTATCAAAAGCAATAACACAATCATTCTGCATAAGAACGCCTCCAAATGCTCTATCCGAAGCATCTGTCATGACGTCAAACGGCTGAGTTGGATCCGCAATAGCCAAAACAGGCGTAGTTGTCAACGCATGCTTAAGATCAGCCTCAAGTGACCAGTGCAATTTATCTAACTTTGTAAGGGCCGTCAAAGGAGCAGCAATATCTGAGAACTTGTGAACCTTGGTGTGGTAAAAATTTGCTAATCCCAAGAAAGATCGCACATCTGAAATTGTAAGTGGCAAAGGCCAATCAACAATGACCTTTATCTTCTTAGGATCAACTGCAATACCATGTCCAAAGATGATGTGTCCAAGATATTCCACATGATCTTTGAAAAACTGACTCTTCTTCTTGTTGATGTACAAGACATTCGTACGGAGTACGTCGAAGACAATCTGCAAATGCTGCTTGTGATCTGCTAAAGTCTTACTGAAGACCAAAATGTCATCCAGATAAACGATGATAAACTTATCCAAGTAAGGACCAAAGATGTCATTCATCAAAGTCATGAAAGTAGCTAGGGCATTGGTTAACCCAAAAGGAATGACCAAAAATTCATAATGTCCATACTTTGTTGTGAAAGCTGTCTTATACTCATCTCCAATTCGAATCCTGATTTGATGATAGCCTGACTTCAGATCAATCTTCGAAAATACCTTCGCACCAAGCAACTGATCAAAGAGCTCATCGATGCGAGGCAAGGGAAACTTATTCTTGATTGTCTGCTTATTAAGGGCACGATAATCAATGCAAAGTCGCATAGATCCATCCTTCTTCTTGACCAATAAAACTGGAGCACCAAAAGGACTTTTGCTTGGACGTATATGACCTTTATCTAACAACTCTGCCAATTGTCTCTGAATTTCTTGAGACTCTGAATAAGAAACTCGATAAGGAGCTCGAACTGGCGGTGGTTGTCCAAGAATTAGATCAATCGTATGATCTACAGAACGTCGAGGAGGCAATGTCGTTGGCAGCTCGTCGGGAAATAAATCCATATAAGGTTGAAAGAAGGGCTGCTGTAAATAAGAAATATCTGATGGCGAGGATTCCGATTGGTCAATTGTATTGTCTTCTGCTTCTCGCAACATAACTAAAGCAGAAGTGCTGTCGCGTTTACGCACTAAGCGTTTGACTTGCATAGCAGAAACCACAGTAATCGGCTTAGAATTAAACAGACCTCGTAATTCCATTTCTCGATGATTATGATAAAGTCGAATGGAATGATCTCGAAAGCTGATCAAAGGATCATACTCATATAACCAAGACTGTCCAAGGATCATGTCATAGTGTGACAAAGACATAATAGAGAAATTCAGCTGATCCTGATAGTCCTGAATCTGAAAATGCAATTGCTGAATCCGTTTGCTGCAATGCAAGAAAGAACCATCTGTAAGTTCCACTTGGAAAACTTCCGCACTCTGCTGAGTAGGTAATCGCAACTTGCTGACGAGAGTAGTTCCCACAAAATTAGTTGAGCATCCACTGTCAACAAGAACATTGATAGGATGCTGGCCAATAAATCCCAATAAGCTCAAAACTTGATGGGAAAGGTTAACAGGCACTGAAGTATGGTTGTGGGCATTCAGCATTAAAGCACTGACAACTTTAGAAACTCGCACTGCATGAACCACCTGCTTGCCTTTTTCTGGCGCAGAAGGATGATGAGGATGTCCATGTTCACCTTCTGGGCAACATTCCATGTTGGAATTATGGCGAGAATTACGCTTTGGGCACTCATACCACCTGTGTGGTCCATTGCAAATTGTGCAAAGACCTGGAGGGTTGGCTTGAGAGGTTGAAGGTGCCGATGTAGAGGCTTGCTGACCTGCTGAGGTATCGCGGCGAAAATTGCGGCGATTGTTGGGTCGGCGACCTTGCCAGTTGCGTCCTCGATTCCGATTGTTGTTGTTGGAAGAGGATCCTGTTTGTGAGGCTGCTGCCTGACCTGAAAATCTAGGCCGAAAGGGCTGTTGCCGAGTAGATTGCTGACCAGAGGATTGGGAATATTGAGACTCAGGTTGAGATAAATTTCCTCTGTGATTGTGCTGGGAGAAACGAGCATTGTTTGAGGACCGATTGCCAAAGAAGGATGTCCTAGGTTGTCGTCGTAGATCTCCAAGGCGCTCTACGTAGGCAATGGCAGCATCTATGGTGAGAGGGTTAAACTTCTGCACATCTTCCTGTAAGTTGGGTTCAAGCCCATCGATGAAGCTGTGTAGCTTGTCAGCGGGGCTGAGGCTCTCAATTTCCAGAGTTAAACGTTGGAACTCTGTGATATACGCGGCTGAGGATCCTGTTTGCCTCAGGCAGCGGAGAGCAGACCGGGCATGGTAGTCCGCACTGGCAGGTTCAAAGGCCCTGTGGAGGGCGCGCCGGAATTTATCCCAAGGAGGAGTGTGCTTACCATCTGCAACACGTCGTTGCCACCATAGAAGTGCTGTATCCTTGAGTAGTGAACTGGCTAAAGCCACCTTCTTGCTTTCGACCAAATCGGTATTGGTCAAATATACCTCCATTTTGAATATCCATTGGTCAAGCACGCGCTTGTCGCGGCGACCATTATAAGGGGCAGGCAGTTTGACATCGAGTTTCTTTTTTTGTGTAGCATTAAATATTTTATAAAGAAGTTGGAGTTCTGCATTGTTTACCTCGGCAGTTGGATCTGGTTTATCTTCATTTTCTGCTACCGAAGTCTCTGAAGAAGATGGTTGTGGATCACTGGCTGGTGTGCGCGCTGGATGGGGCCGCTGCAATTGGTCGAGTCGTCTGCTGATGGTAGAGAGACTTGTCGAAAAAGTCTGCTGAAGTGTCTCCATCTGCTCGCGTAATGATGTAATGGCCTGCATTTGCTCGTCTTGTTGTTGGCCCTCTTCCTCTGAGATAGATGGCATGTTGGATCTGCTAGAGTGAGTAGCGCGGAGAAGCTGGTGAAATATGTGGTACTGCCGGAGGAGAGAGTGACAGTGAATCGTCTCCCGATTCTGCTAAGAAATTGGAGCCTAACTCCGAAGGCTCGAAGTCTTCCACCTCGTCGAGAGAAGGTGTCTCTGCAGGGGTTAAGGGAGTGTAATCTGGCACAATGAGCTCGCTGTATACTCGAACCAAGGGCTGAAGCGAGATGATCCGGTTTACTGCATCCACACGGCACTCGTCCAGGAAATATGCAAGATGTGGGTACCGTCCCAAAATAAACTCGTAATGAGCAAGATGGTGTGCTGGACACGTCAAGTAAATATGCCAGATCACCCACGCCTGGAACTGAGTGGCGTGGCGGTGACTGACGTATAATAAAAAGTCCAGGGGACCTGGTACATGAACTGGAGCCGGAACAGGTTCTGCAACAGGTTCGGGTAATGGGGCGGGCTCCGGTGTGGGTGTATCGGGTATAATAATTATTTCCGGGGCTGGGCGAGGATTTTCGGGCAATATAGCTTCCGGGACCTCGTCTATGTACGAGATGTAAGGCGCGGGCTGATTGCTGTTGGGTTCCATTGGACGCCTGGTTGAGAAGGGGAATGTGTGCCAGAGTGAAGAGAAGTCCCTGGCGTGGCAGCGTGGGAGAGGAGCGCACCTTCCCTGGAACAGCGTGCGAGGGGAGCGAATGGGCTGGCCGGCGAACTAATTCGTTGCGCTGGCCCCATATTCGCTTTTGTTGTTGTTGTTTTTTTTTGGACATATCAAAAGAGTACGTGGGTTAATAAAAAGGGCCGCCCAAGATTAATGGGCTGGCCGGATGGGAAGGTCGTCGTGTATTAAAAACCCATGAAGGGCTGCGCTGGCTGAATCGTAGCGCTTATTGCACCAGCGGCCAATAGTGAAGAGGTGCCATCGCTTGGGGAAGGAGTGCCACCAAGGTGAAGGGGTACCTGCCGGCTGACTTGATGACCGTTCGTGTGAAGGGATGCGAACCCATGCACGAAAGGGCACAACCCGATGAAGAGGCACACGAAGGGCTACCAGCAGGAAATCTCTGCACACTCACCGGGTACGCCACACACAGATCTGTGCATCTGTCTTCTATATGTGAATCGAGAAAGAAGGTTTAGGTTACCTCATACTTGTAGATGTAGGTTCCATCTTTCTTCTGCTTCCATACAACACCGGGTAGGGGAGTAGAGCGGAGAGGGTGAGAGGCTCACAACTGTAGGCCTAGGAAAAAATTTTGCTCTGATACCACTGTGAGGATTACTGTTATTACTTAGTATTTCATCCACTATCTGTGTATTTTAAGACTGAAACTGAAAGTAGACTTGAACACAGATGTTTGATTGATTGATTGAAAGTGTGATACAACAGGCTCCTTATATAGGAGTTCAAGAGACACGAATGAAAAGACACATCCCATGACCAATAGTCATGACTCTAGGCGAAGGGACACATCCTTTGGACGAATAGCTGCAACCATTGGGTGAAGAGTTGCAACCCTAGAGCGAAGGGGTGTGACCAGTCGTCGAAGGAGTGTGGCTCTTGATGAACAGGCATGTCTCTAGAGCGAATAGTCGTGACCATCCAAGTGTAGGGGTCCTCTGTAATCATGTCACTTTAGTATCTGTAATCATAAGGAGACTGTGTATAATGAACTAAGTCACAATCGTGACAGTAGCGGGGGCATTGGTAAGACCAAAAGGCATCACCAAATACTCATAGAGTCCAAAAGTAGTCCTGAATATTCGCTGGAATAATCCTGACTTGATGGTAACCACTCTTCAAGTCAATCCTGCTAAAGATAGTGGCTCCATCCAATCTATCCAGGATATGGTCAATCCTGGAAGCTTGTTCTTCACAGTAATCTTGTTAAGAGCCTTGTAATCAATACACATTCGCTAAGAACTATCCTTTTTCTGAACCAATAAGACTAGGGAGCAAAAAGATCATGAGCTAGGTCTAATCAAACCCTTTTCCAATAGCTCGGTCATTTGCTTCATAATCTCCTCTTGTGGAGCTTCTTGGCATGATGTCAATCTAATGGTCTTCCAATCTCGATGTTTCTTGCTTTGGCTTGACAGGACAATTTGCAACTCTTGCTCCGTCTCGTATCCCAGAGCTGGCCCTGACGAAGTCAACCAAGCAGCGACTCCCCACGTATACATGCCCTCTAGAGAGAGGGGGGCCAAAATGCGCAGCATCCTCAGCCAAATCTGCTGCGCCTGTGGACAGTCCCATAGGCAATGTCTCTGTGTCTCCAATGGGTGGCCGCATCGGACGCAGGCCAACGGAAGGCCACTGTAGACAAGCCAGGTGCCAACTGCAGAGCCCCTACGGGCAACCAGCCACTGGAAAGCCGAGATCCTGCGTGCCTGTCGGCTAGCCCAGAGCCTGGTCCAAAAATCCTCCAGGAACTCCTGTGAGAGTCCCTGTAGCCACCAATGCTCCGATGCAGCCAAAGGCGACTCCGCCTCCACTCTCTGAAGTCTACCCTCATCCTGTATCTCATAGTAGAGGCATCTATCATCCTCAGTGCAAGCTTTGACAGCAATCAGGATCTCCAACTGTGTAAAGGCTCCCATCCACCGTGGGGCCGCTGGCTTGAAAGGCGTGAACCACTCCTCAGTGAGTGCCTCCTGAATGTCATCCCTCATAATCAGCCCCCCTCTGAAGTGACTCAGCCTCTCCGCCTGGATCTCCTCCGGGAGACTGCAAAAGGCCTGCCAATCTCCAAAACTGCGTGCTGGGCCTGCCGCCAATGGTCCCCAGGCTAGACGAGCCCGAGAACCCAGCATATGACCCTGCTCTGCGTACCACGGGGCTCCAGATGAGCGGCTGTCTAGCCCGCTCCTCATCACAAGTGGGAGGTCTCTGAGAAAGCCCCGGTCTCAGCAACTCCCAAGCTCGCAGGATGCTCAAGGCAAATGTGTCCTCCCATCCTCTACTAAGGCCTGTCCTCCTCATCTCTATGAAGATCCACCGTATCTCTGGTGCCCAAGTGCCCCCTGCTGGGGGAGCTCTAGCCTGCAGCCCTGTTGAAAAAGAAGCTCCTTCCAAGGCTCAGCGCCTGGAAGCAGCCCCCGAACAATAAGCTTCCCCAACAAGGCTCTACTCTGATCAGCTGGATCTATAATGCCCAAGCCCCCCTGGGCCAGCGGAAGAGTAATAACTGCCCAAGCAACCTTAGCCCGGGCCGGCTGACCATCCCGCCTAGACCAAAGAAAGTTCCTGATCAGCCTCTGTACCTGGCTGATGCAAGAGCTCGAGAAAATCCAGCAAGACATGATGTACCACATAGTTGCTAAAAGCACCTGATTTGTCACCACCACCCTCCCAGCCAAGGATAACCGAGCTGTACTCCAATATAAAAGCTTCTTCCGAATGCTCAGAAGAAGTGGGGCGATCTGCTGCTCAGGTGACAAATCAAGTCCAATCTGGCATCCCCGATACCGCACTGCTGTGCCAGGAGGAATCCATCTAAAACCCGGGTCTGGGCTCCATGCCGGAGCGGGAGCGCTACTGATCCAAAAAGCCACTCTCTTGCGCCAATTGATCAATGCTCCCGAAGCCACACCAAAAACCTGTTGCGACTGCTCTGCCCTCTGTAGATTGGCCTCCTAGCCATGCAGAAACAATCCCGTGTCATCAGCAAACTCAGAATCGAGCAGGTCCTCACCTTGGACTGGAAGCTGGAGTCCTCTCAAACCAACCTCTGCTGTCAGATACATGCTCATAGCCTCTGCAAAGAAAAGAAAAAGGAACGGGGCAAGAGGGCATCCCTGACGGACTGATCTGGTCAACTCAAAACTCAACCTCCGTCCTCCTGCCATCAACACCTGGCTACGAGCTGTGGAATATAGAGCCGCCACTCCTCAAATCCAGTCTGGCTCAAAACCCAAGCGAAGCATAGTGCCCTCTAGAAAACCCCAATCGACTCTATCGTATGCCTTCTCAAAATCGAGAAGCATCACGACCAAGTCCTCACCGAGAAATCTAGCTCGGGCCGTCGCCTCCCAGAAGGTGAAAATGTTGTCAAGGATACTGCGCTCCTTGACGAATCCTGTCTGGGTAGCATGAATCAACTCCCCAAGGAAGGGTTGGATCCTCAAACTCAAGGCCTTTGCTAGGACCTTGCAGACAGTATTGAGGATCGTAATAGGCCTCCAATGCCGAATATCATCTGACACTCCCTCCCCCTTGGGGATAAGAAAGATCAAGCCCTCTGAAAAACTCTGTGGCATCACCCCAGTGTCCAAAACATACTGAAAGCCCCTGCGGAGGCCTGGCCCCAAAAGGTCCCAATAGCACATAAAAAAGGCAGGCGTCAATCCATCCTCCCCAGGGCAACTATGACGCGGAAGGACCCTCAAAGCCTCAACAAGCTCATCCTCTGAAAGGGGCTCACCCAAAACTGTGCGCATACGATCTGTGACCCTCCTCTGCACATGGGCCCACACAGTCTGTGTGCAAGCATCACGTGCCTCCGTGGCTGGCTCCGCTGAAAGCAGGTCTCTATAGAACTCAGTGGCAATACCTCTAATCTCCCCGCGCCTAGTGGCTAACGATCCATCCTGTCTCCTGAGCTGGCGTACTCCTGCTCGAGCATGGCGAGGTCCGGTGATCTCAAAAAACTCCCCAGTCACTCTATCACCAAGCTGCGTCCACTGAGAGGCCTGGCGATGATAGTAGAACTCGTGTCTCTGCTTCTCTGCCTCTCTAACCTCCTGGCGTGCCTGGCTCAGCTGGGACGCCACCCACTCACATGTAGGCAGCTGCTCCTAAAGACGCTGGAGCAAAGCAAGGCTACATCTCAAGCGACGCTCCCGCTCTCGTGTCTCTCCCAGCCGTGTCAAGGCTGTAGCGTGCAAAAAAGAGCTGAGCTCGATGAGTCCCTGGGCACACTGGCCTACTGCATCCAGGTCAGAGCTCTGGCTATCATGCCATATCCTCTCAATGTCCTCAAAAAGACTGGGATCTGTAAGTATCCTCTCTGGGATCCTCAACTGCAAGCTGGTCTCCCGTGTCCTCCCTCAAGTGTCAAAATAACTGGCGCATGATCTGAAAAAGAGGTGCCAGCGAGAATGCCAACGGAGCCACCACGCTCCGCGAACCTGTCGCTCACATAGAAGCGATCAATCCGTGATAGATTAGTCCCTCCCTGCCAGCGATCCGGACCGAGAAAAACTAAGACTGTCCTGAGAACGGGAGAAAGCCCCATGCATCAGTGATCCGCAGTGTCATACAAAATCGCTCCCAAGCTGCAAGCTCCGTGCCATGCACTGTAACATGACTGCCTTCCACCCTATCGGCCGGGTCCTCAAGCATGTTGAAGTCTCCCCCGACACACCAATGTGCGGCCTCGGGCAATGCATCTGTAACAAGGGTCCAGAACTCTGCTCTGGCACTAGCATGGTTGGGCGCATAGACATTGAGCACACCAAAGTGCTCATCGTGCATCCTCAGAATAACATACTGCGCTCTACCAGGCACAATGACCCCGCGATCCACAATGGCCTGCCGTCCGCCATACATCCGCAATGACCATACATACTCCTCCCTGCCCACCCAAGGGGCCAAAACCTGCAGACTAAAATGTGTCCCATCTACCAGGCATCACCGAACCATATCTTCGAATCCTGCTCTCACTCAAATGGTGCTCCTGCATCATCACAATATCAATACTGCCCCCAACCAGGCATCTCTGAAGCTCCTGCCTCAAGCAACCACAATAGCGTACATAGTGTGCGCCGCCAAGGCCCTGTACATTCCATGAGATGATCCTCATGGATGACCTGCTGAGGTGGAGGCTGTCTCAGCCATACGGCGGGCCTTCGCAAGCCGCTTGAATGGAGAGTAATCCCCATCCGAGGGGCTACGAATCTGCCCACCCGGTGTGCTGCAAGAGTCTCGGACCAGGCGCCAGTGGCTGTGTCCCATAGCGACTGCCTCCCACTCGGAGAGAGAAACCTCATGTATGCATACATAGCCAGGGTCTCATGCTAGGTCTACCACTATGCGAACCACCAAATGTTGATTACCGAAGGCATCCGCACTCCCGGTATCAAAGAAATGTGCCAACTCCGAGAGTCGGCCTATCACGTCTGTCATCTCCAAATCGCTCACATGGTGAGAAAACTCAACTGCCTGAGTCTTCAAAATACTAAGAGCGAGATCCAGAGTACACTCCCCGTCGCTAGTGCCGCACAGAGGGAAGGAGAAGGCCACCGCTGAATCAAGTGCCTCCTCCCCTCGGGCCGGAGGTATCACCACATGAACTCTGATGGGTGCTGGCTCATGGGGGCTTTCCGCTCCAAAAAGGCGTGTAAAGGAGTAGTCGAAAGCCTCCGAGCGCTGTCTAGTGTCGAGACTACACAGCCGACTACGGATAGAGGATATCCGTGAAGCACGAATCGGCATGGCAGGTCTCCTCTGCGGTGCTCGAGCAAGGTCGGTGCTCAGTGCCCGCCGGACTGCAGGTGAGCGCCAGGGTACTGCCAGTGCCTCCCGGGGAGCTGAGGCGAGCGGAGGGGGAGGAGGGGGGGGAGAAGGGGGTGGGGAAGGAGCCACTGAAAAAGCGGGAGCGGGAACGGGAGGAGGCGAATGTGGAAGCGAGGCGGGAGGGAGGGACGGGGGGGGGGGGGGGGTGGGGGCGAAGGGGGGGGTGCTGGCATCTCCTGATCCTCGGTCTGCGCTGGGGTCTCCTCCTCGAGGGGAGCAAAGCTATTCCTCACTGGAACGCAGTGATGCTGAGGCTATGACTACTGCAGCGTCGGTCTCTGGGCATGCTGATGTGGCTGTCTCCCTCGACGGCGCCCCTGTCCAGGCTGTCAATCCGAGGTCTCTGTGGGCTGAGCAGGTGTCCCGGAGGCTGCATGCTGAGCCGCATCTGTGGGCGGGCCATCGGGGGTCTGCCGGGTGCGATAGGCAGGCAGAGGGTGCTGCGCAGGTGCCGGGCGCGCCACGCACAGGTGGAGGGCGCGAAGTGGGCAGGGGGGCGCGGGCAATGAAGCAGCGCCTAGCAGAGGGCAAATGGTAGCTACAACATTGGGAAAATACTATTTGGTTATGTGCACGGCAAGATTCCTGGCTGCCCATACACAAGCAGATTGATTGCTGACTGGAAAGAAGCAGTTCAATATCTGCATTTTTCTGGGAGCGGACAGCCTACGCACAGAGCAATGCTAGGAGCCTGAGGAAGGGCGGGTGCTACAGGTTGGTAGAGGGCGCTGTGCAAGTGCCAGGAGTGCTGCACACGGGCAGAGGGCAGCGAAGCAGCGTCAGGCAGAGGGCAAATGGTAGCTACAACATTGGGATATACTATTTGGATATGTGCACGGCAGATTCCTGGCTGCCCATACGGAAGGAGATTGATAGCTGATTGGAAAGAAATGGTTCAATATCTACATTTTTCTAGATCTCCACAGATAGGGAATTCATTGAGGCACGAAAATATACATTGGAGTCGAGCTTTTGCTGCTCCGTTAGCGATTACAACACATGGACCATCTTATTTCTTGTCTATTAAAGAAATATGTACTATGCAAGATGTCGTATTCCCTGAGGGGTGTGTTTTTCCCACAGGCTCAAAGAAGATGGGGTTTGGAAATACATTATAGACTTTCATGGTAGCCCTTTGAGAATGTGTTACAAGACCTTCAACACAGTAGACGGGAAGATTGTAAACCACAAAGACAGGAGACACTTATTTCAGTAAAGTTCTCTTTCTCACAAATCACAGTAGCAAGAGTCTAGAGATTGATCATTCCACAGCCTTGGTTCTCGGAGCATGCAAACATGTTATGGCATATGAATAAGTGGCAAAATGGTGGAAACAAACTTATGCAGAAAGTATGGAAAAGGAAACTGCCATTAAAACAAGTATTCTTTTTGAGATGTATTCATGGTTGTCACGGTACGAAAATACGATACCGTACGATACGACACCGTACGGAATTTTCGGTACAATATGAAATTTTCGGATATCATGCGATAAAATACGGTTTTTATTTTTTACACTTACAAGCTATGGAGCTTCAAGCTTGAATGTGAGGGAAGGTTGGGAGGGGAGGAGTCTACAGTGCTTGAGAAACCAGTACATGGATATGTGTCTCTTCCGGTTGGATCTCCCGATTGTCTCCAAAAAAGAACCTGGATGGGTAATGCAATACCAAAGGTCTCCCAGTGTAGCGTTTATGACTAAGGGACCGTCCTTGCACAAATACGAGGAGTGCATCTAGGGTGATAAGTTTAGGGACTCCTCTCTAGATCAAAATGACCATGTCCAAATGTTCTCCTTCGTGCATAACTTGAGAATCTAATTGTCTAGCCTACCTATACCAGGGATCCCCAAGTGATGTAGCAAGATTCTCTCATCCTACGTCTACCTCGCCAGATTTTTTAGGTCTCTCCACAACCCCATATGGAATATGAGTGGACACGAAAGTTGCGAAGTATTGCGAGCATTTGGGATCTTCGTAAAGCAGGGTTTCTATTTTTTTTTTTGCATTTGGAATTTTTTTTTTCAAGGAAAAAAAATTGGGGGGGGGGGGGGAACCCAACTCGTACCGTACGATATCGTACGAATTCGTACGGTATCGTACGAATTCGTACGGTATCGTACCGTACGACTCGTACGTACGAACTTGTTCGTACGCGTACGAGAAACAACTATGGATGTATTGTAGGAGTACTCCCTGTTGGTAAAACTGTAACTTCTAGGGGGTTTCGCAAAACACTTGACCATTAATGCAATTAAACACTTAAACCATGGCCATGGCCTTAACACATATCCATCATCACTTTGCATAAAACATAAAAGCTGGACAAAACATCCACAAATGCTGAAAATGGAGCTTGCACATGTGACACCGCATAGAGGTCAGAATGGACTGCACCCTCCCGCGCCACCCCCTCCCACCCCCTCCCCCCTTGGAGTATTTTATTACACAAGGAGAAAATATCATGTACAAGCTTTGAGGGCATTACCTCCCCATGGGAGATGCCATATTATCTCTCATTGGACCATACACACGAGCTATCATCAAAAGAATCCCCTATATACCATGAATGTGTTTAAACCACCTCTTTCCATGAGGGAACTGATCTTCCCCATCACCACGGATCTTCAAGATGCCATATGTGAGAAAAACTCAGCTGAAGCAAATAATATACCATATACATCACCATGAACAAGTCGGGCAGCACCATGGGCAACCAACACAAGTCAGGGTAGCACCAATAGAGCTGGTACAGCAGTTACAGAATCTGAAACAGTAGCTACAGCCCTCCACTCAGCCGGTACAGCATGTACATTGGCTGGTACAGAATCTGAAAACAGCCGGTACAGCCCTCCACTCAGCCAGTACAATAGGTACAATGGCTAGTACAGTAGGTACAAGGGCTGGTACAACAAGTACAAGGGTTGGTACAACAAGCACAGTGGCTAGAAATCATAATAGAATGATTAAATAACCTTGCCTTTAGTATTTCTTCGTGATGGAAGCCTCCAAAACAGTCCCCAACAGCGGGTATACTTCATGGGCAGCCTTCAAGAGAGAGAAAAAGAGAGTAGCCATCATTAGGGCAGCCTCTGTAACGGTGGTAGAGGCTAGTGTGCAACAAGAGAGCCTCCCTAAATAAAGAGAGAGGGCTCCAATTTGTAGATTTGGGCCTCCCATGAGCTAAAATGGCAAGAGAAGGCTATAATGACAAGTGGAGAGACACATAATAGCTGAAGTGACAAGTGTGAGGCCTTTTGTCTCACTTTGATCCACTTTCTGACAAGTGTGAGGCCACTTATCTCACTTTGATTCACTTTCTTTCCACATTTCCCAATCTAAGAGATGGGTTCTCCCATAATCTTTACCTCTAAAAATATCCCAACTAGTAGCCCATTTGTCATAGGTACTTTGGCAACTCTTGGTATCTGCTCTATTCCTGTTGTAATGATGCGAACAGAATTTCCATTGGAGTCAGGCCAAAAATAGCAACTCTCCTAAATTTTAGGAGTGTGATCCTTCGTATCCCATGATAATCCCCCATTCCTAAAGCTTGTAGTTCCTAAATGTTTAGACATCCTTGAGTCCACCAGACCCCTTTCATATTGGGAAATGTCCTGGCTGGTGACAAAAACTTTGGCAAAAAGAAAGATTACTACTACTCAATGCCCGAGGTGCTCATCCTCTAATGAGACCATCCAACACTTGCTATGGCACTGTATTGACACCCAAGATTTCTTGCATAGTTTACGTGCTTGACTGCCAGATTTCCTGGTACACATTTCTCCAATAACTTTTGGATCTTTGGCAGATATGAGAGTAGGCTAGCACGAATGACTCCTTTTTTGGAATGGACAAGATTTTGGGCTCTGTGGTCACTTTGGATTGCACTTAATCGACTGGCTTTCGAGTCACCCTCGATTGATAAGTATTACTACTTCCGTCAATCATTGCTCCAATCCTTATGTGATGGCCATCAGCTCCAACAGCTAGATTAGATACATATAGATTTTTTTTCCCACTGTTTTTAGTTTTGTGAATTAATGAAAAACACTCAAATGAGAGTGCTTCTCTCTGTACAGTAAAGTAATAGAACAGTGAGTAAGTCATAGAACAATGGTCTTTAAAAAAAAAGAGTGTGTGTATTTATGCATATATATTATGCAGATAATGTATGTATGCATGCATGTAATGTATGTATATATGAGAATGAGACCCAGTTTGCCTGGAATTTCTAGTTACCATTCTAAGGTCTTACCTGGCCTATGCACTGCATCAGATTACAGTTGTTTGGAGGTTCTACTCTTGTGGCGTGACAACTACACGAGCATAAACCAGGAGCTTTTTCAAGGATATCACAAAGGAAACCCAAGTAGCATGATCAATGAGATATCTGCAGGTTTCAACCTTAGCGACCACTGCAAACACTAATTGTTAATTTCTTCTTCTGAACCCTATTGTTTTGTATTGAACAGCATTTGATTTTGGAAACACGTCCCCAGCAAAGCTTGATGTAACAATTTGGTATAATGATACCCTGAGGAATCCCTCCGGAAACAAACCGCCTGGGCTGGTTCGATTGCCTCGATCCATGAACCTGGTAGGCTCTTAAACTGTGTATTTTGATTTTTCAAATAAATTAGCCTTTATAACACTAATAAGGATGTTTATTTGAGTGAAATAAGTCACTATGTATTTTGTATCCTGAGTATATCACTAGGAGATTCTCTAGCTTCTGCCAGGTCCTTCCTATGTATGGATTTTTTTACGAGGTGATGTCTATGCAGTAAAATAAACCCATTTGTGTACAGGGTTTTCATTGGTTTTCCTTTAATGTAGTGCATGGCTTTATGTGCCTAGACTGCAACTTTACAGAGAGTTATAGACTCCTACAGCTGAACATTGCAAGAGTTTTATTGAAAGACAAGGCCAAAAATTTGCACACAAATACTGGCTGCTATAGGGGAGTCCTGGTGAAAAAAGAAGGCAAGTTTGCGAGAGGAGCACACCTCCATTTGTTTTGATACTGTCTCTGTTGGGGAGAGTGATGAATCTGGTCTTGTGCAATGGCTTGGGAATAGGACATAAAGTGCCCATGCAAGGGCCTGCTATGCACTCAATCGTGAAGTTCTCTCTTGTTTTTTCAAGGTTACAGTATCATTAGTGTGCTAGAGGAGTGACTTCAGAATTCATTGACATGTTTGGCCATGCATTGCCTCCACCAGACAGGATAAGATGTGGTTTTTGTGTCTATTGCAGGTTTCCTGCCATCCACATGCCATCCTCTTGAGGAGAATATGGCGTTGGATATGAGGCAGGGTCTAAGTTGTGTAGCCAGCGGTGGATGCTCTATTTTGCATGCTGCATGACCAGTCACAGACTATATTCTCTACCCGTGCATCCTCACACAGCTTCTTACTTCTTTGTGAAATTTTCACAGTAGTTGTTCCAGGTGGTAGTATCTGTTTTATTGTTTAGGTAGCGTTTCTTTCTTCCGAGAGAGAGAGAGAGAGAGAGAGAGAGAGAGAGAGAGAGAGAGAACAGGCTATTTGGGGAGAATTTCATTGAGCATGCGTGGCTGCATGCCATCACGGTTATTGGACAGCATGGCAGGTCTCCGCATATTGACACTCGACCAATGTTGTGAAAAATAGTTTAGGTGGATATTATAAAAGGCATGCTGAGTACAGCTGTTAGAATTCATGTTCCACCAGGGGGACAGTTTAAGTATGCTTGGGTTATAAGACTGCATTGAAGCAAATGTGCTTCCAATCAAGGTGAATGAAGCACCAAAAGGGGGGACCATCTGAGGTCAAAAATGGGTGCCCACAACTTGGGGAGCTGGTCAGCCCATTTCTATCTATAGATTTGGACTAGCTCTTTTAGTAATTTGTTTACCTTTTTTCAAATCGCAGAAAACTTGAGTGCTTTGGAATGTAACCAATATGTTTTTTTTTGGACAGGTTGCTCAAGCCTTTCTACGTTTCATGAGAGGGTCAAGTGCAGAACTTCCTTTGTGGTTTATTTCAGAAATGCCTAAATCAACTACGACCTTGAGACTAGAGTTTTCATCTCTACTTGGGCCACTATTCTTTATGTGGGTGATCCAGCTGTTGTTTCCTGTAAGTATTTCCTTTTATCTACAATTTTTAAATACCCCACAGATTTCTACAATTCTAGACCATATTTGTTGAGCCTTGTTTTAGCAAGGCTCTTCCATTCTAGTTTGGTTAAACTTAGAAAGGCCTTTATGGAGGGGAGATCATAGTTGCATGCAACATAAATGGCTGGAAACTAGGAAATGGAAATGGCTAGGAAACGCCATGGCTTTAACATTATTTAGTAGATGTAATTCAAAATGGTGAAACAAGTTGAGAGAGAGAGGAGAAACTTGGGATAGATTATAATTTAAAAGTCAAAACTTAGTGGGGGAAAAATCCCTAGATGAGATTAGAAAACGGGGAAACGGAAACAGAAACGGCATTCCACAATTTTGGCTAGGTAACGGCCGTTTCTTGTTACTATGTGGGAGATGGGGACATATTGGCCTTACGTTTTTTCTTGGTCCGAGGGGGTATTGGGGGGTCAGGGCGTGTGGGTGGTGGCCACTATAAATTATGTAGATAGCATGTGGGCTCAACATAAGTTTTTTTCAAATATCTTTTTGAAGATGAATTTAGGGTTTTGTTTCAGGGAAAAAGCTGTTGGGGTCTTTCATTGGACCAAGATTCAAAGGTTACTGCTTTTTGAATGCATGTTATACATAGGATTTTTGAATAGTTACACCCCCAAGTTTGTTTTTCCCACTCAAAGTCACGCCTCTTAGTGGGTTGCAAACATTGATTTGGCATAAAAAGGTAGTACTCAAGTCCTCGTGTGGGCTCCCATTCACACAATCT
The DNA here is from genome assembly GCF_041138505.1 of Cibotium barometz. Classification (NCBI taxonomy): domain Eukaryota; kingdom Viridiplantae; phylum Streptophyta; class Polypodiopsida; order Cyatheales; family Cibotiaceae; genus Cibotium; species Cibotium barometz. Next base: position 36,608,387 of record NC_141052.1, read on the forward strand.
CACATTTGCGCATACTTGTGTGTGTGCAAACATATGTATGTAAGTCCCCACATAATAGTTAAACCCCCAAGCTTGTTTTCTCCATTCCAATAGCAAGTTCCTCCCGTTGGCGGGGTGCCAGCATATCAAGCACACCTTTGCTAGGATCATGCACACCTTTGTATACCCACATGCTCATGTCCACGTTCATGCACAAAGGGTGCTGTAACTGTGATTCGCATCCTCTGAAAGGTACCATGATTTTTGGGGTTTTTAATCATATTTCTTGGGTATTCACAATGAAAAAGACCTATTTGCCACAAAGTGCTACCCCCACATGTGTATGTAGTAAAAACCTATTATGTTTTCTGAAAAGAGGCTTTCTGGTCTAGGTCATAATACACTCGTTGTTTTTATAAGTCAGTCAACCTGTTAAAATACGGATTATCAAACATAAGTTGGCTCTTGATGGCTCCTCTTCATTCACGGAAATAAACTCATACGAGAAATTGGGTGCTGCTTGTTTTTTAGGTAATTATCTCAACTCTGGTGTATGAGAAACAACAAAAACTCAGAATAATGATGAAGATGCATGGACTTGGAGACGGGGCCTACTGGCTTATGACTTACTGCTTTTTTCTTTTACTCTCACTAATATATATGGCGTGCTTCATGATGTTTGGCTCTCTTATTGGTAAAGTATCTTAACTCCAACCATATGACATGACAGTTCACCAACAGTATAATGTTTAATAACATTAGCTATATGGCTTATTGGGGTGTAGGGGGGTGGGGACATTTGACATGGTGGAACATAAGTTTGGGGACTCTTTGCTCACAGTTCTATTCCAACCTGTCCGGCACTTGCAAGTATCACACTCTTGCAGTCTTACACACTTGCAACTAGTTATATACACTTGCAACTGAGTGTGCGCTTGTAACTTGCTGCCCAAGTGGTCCTATCTGTAGACTGTATGCCTCATGCTTTTGGACCTCAAGGCTTTTGGTCATGTGAAGTGGTGAGAGTATGCATGTGCATTTCCCTTTACATCAGAAGAGATGGATAGCTCAGTGCAAGGGATAAAATTTTCTCCTCTTTTATGAAGGACCTTAGTTTTTTTAAAAGTAAAAAAAATACATTTCCTTTGAGTAATGAGTTTATTTTGTCATTTTGTCATTTTTTGTAATTTCAAAACTTGTACGCCTTTTGTTGTTCATTTCACCCTTTTCTGTGACATGCCTTAATTATCTTGTTTGGAATATATTCACAGGCCTCAAATTTTTCAAGCTGAATTCGTATGGCATTCAAATCCTGTTCTACTTTGTGTATGTAAACTTGCAAATTGCTTTGGGATTCCTGACATCAACCTTTTTTTCAAATACAACAACTGCGACAGGTAGGAATCAAGACATTATTGGTGAGCCCCCCCACCCCATGCACGCATGCACACAAACAGTAAGCAGTAACATGTGGCATTAAATTTTGAAGCGTTAAGACAATGGTGGTCATACATTCCGGGCTACCTAATTAAATAAATATATCATGGTGTTCAATATTCTCTGTTTTTCCTTTTCAGTTGTTGGCTATCAGTACGTGTTTGGATTCGGTTTACTTGGAGCCTTTCTTTTTCAATTTTTTGTGGAGGACCATAATTTTAGCAGTACGTAAGGTTCTTCTCTATGAAGTTTTGAAATTTTTGGGATTCTTCACAAAATGCAAATTTTACTCAATGTTGTGATGCAAAACTCAAATCCCATATTTCTATAAAATTTCAAGAAGGTTTTACAGCTAATGAAATGGTCCTATCGTCCATGCCTTAAAACCAAGATTATCGGGATCAACATTCCATAGCCCTGCCTCATGCTTTGGGGTATACTAGTTTCCCGAATCTCAAGAAGCACATGGCCTAGAGTCACGTGGTTCAAGCCATGATCAAAGGGATTTTCAGCTAAGTCAATGGGTTTCCCCACTCATAACAGTGAGAACTTCTGGCGCAAAAAACCAGACTACTATTCATGGCCGTGAATATCTTGAGATATTCACATCTGAAAATAGTCATCATTTTGAGGCACAATTATGCTAGAATGATTCACTTATAGAAAAGAAGATGTGATCAATGTGAAAACTATCATTCTTGAACATTTTTCCTGACATAAAAAACCAGATTGGTTTTTCACGGCATGAATATCTTGAGATATTCACATCGATTAAATGTTGTTAATTTATGATTCTAACTAGATGTAGGTTTTCTTGAGGCCCAGTGGAAGCCTGTGATCACCTCAGGTGAGATTTGAAGCACTTTTTTAGGCGTGAAAAACTTGAGATATTCACGATCGTGAGTATCTGCTGGTTTTTCACGTCGAAAAAATAAATCTCTGAGCTTATTTTCTGAAGTATGGGATCATTGTGAAGACCTTGATATGATTTAAAGTGCCGTTGAGCCATTGTTTCTGGTCCTTTATTATTTTCCTGACTTTTGAGAAGTACTAAGCATGATTTATGATTCTTTTTGAGTGGCTTATCTAGGCGTGGAAAACCTAGAATACTCACGGTGTGATTATCTTATGAAATTCACGCGTGAACATTCATACCTGTTTTGTGCATGCTGCCTTTCATGGGTGTTAGGGCCCTTTCTTATGCCTGCTGCTAAGCTTCAAGGGCGTCTGTGCTCTGAGAGTGGGTTGGCAAATAGTTTGAATTGTACCATTGAGCATTTTGTTGATTTCATTGTGGCTGGAGTAATTGCTGAAGTTGAAGATTTAGCTCTTCAGATATTGATGCATTCGATGATGTTATTTTTTGCATCTCCTTGTTGTTCATAGCGCAAGCAGGTTCTTGTGGGTTCTCCGTTTTCGGAAGAGGGTTCTTGGAGTCTGCTTGTTGTGGCTTTGGTTGCCACACCTTTCGAGACGTAGGTGTGTTTCTTCTTGGCATAGAGGTTGGTGGCGAGGCTATTCTTTCTTTGATGGCCTTGGGCACCTAGATGGTGGAATAACCATTATACATACCCTTAAGTAATGAGTAGGCATGTAGGCACCCATTTTTGATCTTACGATGTGGGGGTTGGTGTCTTTGTTGATGAGGTTGTTTTCTTTATGCAAGTTGATAGGATCTTGTGGATTTCTTGGGGATCCACACATTTTCATTACCTTCATACAATCCTTGTGTTTGCAATAATTTCTTGGGAACCCATAATTGATGAGTTGGAAGAAGTTCTTATAGGGATCTTTTGGGTTTTTGCTGTAGAAGAGATTGACGAGTACTTTGCTTTCTAGGCTTTTGAGATTTGCGATGTGTGCATTGCCTTTGTTAGCGAGGTAGCTAAATCGGATTGCCACCCTCATAGTAGCCTTGCGCTATTAATAGTTCCTTCTCCACCCACCTTTTGATACAATGAAGATATCTTGACATTTCCTTATGCGGTGGATGTATCTTCTTTTGTGGAACTGAAGTTTTGGTACCTTTCTTAGCATCTCCTCTTGCAAAGGAGTAGTGATATTTTTTGGTTTGGGCAGCATGGATGATGATGCTTGGGTCTTCATATGAGAGGCTGCCGATGGCGAGGTCATTTGGATGGATTTACCTTTGTAAGCAGCAGTGATGACCTTCGGTGTCGTCCTCGTTGATGGTTTAGGTTTGTTTTCAAGAGAGGCTGTCGATGACGAGATTTTTGTGATAGAAGCCTTTGACTCCTTTGGCAAGGTTGGTTGAGGGCCTTCAAAGTAGAGGTTTTCATGAGGTACTGCTGATGTAGAGGGTAGGTCTGTATTATCAATGGCAATCGTCGTTGGAGAGACTATTTGCTTGGGCAGAGGATCTATTGATGTTGAAGGTTGTGGAGGGTTACCCTTGCCAGAGTAAGCTCCAAGCTGTGTTGGTTGATGATGACTTGGTATAGGCTATCGACTGCGAGGTTGTGAAATTAGAGGTGGAGGCTTGTTCTTTTGATGGTGAGGATGGAGCGGAAGGAACAGAGGTTTTATCAAGAAGGGCCTCCGATGGAGAAGGTAGGTTTTTAGGTGGAGGAGCTTTGTGGGAGGGGCCTTGTAGCCTTTTACATGCAGTATCATAAAGATCCTTTAGTGTCAGATTCTCCCTGTCACAAAGTGGCATCACTATCTTCGTGTTGTGGGTCTTCAAGGTGATCGTATTGCTAATGAAACATAGTTTTGCATTGGTATCAATAATCCATTGTTGTTCGAGAACTAAGTTTGCTTCCAATACAAACTCAATCACTAAAAATTTGCAATCAAGGAGGTTAGTTTACATGTAAATTGTATGTTCAAAGTACCGTGGACATGGCATCTTTACGTTATGTGTAAAAGAAATTCATACAGGATGAGCTTGTAGTGCAGGTTGACCTAATAATTCCCATAGTTCAAGGGTTATGAGATTATGTTCATGCCATGGATAAAGTTGGGCTTGCATTGGGTTGATACTTCCAAAGGCTTTAAATCCTACATCAAATTTGGGAAGATTTGAAATAGGGTCAAGTCTAGGTGCTTGGGTTTCAAGCTCCATGGGTTTAGGTTGTGAAGGTTCCCTACTTGGCAATGGCTCTTCTTCTCGTAAGAGCATTGTGAATGTATTCTAAGTTGACAATTTTCATTGATTGGTCAATAGAGTACTGAGAACTACTTATCCAAGTGCCACCCAAGATGATTTCATCAAGGTCTTCAAGAGTAACCTCGAATTTCCATTCCATGTCAACGCCCTTAAGGAGAAGAGTGAAATAACCCTGTATTTCCATGTATTGCCTAGTAGCATCTATCAGTGGCATATGTCTAGTGTGATTGCAGGTTGCCCCAAGGATACCCAAGTTTCTCCTGATACGATGTTATGACTAGCATTAGGACTAAGCACTGCTCGTTTCCATTCAATATTATTTCCCATAGGGAAATCTAGCGAAACTTTGATAGGATTTCACTTTCAAGTTTAGTTTCCGATTCACTTTGAGATGAATGTATGGTCTCCGATGTACTTCCAAAGAGTCGGTCCAAAGCATAGTTTTCCTTAGAGTTCATCTCAATGGTATCTTCTATCATGTTGTCTAAATGGACTGCTTCTTTGCAACATTGCTCAAAAGAATCTGGATTTATGATCAAATTGTGCAAAGTGTTCTTGTTTAATCTCATGCGGCCACATCACTTTATTTGTGCATCATTAAGTTTCATGCGTAGGATGTGATCCCATATGGTTTCCTCAGGCTTCCACTCGACCCTTTAGAGTTCTAATGCAATACTCCACCTAGGGCCTTGTTGAGAATCCATAGATAAATACTGTCTTTAGCGTCCTGAAATTTACCTTAATTGTAGGCATCAATGCGATGAACCATCTACTGGCCTTGCCCACTAAGCATAGATTCAATATGGACAATCAATTGGGCAGGTTTTGGAGTCCCAGCAGATGGTTGTATCATCAGTGGTGCACAGGACAGTGGGCATCCTGTCCATCAGACTCTGCATCGCCTCCCCGACCCCCGCGTGAGACCTTGGCATGCGCGACCGGCCAGAGCAGGGGACGCAAGGCCTTAGACCAGGGTGGAGGATCTTGACCAGCGGACCCCTGCAGCCCAGGCCCCCTCCTAGGCCCAGCAAGAGGAGGGCACTAGCCGTTGGTAGAAAATTTGTCATCCTAGGTGGCACCGCAACTCGACTCCCTAGGAGCACCGCCTACTAGATTGCCAGGCAGGTTCCCCCCCACCAACCACCTCCCATGAGGTAACAGTGCCCACTAGCGACTTTATGAGCATTTAGTTCCTGATGAAGAGATGGGTGCAGGAGACTTGAGGCCCTTCTTTCGATTCCTTTATTGCGACGGATGGAGCATAGAGCAGGTGTACCACAAGACTAGAGTGGAGTGGAGCTTTATGGAGGACAAGATCAGAGATCATCTGGATTGCATCCAGCCCCAAAGAGATTATGATTATTCCCCCTCCAAACTGACCCTGAAGACCCTCCGTGGAGAGGGTGTCTTGAGCAAGTCTCACTCCTCCCATCCCTAGTTATGTGGATCGTCTCTTAGAATGTTCACAGGAGGGGGGGGGGGGGGGGGGGGGGGGGCTGCTATATATTGGTACTTCTTCAAGAGCTGCAGAGAGCCTGTGTAGGAGGCCGAGTTGACTTCTTGTTTCTGTAGGAACATCACCTTTCGGCAGGGCGCACCCACTGATGTGGGAAGATTTTGCTCGAACGCAGCCATACCTTTTGGTCCTTGCTTTCGGCCTTGAGGAGAACTAGGGAGGGTGTTTAGATCTGATGGTACGCCAAGCAGGGCTGGTTGCCAAAGGTTTTGCACAGGTTCAAGATTTTGACTTTCAGGAGACTTGCTCCTAGAGCCAAGTTAAGCACAATCCACACCATCCTTGCATTGGCAGCGAAGAGGGGGTGCCATGTTCTCCAAATGGATGTAAAATCAGCTTTCCTCAATGGAATCTCTAGGAGGAGGTATATGTAGAGTAGTCTTTAGGGTTCGTGGTTCCTGATTCCGAAAGCAAAGTTTGCAGATTACGGAAGGCGCTCTACGGACCCCACGAACATGGTATCAAAGGATTGATGCTTATTTTGTAAGTATTGGTCTTTTATGCAACCCGTCAAATGCAAATCTGTATGTCTTTTGTGAGCAAGAAAAGTATGTGGTCATTGTTAAGGGATCACCAAAAAAAGATCTCATAGAAACAACAAATGCTTAGTGCAAAGTATGAAATGACTAATCTTGGGCTTATGCATTATTGTTTGGGGATTGAGGTCTAGATTATATTTTCATCTCTCAGTAGAAATATGCAGGTGAGATACTCAAGGCTTTTGGCATGACCGAATGCAAGGCACTTTGTATCCCAAATGGAGGTTGATATGAAATTGTTCATCTCATCGAAGACACTTCAGACCTTGTGAATGAGACCTTATAGAGGAAGGTGGTTGGTAGTCCTATCTTCTTGTGTAATTCTAGACCAGACATCAATTTTATTCTTGGTGTTTTGAGCATGTTCTTCAACAAGTCCCGAGAGAATCGTTGGAAAGCAAGTATGCACATGTTGAGATACATCCAAGGCACTCAGGAGTATGGCATCATCTATGCTGCAGGCAAGACCCTCAGTGGCTTTTGTGACTCAGATTGGGCAAGGGATTCGAACACTAGGCACTCTGTAAGAGAGTATTGTTGGTATTGTTTTTCTCTTGGTTCAGGATTCATTTCTTGGGTCCATAAGAAACAGCCCACTGTTGTACTCTGATTGACAAAAGCGGAGTACAAAATTGAGTAACAAAAGCTGAGTACAAAGCTATACGCTTTGCATCATGCAAGGCATTGTGGCTTAGGAGGATTCTACAGGATACGGTGTAGTGTGCAGAAGTAGCCTACAACGCTGCAATGTGACAACCAGAGTTGCATCGCCATTGCTCGGAATCCCGTGTTTTGCTTGCACGAAACACATTGACATTCAGTATCACTTTGTGTGCAATCTCATCATGTTCAAGAAGGTCGAGATGGTCTAACACTCGACGATAGAGAACAATGCAGACGCCTTCATGAAGGCTCTTAGCAGGGACCAGATGGAGCGGCATTTTCATCGACTTGATATCGGATCATAGAGCCAGTTCACCTTTGGGTGGACATTGAGGGGGGGTGTTGGATATCATTACTCCACCTTCATAGTGTACTGTCTAGGCACTGGCAAGCTCATGTTTATGAGGAGTAGCCATGGTTGAGCGGCCCTGGGTACCCAACGTCCTATATTCACATGGGATGGTTGCCTAGGAGGCAAGATAGTTTAGAGACGGCTTGGATTAGATTTGGCACACTGCCAAATAGGCTACATACATTCTGGACCGTTATCTCATAGCGGTCCATACATGGAGTAAGTAGACTTTACACTTGGACAGTGTCCTAACATTGTGAGGCCCGAATGGGGTGCAAGATGAGCCCGCATGGCCATAGGAGTTGGAAAAAAATGCGTAGCAATTTCTAGTACATCTTTATGGGCTGATTCTACACTGTGGAGAGCGGCACCGATTATGAGCACATACCTACGTGGTCATGGCATGGCCACCCCGCGTCTACAAGCCTATATCAATACAGGGCCAGCCGTCCATGCAGTTCATCAATCATCACTGTGAGTTACTAGCATACAATCTCCTTCTTAGCAGTTCCGGATCAGCTGTCGAAGCTCCCTTCAAAGGAGCACAGAGATGTGGGGCTTTGCCATCTATTGTATCACTTCGATAATACAATATTCTTCTCTATCTCTATAATTGTGCAATTTGAGTTCTAAAGTTTTGTGCTGTGAAAGGTCCTACTTCTTGTGAGTATTCTCTTGTATACGCCGTATGTTGTATCCTCTTACACCTCTCAACTGGGCTACACGCTTCCTAACTTTTGAGGCTAATTTTAAGCCTTATATATTTATCAGATTCCAAATGCAATTGCTCTCTCTCTCTCTCTCTCTCTATTCCAAGCCTCCTACCCAATTGCAAGCCACACAGAGATCACTTACATGGTAGCACGGTTGAGGTGGTGCACTCATATGTCTATCTCGGAGCTACCTTCACTAGTCCACTGTTCTCTATGAGATAGGTAGCAGAGGATAGACTCATTAGAGGATATGCAACTCTAGCCTTATTGGAGAGGCAGTGTTTCCAGGTGCATTTTCAGGAGCCGAGGACAAAGGGTTAGCTTTTTGACACCCTAGTCACCCCGGCACTTATGTATGCATCTCCCTTTCTTTCTCCCTTCTACGTGCCAAGCGCCTCTCCCTCTCTCTCTCATACATGCGAGGTGCCCCCAACCCAGAGCACCAAGGATCTCCACCACACAGACAGATCCATGAGATTCTCCGATGACATGACATGCTCTCCATGGCCACATCTCCCATCAAGAGGCTTATAGAGTCATGTTTCATAGGCCCTTCTGTAGATGTTAATAGGCCTTTCTTTCTTTCTTTCTTGCATGAAATACTTTTCATTTGGGTATCTACACTTCAAGGTTGGAAAATTGAAGCAAAATTGCAAAAACTCACCAAGTTGGATTGGGGATTTTCTTAAATTTCACCACAGTGAATTGCAAACGTCCCTGAATTGGATTTGGAGTGTTTTGCACATTCACTTCAATTTCACCTAATTGTTCGAAATCACAAAGGGATTTTTGCAATTTCACTTCAACTTTCTGAAACTAAACTGAAATTGCAAAAACCCTGTTTTCGCAAATTTGCTTTATTTTGGTGAAATTGGAGTGAGCTTGCAAAAGGCCCCAAATCCAATTTGTTTGTTTTTTTTTTGGGGGCGGGGGGGGGGGGTGTGATTTTTCGAAATGTACTGGTTTTTTTTTTTCTTGCATCTCTACACAAAACCCAAAAAACCTTGAAACAAAGCCATGTTGTTGAAGCGGTGGTGGGTCTTTGTGATTTCATATCCAAGTGGCCAATTATGTGTGGGAGTAACTCATGGCATTCCTTAGGGTTTTTACTCCCAATCATGTTCTGGCACCATTACATTTCTCTTGCAGGTCTGGTACTTAGTCATCATGTATCAGTTCACTCATGGATTTTGCTGAGTGCTTCTCATGTACACCATAAATATAAAGTTTCTTTGATGGGGAGTCGGGACCAAAACCAAGAACATGGTGTCTTTCTTAGTTCATTAACTCTGGTGAGCACTAGAAGGTTCCAATTAACCTTCTTAGCTTTGTTCTTGCAGAAGGTGCAGTACTCTTTATGGAGCTCCTGCCTGGTTTTGCTTTATATCGGGGACTATATGAGTTTTCACAATATGCCCTAACAGGCTTCTACCAGGGCACAAAAGGTATGCAGTGGAAGAACATGAGAGACACAGAGAATGGGTTGCAGCAAGTTTTTGTTATAATGTTGGTTGAATGGATTATAATCATGCCCCTCGCATATTATTTGGACCAATTGATCTATTCCAAAAACATTAATTATGTTGGCAAAACCCTTAAGAAAGTACAAGAAAACATCAAAGGACCGTCTGTGAGGATACTCGATTCTCACATAGCTACCGAGGTGGAGAGATCCGATGTGTCACAGGAAGTAAGTATTTTCTATGATATCTTCATGATAATGATTGATACATACATACTTGCATACATGCAAGCATACACATACATATATTCTACCTGTTATGTATGTATGCACGTACACACATATTTTAAAAGTGGGACATATATTATTTAGTATAGACGTTGGGAGTCCAACGAGTATAGGCTGGTGGATTTGAACATAGGTCCTTACCCTGGGAGGTGAAACCCTTCACCACTGGGCTACACTCGCATGGACATGATTGGTATTTGTTTACCTTTGATCTGTCTTTTAAAGAGGGTGAATTATTAATATCTTTTGTTTTTCAGAGATTACTTGTGGAGGAGATCCTGGATGGTCATACCTCAGCGTGCACGATCGTATGTGACAATTTGCGGAAAGTTTATCAGGGGAAAAATGGGACTTCAGAAAAACACGCAGTACGTGGCCTTTCTATAGCCGTGCCACATGGCCAATGTTTTGGTATGCTGGGACCCAATGGTGCTGGAAAAACATCAAGTATAAACATGGTAAGGACTCATCCCTCTGTTGACAGACTGATTGAATGAGTATATGTTGGTTCTTTACTGGAAAACCGGGTTTTTTGGGTGGTGGTATGTACAGATGATTGGCCTATTAACACCGACTTCAGGAACAGCATACATACAAGGGCTGGATATCAGGAGGGACATGGACCAAATCTACTTGTGTATGGGTGTTTGTCCACAGTTTGAGTAAGTTTTCATTCAAATGAATGCCAATCCTTATACAAAGCTTTATCCTATGCTAGCACTTACATGCCTAATCATTTCCAGCCTGTTATGGGAGTCACTTACAGGTCAAGAACATCTGCTCTTCTATGGTAGGCTCAAAAATTTGAAGGGAGAAGTGCTTGATGATGTAAGTACCTTGGAGGGACCTTGGAGTTACATGTGTGGGTTTCTCAAGTGGTTAGGTGTGTCATTGTCGATGACTTTGACGATTATAAGGCTAGCTCATGAAGTGTGTAACATGTGTTTTTGTGTCTAGATGTAACAGGCAGTCACAAACGCATTGAGGAGTGTAAACCTTTTGAATGGGGGTTTTGGTGACAGACTAGTAGGGACATATAGTGGCGGTATGAAGCGCAGACTTAGTGTTGCAATATCCCTAATAGGGGACCCCAAAGTAAGCATATGCTCATGCATGTCTATTATCTTTTGCACATCAACATCACATAGTTCCTTCTGTAAGTATGTTTCTATAATTTTATCTTTAAAAATGCATTTTAAAAATCCCTTTATATCAAACCCACACATTTCTTACAAACTTTTTAGTGGCGTCATCCCCACACCCACCAAACTCCCTTTATCCACCTGCCCTCCACTCCATTGTCAGTGCCTGCCAGCTATCCTCCATTTACCTGCCATCCACTCCATCCAGCGGCCCTCTACTCAATTGTCGATGCCTGCCAGCTATCCCCCACCCACCGGCCGCCCTCCACTCCATTGTTGGTGCCTGTAAGATAAGCCTAGGGTAGCAAGCTTGTTTTTTGTACAATGAACTAGTGTGGAGATCTGCTTTTAGGTGTTTTTAAGGCAAATTTGTGCAGGTGGTTTACATGGATGAGCCAAGTGCAGGACTGGACCCTGCTTCTAGAAATTTTCTATGGAATGTGGTGAAGAAGGCAAAGCCCGGACGTGCTATTATTCTTACTAGTAAGATTCTTTATTTACCACTTCGTGCAGTGGGTTATGTAACACGTAGGTGCACAATATGGGGTTTTTTGAGCTTGGACAGATGGCTTTCACAGAAAGGGTAGGAGGTAAATTCCTATGCGTATATGCTAAATAAGTGCATAAATTTGAGGCTTTCTATGCATAGGAGGGTATAGAAAGCCCAAATTTAATGTGCATAGAAGGATATTTCTGAAGGGGTCATCATATAAGCAGGTGGTGTTCTCTAAATGCTACATAATGGATTATACCACAATAGGAAAGGTTTTTCAGGTAGCAGTATAATTACTTACTTTGTGTGGAATTTTTAATTTTTTTTGAAAAATTTGCTCTAGCACATTCAATGGAAGAGGCTGAGATGCTTTGTGATCGTGTGGGGATATTTGTGAAAGGCCAGCTTCAGTGTATTGGGAATTCCAAAGAAGTAAGCAGCTTGTATGTCCCCTGCATGACAACAAAAACTTTTTTTTTTTTAAAGTTTATCTACTTTTAAGCTGTTTTTGAAATATCTTTTGTTTCTTTTCTGAAAGTTGGAACTGCCCTTCGCAGGCCCCAGCTTAAGGAAACATTATTATTATTTCTCACTTTAATAACATCATGTTTTGTCTTTTTGCACAGCTAAAGTCAAGATATGGAGGTTTGTACGTGTTTACGATAAGCACGCCTTCGAGTCAAGAAGAGGAGGTTCTACACATGGTGCACCAACTTTCTTCAACTTCAAAGAGAATTTACAGCCTATCTGGAACTCAAAAATTTGAGATCTCCAAGAAAGATGTAACAATTGCAGATGTCTTTAGAGCCATAGTAAATGCCAAGGCACACACAAACATCCAAGCATGGGGTTTCACGGACACCACATTAGAGGACGTTTTTATAAAAGTAGTTGATCAAGCATCTTGATTTCTGCCTGGTGTTGACTAGTTCCTTATCTCTTATTCAATGTCTTCACAAATAATTCTTGTGTTTTGCAAGTAGACTATTGGACAGTTGCTACACTAATTGAATCTAGATAAACTAAGTTAGGAATACAATTAGAAATACACATTCAATATCATGTGTATTCGTTGAGACTCAAAGTCAATCAACCCTTCATAGATACCTATGTTGGTACAAATTTTGGTTCAAAAGGAACAAAAGAGGAATGCCCAATACTTTTCTTATTGCAATTTCAAAACTATTAGGTAAAAAACTTCTGGGTTAACATAAGAATGATGGAATGCTTGCACATAGAAGCATGGGTGTAAGGTTGTTTCTTTTCTAACAAATTTTTAGTTTCCCTGAAGGAAAAAAACATAGATAGAGTTCTACTAGTGCAAAAACATAATGATATATTTAGTTTCATGTAATTACATGCTCCCTTTCAAATGGTTGCAATGTGAATAAGTTGCATTTTGTGGGTCACAAGAGTTTGTGTGACATGCCTATCTCAATGCATGCTCATTACAGCAAAGTGAAAGTTCCATATTCCAAAAGTAGGTGGCTACCCTTTTTCTCAAAAAAAGTTTCTAAGAGTTGTTAGGAAAATGGTTAACACTAATATTTGAAGAAAAAATAATATATTTTTTAGATGCTTTTGTAGAAAACTCATTTTTCTATGTATTGCAAGGCTTCAAAGAATCCCTTACAAGATTCAAGATAGAAGTTTTCAAACTATGAAAAAAGAATAAAAGGTAATCTATTTAAAAATAAAGTTACAAGATTCAAGAATTCAAGGTAATCTCATTAGCTTTTGCAAAAAGTTACAATTTTCTAGTTAACTAACTTTATAAAAACACCTTGAGTAGAATGTAAGTTTTACTCCTGTGTGTGTGTGTGTGTGTGTGTGTGAGAGAGAGAGAGAGAGAGAGAGAGAGAGTTAAGAGTTATATTAAATTATAGTAATGGCATAAATGATCTATGAGACCAAATATGTAACATAAAGGCCATGCCAATCTTTAGATAATTTTGTGATCTTAAAAAATAAGCCTACACTCTTATAAAGTGGATCCCGTCTCTAGTGGTCAAAATTTGATGAGATTTAGCAAGATCATTGGTCATGTTGAATTATTGCATGTTATAAAATCTTGTATCCATTTGACTCCATTAGTAGCTTCAATTTACCAAGTGTAAAGATGGTCAGGTTGTGGTTTGTAGATTTTGTCCAAGTGTGTCTGAGCAAGACTTTAGGACCTTCAATGCCTTAATTTTAGTCAATAGCATGTGAGATTTTGTGTATCTGTAGGTTGTTGTATAGAGAACTGTCATACAAATCTGTACGGGCATCGGATGTATGCTGAGCCATCAACTACGCAATTGTGAACAAGGTTTTTGCTTTCAGGATAGTTTTCTTCATTATCCTCCAAAGCAAACTCGGTTTCACTGAATTACTATTTATAGCAACTTTAGTTGGTCGGAATAGTTGGAGATTTGACGTAGTAAAATTGTAGGATGTTCGGCACACTACTATCAGACCCCATACCTAATTGACTCTATCTATATCCTCAAATAAGCAGGCGTGGACATCTAATCAGATAGTAACAAGTAATATACTAATCTATGCTTAGAGTCTAGATCAACAGTCATGTTAAACATACTAGATGTCTTTTTGATCCAAGCTTTGATCTGTTGGCGAGTTGGGTATATGAAGATCAGTAGATTAAAGGCCTGCAGCAAATTGACATGCAGAAGGTCCGTTTTGTACCATGCGTGGACAGACTATTGACCATGATGATTGATTTTCAGTTGTTAAATCCCAAACAGGGCCTGGGAAGTGGTTAGACTTACCTCTGGTGTCCAAAATGCAACCAAACTTGGTAGTCCTATGAAATCTACCTAGTTACATGGCTCTGCATAATATTCTGGCATTTGGATAAATATAAGGTCTCTTACTAGCCAGGTGTATACAACTTTTGTGTAGACTGGTCAATCATGCGTCCCTTTGGCAGATGGCATGTGCTCCATGTCTAAAAACATAGACAATATTGTCAAAAAGTAAATAGGGTTTAGTATATGGCAAGTACATAGTACAATTTCAACATATTCCAGTTGGCATAGCCAGCTGATGATGCCAAACCCTTCATTTGAGTAGGTGTGGACAAGCTAATAGGCTTGTGTGCTTGAAATTTGTTCCCACTACCCATTTCATGAAAATCTGCTAGTTAGGTCACTACCATACATGATCATATTGCCTCCATATTTGGTATGGATGTAGTCCGAGAAGCTGTGGACCTATGTACATGAGCATGCAGCATTTCAGTGTGTGGAAGGGGTAGAAAATACCAGGCGTGGACATCTATGAGCTTTTCCCAGCTTGAATGTAAAAACAGTGTTAGATATCCTTTTTCAACTACCTCAAAACATATCAGATTGATTCGGAATGACCTAAGGGTTGGTATGCCTGAGGTAGTGTGTATGAAGAGCTGATGTTCATGACCTTGCTGAATTTTGACCATGGGAAGCCCTTGTTTTTAGTAGGCGTGGATAAACAGTTAGCCATGATGTCCAAAAATATTCAAAATCTGAATAACCTCTCTCTAGAATATTCTCTCTCTAGGCCAAAACTGGTGTCTATTGCATGCACATAGTGCAAAAAAGTGCTTAACTGATTTGATTAGTCCATTGAAACCACACTCAAAATCTTCAAATTTGATATTCTTGTAGGTTCCAACATGTATGAGGCCTTTGAAGAAACTCTTGAACATTTGAGTACCACAAGACCATTTCTAGGTTGGGTGTAAGCAACTTTCCAGCTCTTGAAGAGTGGATGTGAAAACTGTGTACTGGGCTAACTTTGGTATGCCTGAAAAATATCCAAACAATGCCAGATTCGTTTGAGATTTGACATGCCTATAGGTTAGACATCAAAAAATATGTGTACAGGTTGAGCTCCAACACTTTTGAACCACAAGAAGGATGGGAGTTGGAAAATGTGGGTGAATTGTAAAAAGTCGAGCAAAATTATGACAGTGAATAGTTATCCCCTTCCTAGAGTGGATGATCTAGAAGGAATCTTTTTCATCAAGCATGGCAGATCATTGGCCTAGATGCCTGATTTTTTGCACAATCATGAATACTGCCACATAAACCTACTACTGGCTGATGTCTCTGCTTGTAGGCATCAGAATTGATTAATATTCAATATTAGGCAAGTGCAGCGTGTAATTCAAACTTGGGGAAAACCTTAGCTGATTGTGGTTTTAGTAAACTGCTAAACATAGCAGTCGTTAAACAACTTTTGGTTTGTCATGACTCAGTGTCCCAATCTTTGCAAAGGGGGTACTTTGAGGTGCTGAAAATTATACTTATCTTTCGTTGCTTGATAGGAGATTTGATCAGCTACTAGTTTGGACAACTTCAATCAATGTATGCAGCCTTGCTGGCATCTGAGGCGCAAAAAGGCCTCTTTAGACCAGGCGTGGACAAACAGTTAGTCATGATTGCAGTTTTTTGTCAAAATTCACCTAGCAATATTCACGCCAGTGAAACTTTGACATACATAGGGTTTTCCAAATTGGGCAAGATTTGAGATCCACATTGTATACTTGCTTTAGGAGGTGTCTAGTTGTTTATAACACATACAAGTCATCAAGAGGCTTCCTACAACCCGATTTTGAGAAACTACCCTTTTATTGGCTCAAAAATTGATCTTTCTATTTTTAGCATCTTACACGTGTCCAAATGACTCAAGACCGGATTATGGGCTTCTATGTACTTGGTAGATGCTTTATGTAGGTTTTTACCTGATTCCATCAATATTAAGGATAGCAAAACTGCTAGGTGGGAACATCTTTTTATATGTTGATGACTGGCTAAAAATAGTATCTAAACATATCCACTGTGACCAAAAACTAATATGAGGCATCTCCTTGCATTGGGGAACATATTCAGCTACATCTGATTTTGATATTGTTAAGGCCTTCTTTGTGCTAGGTGTGAACAACTTTGTACAAGGGAATGCATCTGGTGAAAAATGGCTTCTTAGCCTGTTTGAATAGCTTGGAAAAATAGCAGTACTTGCTCAAGATTTGGCATGTGCCTAGCTTGGGGGTTTGTTTCCACACATGTAAATCCATGCAACCAACTGAGATCATCTAGTCCCTCTTTTCATCAGGCATGGACAGACAGTAGCTCTTTGGTGTTCTTCCAAACTGGCTGCTACCTCGAACATGTATTTTGACCTGTTGAAATGCTCATGTTGCCCGAAAACTGCGAGAATTTGGTTTGCACATAGTTCCACTCTAGATGAACATGTGTATGAGCAGGGTAGAAATTGATGGATGGGAAGGTTGAATTTTTACCAGGCATGGACTTCTCCTCCAGATTTATCTCACCAGCTATCCAGCTCTCAGTTTGACTGCCCTAAAAACTTACTAAATTTATCCGAATTGGAATGGGGTTTGGTATGCACCTAGAATATATATTTGATAGCTGACATACTAGTTTGTGCATCAGACATGGTAGTGGAAGGTTGATTTTTCATCAAGCATGAACATCTGATGGGGCTTGTTGGCTACTAATGTCTAGCTAGTGCTCAGAAGCTGTTCTGGCCTCCGTTGCCTTGCCTACCTCAGTCAAAATGGTTCAAAACTTCATCTGCCTGTGAAATATGATTAGATTGAGGATTCTGCAAAAGCGTGCTGAAAATTATGTAATTCATGCGCATCGTATGTCCAGGTGTGAACAACTTTTTGCCTTTTCTTGACCTATTTTTACTTAAGTTCCACATGAGACCTACTAGTGTAGCCCTATGATGTAGGCACCTAACAGTTGTGAAAATTTATGTGCCTAAGCTTTATACTGAGATAAGGTACTGTACCGGACGGGATGAGATTTGGAGCATCAGATGAGCCATTTTTGGCAATGATAGACTCGACCTTTGGCCTGTAGAGCCAAATATGTGACCTGTCATTACACAATCAAGAAACGGCTTGACCTATGGTTAGTACACATCATTTCAAGGTTGTATGCAAGATATTGATTAGGTTTGAACTTATATTGCCCCTGATATGGTCAGGCGTGAATAACTTTTTGTTGTTTATACGACTGGACCAAAAATAGACTTTTTCTACCGAAAACTTGACATCCTTTGTTTTGTGTGCTTATTATGTGCTAAGGAATGCTTGTATCAAATCTTAACTCCATTTGAGCATGGGACCATCTAAAAATAGTAGACTGCCAAAATAGAATAATTTCAGCCCTGCCTACCAAGGGTGGCCGCTAGCTAGAGTTGTCTAAATGTCATGAGACTTGGTATTCCTGAGCTCCTTGATTTGATACCATACCAAATCTTGTTTCATTCAGAAAGGATTTGGTCTACTTTTTCTCTAGGTGTAAACAAGTTTTTACCCTATATGCTGATCTATCAAATCTTTGTTGGGTGGTCTTTTGTAGTGCTTCAAAATTATAGCAAATTACCCAAAATGAGCAAAGGTTTGGTATGCATCAAGCTTAGACATTGTTCTTGCCAGACCCCTTTTTGAACCAGGCATGGACATCTGTTTGGTCCCAGACACCTAAGTGCTCTAGAGACAGCCAACTTGCCGAGATCATAACTTAAGTTATACAGCTCCGATCGGGGTGTTCTTGTAGTCTTAATTTATCTACTAATTCCAAGCTTTCCATTGATGTAATCATTTTGTAAACAAATTTATCCAAGAATTTGTGCTTAAGAGGGCCCAATATGCAACATTTGTCAAGAGGGGTTTTGGAGTGCTTCAAAAATATAGCAAACATATCCGAAATGAGCCAAGGTTTGGTATGCATCAAGCTTAGACATTGTTCTTTCCACATGTAACTCCTTGATTGCATCTGAAATTGCTAGATCCCTTTTTGAACCAGGCGTGAACACGTGTTTGGTCCCAAACACCTTATTGCTCCAAAAACAGCCCCGATTTGCCGCGATCATAACTTGAGTTGTACAGCTTCGATCAGGGTGTTCTTGTAGTCTAAATTTATCTCCTAATTCCAAGCTTTCTATTGATGCAATAAGTTTGTAAAATTAGGCACTTTTGCAAAAGTTATTGATGTTCAGGGAAAGTTATCCAAGAATTTGAGCTCCGAGGGTCCAATAAAAAACATTTGTTAGGAGGGGTTTTGGAGTGCTTTGAAAATATAGCAAACATACCCGAAATGAGCCAAGGTTTGGTATGCATCAAAAGCTTAGACATTGTTCTTGCCACATGTAACTTCTTGACTACATCTGACATTGCTAGACCCCTTTTTGAACCAGGCGTGCACATCAGTTTGGCCCTAATTGCAATTTGTGAGAAAACTCAGCCAAAACAGTCCTAACTTGCCTGGATCATAACTTTTGACTCACAACTCCGATTGAGGTGTTCTTAGAGTCGAAGTTATCTACAGAAAACAAACTACCCATTTCTGTAAATCAATTTGCAAAATTGGGTTCTCAATCGAAAGTTATAACTATTCAGAAAAATGCCAATTTTGTCTATATATCCAGTTAATTGCAAGTACATTTTTTTATTGTTTCTCTGATTTTAAGCATTGTATTTGCATTTGTGGTACTCGGGCAATGGGTATTACACCTATTAGGCTCATAGGATGGTTGGTAATACCAGAACCTGGTGTAGAGCTTACGGGTAAGGCTTTTTATCAGCTCTTCAATGATCTTTAAATTTGCCAGCGAAAGTTCTACATCCAAAGCTCTTTTGCCTTTGTCTTTTTGAACCATGGCTATAGTTTTGTCTTTATCGGCTGAAAGCCATGTGGGTTCACATGTCCTCCCACTGGATCTTCATTGCGAGATCAAGTAGTCTTCTCCCAACCAGCCCTGTAGCCTTTTTTGCAACCACTTTCTTTCGCACTTCCGGTGTGATTCCACTTTTGTTGATTGCATATAAGTCTATATCTGTGGGTTTCCATGTAACTACAGCTAACTTCCTAGTAGGCATCCACTTTAACAATGTCTTCCAATGGCTCTTGCTATTATTAGTGATATGTGTACTTTTAGTATAGCAAAGAGCAGAGTTACTTTGCTGCCTCTTTTGATTTTTTTGAGATTTCACTGCTAGAGGGCTCCATTCATCCTTTGCTAACAAGTTATGTACCTTCTTTTTGGGAACCCAAAAATAAGTTTAATGCTTATGCGAAGTTGGATTCACTAAATGTTTTTATGCCACCCACCATCGATATCCATTTACCAGTGCATTGGGCTTATCTACATTTAGAAGAACTAAAATTGCAGGAGATTCATTAGCGAAAACTTGGTCGGGTTCCGAAAAGGTTTCAGCTTTTTAGGGGGCAATAATGTCGCCAAATCTCGGTCTAGTTCTGCTATACTTATTATAATCTTCCCTTCTGTATCTAACATGTAGTGCTTAGGTTCCCTTACTAAGCTGGACCATACTGTTGGTATATCATTAGTCAGATATATAGTGTTTACTCCAGAGGGGAGCATCATGCTCATGGTATGATCTTTCTTGTTAGGGTTGCATCTGAACTTGGCCATCCAGTTCCTTCTGACTCAATATGATCTCTTTTGACATTTCACCTGCGTTCATAATATAAAAACTACCTTTCAAAAGATCATTTGCAACATGGTAGAAAGTGGTTAATACGCCGAGGCATTTGGAATCATAACCATTAAATGAACTTATAACAAGATTTGTTTCGTTTAGTTTTGGTTTTCCCATGTTTTGTAGGACAGAAGGTTTTTATCAGCTCGTGAATCTAGAAGACTCAGGGCTAGAAAAAACATACCTTGCATTGGAAAACCCAACCAAAGGTGGCCAGGAGCAACATACTCATCATCATCGGGATTGTGCGTGAAGCACTCAACTTTATTTATATATGTTCTGTTTCTTAATTGTTTAGCTTTTTTAGCTCGGGCCTTGCAATCCAACTGGGCAGTCTTCTATTTTCTTTTTCCAGTTGTTTCCTTTGTTGGGCTTTATGCATTTCATTCAACATGGATTCAGTTAGAGGTCCATATAATTTAAGCAATTTGCATCCATTTACGAGGGAATAAAAGGGGATCCCATCTAAGGTTTTCAGCCTTGCTGAGCCAGAGGTTGTAAATTAAAAAATTCGAAAAGGTCCCATACCCATTGATTTCAATTTTTGTTTGTTCTTTTTACTCTCTAGATGGCTATTTTTGCCAGGTACGCACAAGCTCTCTAAGGCTCTTCATAAGATGGTGAGTTGACAAGCCCGAACTCCAATGGACAGACTATCACCATATCACGCTGTGTTTGGAACAGATCTTTAAGAGAAAGATATAGCCATGTCAAAATTTCTTTTCCATTCCCAAATCCGTTTCTCAAAGTTAAGACAAATTTTGAGCTTTCCTCTCTTAAAAGAAGCCGAAAATGGACTCAAACTGGTCAAAAACTAATCCAAACTGGGCCAAAGTTGATAGAATTATTATTTAGAGTACAAGGCCCAATGTGGATGCTTCAAATCCCATTTCTATTCAATTCTTGCTAATTTTAGCGTGAACTGCTAAAAGCAAGCAATAATCTTACCATGTCAGAACTGAACCAAATTTGGATGAGGGTAATCCATGAAACTGTCTAGGATTGTGTGTATTCAGTTCTCGAGAACTCTACCTGAGTAGTTAATTAGAGCCATGCATGGACAAGTAGGAAGAATCCCGCTTTGTTTACACCCGGCTACCGTCTTCACATAAGTGGTTAGAATAGAATTCTGTTTAGACACGACTATAGATCTCGACAAGGACCTCCTCCATATACATAGGTTTGCTTGGAATAGGCATATAGATTTCTAACTATAGCCAGTTGTGGATAAGAGGCTTGCATAAGGTTTGGGGTCCGCAGAACTACTAAAAATAGCTAGTTCACCGCCTGGTCAAGGTTGGTGTAAGTACTAGTAGGGTTCCTCGCACCTACAAAGTTTCAAGTGATTTAGACTCTTCGTTTGGAAGTTAGGGCTAGGCGGCGTAGACAACTCATGCAAATCAGCCCAGAAATGCTTAATTTTCAACCATGTACCTTGCTTAAGTTCGTTTTTGGAGTGGTCCGCAGATGGTTGGGTCTACACGTGTTGAAATAAGACTAGATTTGATATGTGGTATGTCCAACTACTAATCGTCAGTCTCAACACCTTAGGTCTTCTTTTTCAAAGTCCTCCTGCTATTTTTAGCCAAGCATAAAACAAGAGAAAGAGCAATATTGCCAGTTTTGGCTAGTTTCTAAATTTAGCAATTTGAGATCATACCTAACATAGGCCTAGTACTAGGCCTCTATAACATCAACCAAAAGTCAGAACTCAAAAAGAGTCATTGAGCTAAGAGAAAATACCAGGCATAAATAACTTTTGGCCAGGCCTAGACAACTCTTCCAGACATGGTCAACTTGTATAGCTCATAACTTTTGACTCGTAAGTCCGATTGGGATGTTCAAGTAGTTAAAAGTTATCTACTTGAGACGAGATTTCTATTGATGCAAATAGTTTCTCGTTTTGGGTTGTGCATCAAAATTTTTTGCAATTCAGAGTACTGTAACTTTTTTAACAATCTTCCACTTGTCCTCATTCGTACCCCTTCCTACCCAATCAAAATCGAACTTCCCCATGGTGTTGGAATGCTAAAATATAACAAAATAGGCTACTCAAGCATACAACTAATAAATTTTAGGACTTACTTGAGGATGTAGCCATAAATTGAGTGGTCGTAATAGAGTCTGCAAGTCCACAATCTCCAATCTCCTTATAAGCTTTAGTTGATCCACCCCATACTTGATCCATAGACTTGATTACTACGTATTGTAAATCAACCAAATAAGTGAAATTAGTCCCAACAAGATAGATGTAGCATATATAGTCATGTAAGTGCTCGTGGACTCCGTGTGAGGACTTACAATAGGGACCTCAAAAAGGGCATGTTGTAACATATGGTGCATGTGAGTTGTGAGAGTTTAGAGCTTGGAAGACTTACCAATTACCCACCAAACACTCACCTTCTTTGTGTTGAAATTGGGAATGCTAGCATGCAACTATACCAATTGGTCTTTGTGCCGTAATCAGTGAAGAAGTCCAAGCCATCATGAGGTCGCATTTGCCTTGCTCCCTACCTCCTCTTTCCTCTTGTTTGTAGCCAAACAAACACCTCCAAAGATGTGCTCAATGGGACCTAATTGCACTTGTAAGCACCACTAAGATACCAAATGCATTAAACATATAATGTAGATGACTAATTCATCTCACTCACCATAAAGGATATGCATGCGTACATGGAACGGGCAAGGAGAGACAAAGCTCTCTTGGCCAAAGTTACAAAATTTTGGTGAGATAGAGAAAACAAACCTATACCCAACAATACCTTTACCTTCCATTGTCTCCTCCGGGCCAAATCAACCGTCATACTCCAATTCAAATGTTAAAATACTTAAGCTTGGAAATGATCCACCTTGAAAACATGCAAGCAAAGTATGCATGAGATTAACGCAATAGGCTGGGACTACAACACAATACCCAAAGTAAACAGTCTCAAGCAAATTGCACAAAATTCCCCTTCTAAAATGGGCAAAAATTAAGCAAATTCAAGCACTCTGTCTTTTTTGGCTTTCTCTACATTACAAAACAGAGAAATGAAAATTACACTACCATGCAAAACCTTAAGCTAAAATGCAAAGTGATTACATCAATAATAAGGAAAAGATGCTTAGATTATGACTAATTACATCACTAATCTTGATTAGGAGTCAAAATTTAAAAAAAATCCTAATCGGCCCAAACTAAACCTATGCGTTTGTAAAGCTCAATCTTCCAATTTTGGTGAGATAGAGAAAACAAACCTATACCCAACAATACCTTTACCTTCCATTGTCTCCTCCGGGCCAAATCAACCGTCATACTCCAATTCAAATGTTAAAATACTTAAGCTTGGAAATGATCCACCTTGAAAACATGCAAGCAAAGTATGCATGAGATTAACGCAATAGGCTGGGACTACAACACAATACCCAAAGTAAACAGTCTCAAGCAAATTGCACAAAATTCCCCTTCTAAAATGGGCAAAAATTAAGCAAATTCAAGCACTCTGTCTTTTTTGGCTTTCTCTACATTACAAAACAGAGAAATGAAAATTACACTACCATGCAAAACCTTAAGCTAAAATGCAAAGTGATTACATCAATAATAAGGAAAAGATGCTTAGATTATGACTAATTACATCACTAATCTTGATTAGGAGTCAAAATTTAAAAAAAATTCCTAATCGGCCCAAACTAAACCTATGCGTTTGTAAAGCTCAATCTTCCAATTCCAACGGTGCTTACGGAATCGAATTCCAAGTTCGGGAGCTCAAGTTATGACCAATTTAGTGCCTAGTGGAAAATAACTAAAAAATGATGATTTGATTATCTCCTAATTAGTGCTTAACTAATTCTTATCTCAGTTAACAAAATGCATCTAAATGCTTCTATTAATTCTAGGAATGCAATGCATGTGGTTAATTTTTTTAACTTTTTCGATTAATAGAGAAATTAGAGATTAATTTTTTTAACTTTTTTAATTAAATCTAGTTTACTACACTATACAAAACTTTATAGAGAGCTAGAACAGACATTTTGACTAATTTTTTTAAAACAAAATCCAATAAAAAACATCCAATAAACCCAAATCTACTCCATACATTATCACCGAGAACCTCAAATCAAATAAAAAACACAAAATCTAATAGCAAAAACACAAAATAACCAAATCAAATCCCTGAGTAAACCAACCTTATCCTTTTTTTCTCTTCTCCCACTCACTCTGTTTTCACACAGTGAGCTCAGAATGGAAAAATACTTGGAAAACTATCAAAAAGTACCACATAATAACCATAAATCCCCGAGAGGCACCAATGTTAATCCCAAATGCTAAATGCCAAAGCAATCAAACAAAAATGCATTGTACCCACACACTCCCATAGATTAAGCTTTAGGTTTAGACTCACTGATTAATATGTCGTGGGTCTTAAGATTATACCCATATTCATCTTCCCAAGGGAGGCCTTTGAGCCACCACTGCGTATAGTAGCTAGCTCGAATGGTAGCTTCCATTGCTTGTCACTGAACAATGTTGATAGATAGACCAAGGACAACTCCCTCTCACAGCAGCAACAAGAAGCTATGGAGATGGAGAAGAAAGCCCTCAAGCTCACAATCACTCTCTCACTCACACAGAAGAGATAGAGGAAAGAAGAAGAAGCAAGAGCTCTCTATTCTCACACAAGGGAAGTGTCCATTCTCATTAGATGAGTTATCCTTTATACAAACTTATTAAGTGGCCGGGCACTCAGGCACGGGCGACCATTGAGTAAATCTATCATCTAGCATGTGCTAGACTACTAATATACATGTGAACTCGATGTCAGCATTACACTTAGCTCAGTCATCCCTTGTTTACATCATGTGTAGCTCATTAGAGCGGAAAAATTCATAAGTTATGCATTAAGTGTAAAAAAACCGCTCGAGCGGACAAAATTACAAAGCGATCCAAACTAATAAAACCTTTGATGCAATCACTTGTAATGATTCTGAATGCTTCAAAGAAAATTCGGTTAAAGCCAACTGCCGAGTTAACTGCCATAAATGGGGTTAACATGGCATCTAAGGGCTCAAACAATGGAGAAGGTGTCGACAATCAAGTATCTACTTTAGAAACTTTCTCAGTATAAGAAACAAAGACGAAGAAGCAAAAGAAATCCCCAAAGTCTTGCTATTACTGTAAGAAAAAGGAGCACTTGATGGAGGATTGCTTTAAATGGAAGGAAGATAAAGGGATCAAAGAAAAAACATGATGACAACACCAGTTGGCTTCTATCAATTCTTACTACACCTTTTAGATCTTTGTGATCCAAAATCTTTTGTATATATTTTATAGCTAGTGGGTAATTTACTCACTTTGTGTGTGTGTGTGTGTGTGTGTGTGTGTGTGTGTGTGTGTGTGTGTGTGTGTGTGTGTGTGTACATTCTTACTTGATTAGAGCACCCCCTGTTTGGTAGTTGCTAAATCAAGAGGGGGAACGTTAGAAATATTGATTTATCAACCTTTGTGATAGAGCCTTAGTGGGAGGCAACATTATTCAAAGGTTAAGCCTAAGGTATATATTTGGAGTGTAGAGGGGTATACCCACATGGGGTTGGCCCCTTAGTGGGGGACATATTATTGTGTAGAGGGTGTCTACCCACATGGGGTTGCCTAAGGTATATATTTGGAGTGTAGAGGGGTATACCCACATGGGGTTGGTCCTTTGTGGTAGAACCTTAGTGGGGGGCAATATTATTGTGTAGAGGGTGTATACCCACATGGGGTTGGTCCTTTTTGGTAGAACTTTAGTGGGGGGAAACATTATTCATCAAAATTTAAGCCTAAGGTATATATTTGGAGTCTAAAGGGGGTATACCCACATGGTCCTCGGTGGCATCGTATTGCTAGAGGTACATGTGGGGGAGTCTTAGGAGCTTTTATGAGAGGTCATGGGCTGGCCATGAGCTGGAATAGGTGGCCCTTTATGCATGGATCTATATAGGAAATACTCCTCTTTCTTACCTTACACTTGAGGATTATACTTGTGATAGTTATTGCCTTAATAAAAAAATAAGATTAATGCTCTTTGTGAGCTTATCACTCATTGTCTCTTGTGTTGAGCATTATCACTCTTTAATTGTGTACTAGTCTTGTTTGTTTTGCTCTTTAATTGTGTACTAGTCTTGTTTGTTTTGCTCTAGCTCTAACTCAAAGCTAGGGCAAGGTTTTGTTGGTGTTGAGTAAAGGAGGATACATGCATGAAAGCTTGAGGGAGGTACATGTAAGGTGGAGGGTTCTCCAGGCAATGGCTCTAGGTGATGGGTCACACCATGGGCCAGGCTTACGCCTGCCATGGTCCCCACATCCAAAGATGTACCTGGAGGGTTGGTGTTGACGAGGTTAGTTATAGATGCAAGAAGTAAAAAAATTATGATTCCCATAGTGAAATATACAAGTGACATGTATGGGGAATGGGCGGAAGGTGTGCATGTGTATGTACACCTTCTCCAATACAAAGACTTCTCCAACTCAACTTATTTCTTCAACTCCCTTTGTTTCTTTCTTTGACATTTACTTACGTCCCTTTCTTCAACATTTACTTGACATCCTTTTTCTAAGGGAGTCAAGATCATTAGAGTGCTTGTTGAGGCATGGCAAATAGATTTGTGCATGGTTGTGCCCACATCTCCAAGGGAGCTAGGGGGCCTTTATGGCTTGATGGATTTGGAATTGTCAAGCACCTGGGATAGAGCTAGTGTGAATCACTAGGTGATGTGGTCAAAGACAAGGCCATAAAAGGTTTCTGCTGATGTGGGGAAGCGATGGGTCGTACCATGGGTGAGGCTTACACCCCCACCACCATAGTTCCCCATCTAGAAATAGACCTAGATGACTGCCTTGCTGCCTACTATTGGTGATGAGGTTCAATGCTAGGTTTGTGAAAGAGTAGTGCCTATGTGTCTATTATGTACAGAGCTTGTGGATATATTGCAAGTGGCATAAAAGCTTATTGTAGAAAAGGTGGGCCCATGTAGAAGTTTCTTTTGATGAAATTTCCAACACTTTGCTTTCTTCAACACTTTTTCTCTTCTTTCTTTGACTCTTACACATGGTTTGAGAAAGGAAATTGGTAGTTGATGTGTAACAAGGCTGGCCGATAAGGGGAGTGTGACTAAGGTTGGGTTGTCCCATGAGAATGGGAGAATTTAGTGAAAAGATGCAGGGGAGAAGAGAGCTTCAGCTCTTGCAAGCACACACACACTCACAAAACCCTAAAAAAGAGAACACACAAGGTGAGAGGCTGAAAATCTTCTTCTTCACACAACACTCAACACACCATATACAAAGATAAGAGTACACACATATGAAAAGGTACTCAACCAAATACATACTAGGGTTCTCTATAGTGTGAACCCAACTAAATGAGCTGGCGCTATAACTATGCCACCAGTCTCTAGAATGGCTGTCACACAGCCTGTCATCCCACTGGCCGCATATCACTCATGATCTCACCAACCATGCTAGTGGTGTAAGTGTGGGGCCTATCCCCCAGGCGGGTCATCATCAGTGTCCACCGCCTCACTAGATGAGCTCGATATCTCAACACTCCCCCTCGAGCTCAACTCCATCTCATGTACACCAAGCGAAGCCCTGAATCTACGGAGCTTCTCTATACCCAATGCTTTGGTGAAGATGTCAGTGTGACCTGATCCTGTGTGCTGACATAAACAAGGTTGTCTCCTACCAAAACCTTCTCTCTGACAAAATGGTAGTGGACCTCTATATGCTTCATGCGAGCATGAAAAACTAGGTTCCTATCCAACTGTATACTGCTAATGTTGTCACAGAAAATGACAACTTGTCTATCCACGGATAGACCCAAATCTGCAACTAACTTTCTCAACCAAGCTACCTCACATGCTGCCATAGCAGCACCTCTATACTCGGCCTCTGTAGTACTGGATAGAGCAACCGTAGGCTGCATCTTGCTACTCCAAGTCATAGCAGCATCCCCAAAGAAAACATGAAGCCACTAGTAGATCTTCTATCTGAGATACTACCAGCCCAACAATGAGCATCTGTGTACCCATGTACACATATCTCTGTCCCAATTTCATAAAATAGTCCACAATGCAAAGTAGACCTCACATACCTCAGTATGCGTCTCAATGCATCCAAATGCAGCTTTCGAGGAACCTGCATAAACTGACTCACCAACCCAACAGCATAGCTTAAATCTAGCCTGGTGATCGTCATGTAGATCAAGCTTCCTACTATGCGCCTATACATAGTAGGATCCTCCAAAATCTCTCCTGAATCTGCACTCAGCTTGCCATTCTGATCCAATGGCACTGAGATAGGCTTATAGCCTGTCATACCATACTTGGACAACATGTCCAAGCCATACTGTCTTTACAGTAATCCAATACCATGTGGACCTAATCACCTCAATCCCCAAGAAATATTTGAGCTCCCCCAGATCCTTCATCTCAAACTTCTGTCTAAGTACATCAAAGATCTCTGCATCATGGTGAGAGGCTAAGCCCTAGGCATAGACTTTGCTGCCTTGAACCTTGGTTCTGTGTCTATTTTGAGTGATGAGAGAGCTATTCAAAAGTTGTATATCCTTGGGAAAAATACAAGAAGCTCATTGCTAGATACTTTGGACCGTATGATCACTCCCCAGATCCTTCATCTCAAACTTCTAAGTACATCAAAGATCTCTGCATCATGGTTCCCCGTAATGATCAGGTCATCTACATAGATGACAACAAGCATAACCCCTCTATCACTGTGTCTCACATATAGCGAGAAATCTGCATTGGCTACATGAAAGCCAATAGTGATAAGATATTCAAAAATCTTGTCAGACCATGCTCTTGGTGCATGTTTCAAGCCATACAAGGCTTTCTTCAACCTGCAAACATGCTCGGGGTGACACATCCTCATAACCAGGTGGCTGCAACATATACACCTCTTCCTGCAAATCCCCATGCAAGAATGCATTCTTTACATCCATCTGATGTAAAGACCATTGCTTTGACGCAGCCCCTACTATCATAACTCTCACCATTGCTTTGACACAGCCACACTGCTATCACAACTCTCACCATTGCTTTGACACAGCCACACTGCTATCACAACTCTCACCATTGCTTTGATGCAGCCACTGTTATCACAACTCTCACTATTGCCATCTTGGCAACTGAGCTGAAAGTTTCCTCATAATCAATGCCATATGTCTGCACATATCCTTTGGCTACCAATCTAGCCTTGTACCTACTTATTCTTCCATCACTGTTATGTTTTACTTTGTACACCCACTTGCATCTAATGGCTTGCATCACTATTATGTTTTATTTTGTACACCCACTTACATCCAATGGCTTTCTTGCCTTCAAGGAATTGCACTAAATCCCAAGTCTCATTTCCATATAGTACATCCATCTCCTCATCCCCATAGCTTTCTCCCAACACACAACAGCCTCATCAATGCATGTGGGCTCTACAACCTGCACAACTTTTGCCATGTATGCATAGTGATGTGCCACATAACCATCATAGGTAAACCTCTGCATAGGATTCTTCACTCTCCCAGATCTTCGTAGCTTTGCATTCATGGCTTCCAAAGCCTTCTTTACACCAGGTGTTCTCATAGCTGGCATCCCAAGATCCTCATCAAGGCTTATCTCTGAGCCAATGGACTCTGCATCAACATGAGAATGCCCTGCAGAAATGTCAGGCATACTAAGGGGCTCTGGCACATGCACATATGCGATGCATCCAAAGACTTTCAAAAGATGAGACAAATCAGGTTTTCTGCCAGTAAACCTCTCCTCTGGAGTTACATCATGTATGGCTATAGTTGGAGTCCTGTTCATGATGTAAACTGCTATAGAAATAGTCTCAGCCCAATAGCTATGCGGCATATTCTTCTCTCCCATCAATGCTCGCGTAATCTCAGCAATTGCCTGTCTTTTCACTCAACAACTCCATTTTGCTATACGGAGTGTATCTGCATGTAAACTGTCTCCGAATACCATTCTTCTTCAAAAATTCAGAGAACTCATTAGAGAAGTACTCTCCCCCTCCATCTGACCTTGGGCACTTTACATATTTCCCTGTTTGCTTTTCAACCATAACTCTGAAATTCTAAAAATGAGTGAACACCTCACCCTTCTCCTTCATGAAGTATACCCACACTTTCCTTGTGTGGTCATCAATAAATGTCACATAATACCTGCAGCCTCCCATAGACATGGTCTTCTTAGGACCCCATACATCTGAATGCACAACATCTAGTGCATTTCTGCTCTGCTTCAACATTTTCAAACATGGCATTAACGACATGCTGCATAACAAACAACCTTTCATTATCCTCATTGTTTCTGCTCGAGGATGCATAGTTGTTTTGCTGCAATTTTCCATTTTGCATGTCATCCTGCTTCTTATAACAATCTGCCTGCACATGTCCAGGATTACCACAATAAAAGCATCCACGTGTATCATTATACTGCCTTTGCCAATTTCCATGACCTCTTTGACTACCCTGTTGGATAGGTGTCATCTCCAGATGGTGTCACGCTAGTGGCACACTCTTTAGCCTCTAGGCATTTTTGGGATTTATAGCATTCATTTCTATTTTTTTCCTATTTACACATTTTTGGGTGGAGAAACTTTTCTAGAGATCCGTTCATCTTGTGCCTATATATATGAGGCATTATAGTTCATTTCTAATCAAGTTGGCTAGTGGTTCATTGATGAGTTCTTGAGTACATTGTCTCTTCTCTCATCTCTTCTTTCTCACTTGGTATCAGAGCAAGATGGTGGCACACATAGAGCCTCCTTATCCTTCTTCCTCTCTACCTCTAGTCCTCTTTAACAACCCCGCTTTCAATGGCATTTTTTCATTTTTTTGATTTTCTGCTAAACGAATGCGTTTTTGACGATTGTGCCCGATACACCTACTGGAATTATCGTGGTCTACAACTTAGCAGGAGAAAGTTTTCGCAAATTCCTCACCGTTTTTGAGTTATTCTTCGTAGACTACCCGGCCGATGCAGAATTTCTGCTTGTGTTTTTTGCAGAAACCCTTACTCATCATCCTTGCACTCATTTAATGATGCAAAAGGCTTCAAACCAGCCCCTTACCATCCTCTACTACAAGTGTGTTTTTAAAGCACTTCAATCCGAGTCCTACAACTCTATTTGCGATGAAAACATTGCCAACCAGTTTTCAATTCGAGTCCTACAACTCTATTTGCGATGAAAACATTGCCAACTAGTTTTTCCTACATGCGGTAGCATTTTCTTGGAGGCTTCTTGTGGAGAGATTTGTAGCCATTTCTTGGCTGCGTTTTCATCATCAACTTCAGCCCCCTTCATGGTGTTTTGAGGTACATATTCATCCTCTTTTCTACACCTTTCTATCGGCTGAAAATTCCACTTCGCTACACACTTTGTGTTTGCGTTTTTGTGGACAATCAACTCCTCCATACTCCTTCTACCTAAGGCTACATTCTCAGCCCTCTTTTGGTGGTTTCTACGGAGTCTATTAATTCATATATCGACTGCGTTTTCACACTATCTTTGTGCATATTTTTTGGAGATACTTCCTTGGTGGACAGCCCATCTACTGGCTGCGTTTTTGGAGGTACGACACTTCTTCCCTTGTGTTTTTCCACCCTCCTCTCCCTATGGGATATCGGACGTCCTTTACTCCAAAAGACAAAGGAAAACTTGAAGATACTATGGATCCTACATCTCCTACGGCGGTTGGACCGGCAACTACTACAACGAAAGTTGGTGCAATTCCTTCTTCGGTAGGTGCTTCTACTTTCTCTTTTTCGTCATATCCATTACCTTCTACGGATCCTTTCTCTCTTTCTTCTTTGTCCTTTAGGCCTTCCTATCCACATACTTCTATGTCCTCTATGGTATATCCCCCTACATCATCTATGCCTTTTATGGCAACTTCATCTACTATGATTCCTCCTTCTACTACTTCCACTACTACTACTCTCCCCACTCAATCATATCAGCCCTTTAACCCATTCACTCAATCTTTGAGCCTTCCAAGTCTTTCCGATTCACAAAAGCTTACCCCAAACAACTACCACACTTGGTCCTTGTTTATGTAACTTCTTTTGGAAAGCGCCGGGGTGTGGTCTATAATCACTTCTCCTCATATGGTGCCTTCTCAATATCATACCTATATGGATGCACGGGCCAAAGCTTTACTTGTGCATGGCGTCTACATCGGTTGTGTCTCAATTTCTTTCTACAAGGAGTACGGCTCAACAACTATGGAACGCTATACAAATGCAATATGGAAGACTTTCAACAGTTAAGATGGCTAAGTTGGAAGAAGATTTGGATAAGCTTTCTATCTCTGAATCCGACAACATAGTGGACAAGCTTGGAGAATTCAATCGAATCAAGTGGCAACTTGAAGAGTTTGGTACATTGGTAAGCAATCCGGTCCACAAGCTACTTGGTAAATTGCCTTCTTCTTTTGATTCATTCAAAGATAACATCTTTCTTCGAGTTCCTTTCCCTTCCTTTGAAGAGACTATGGGTCTTCTTCATAATAAGTGCCTTACTCGCAAGCAAAACAAAAAAGGACTCGGCTTTTGTAAGCCAAGGCAAAGGCAAAGGCAAAGGCAAGGGGAATGATCAGACAAAGACTCTAATTCCAATGCTAAAGATTCTTAAGGCGACAAGGACAAATCAAAGGATTCTTCCAAGGAGTGCATTTCTGTGGTCGTAGTGGCCATACGGAGGATCGTTGTTTGCTAAGAAGGCGACATCCAAGAAGGTAAAAGCTGAACTTGAATCTAAATCTAAGGGTTCTTCTACATCAACATCTTCTCACAACAAAGACAAAGACAAGAAAGAAGACGGTAACGCCAAGGTTGCATATGCTGCTATGTCTTCTACTTCTTCATGTGACACATCACTTGTGGTAATCAAAGATCTTGATACGCATACTGCGGATGAGTGGATTGCCGACAGTGGTGCTACCTCTCACATGACGAATAGTTCTTCCTTATTGGAAAACCATAAGTCTATCTCTTCATCAGTACACATTGGTGATGCTTCGTCTCTCCCTGTGATTGGTATTGGTGATGTTTCTTTTGGAGATGCTATCTTACATGATGTTTTGCATGTGCCTAAGATGTCTGCCAACTTATTTTCTATCTCTAAGGCTACTTCTAAAGGTCTTGGGGTTTACTTTGATGATGAAGTAATTGAAATCATTGATAGACAGTCACTTTCTTGTGTGGCACATGGTTATCAAAATGCTGGGCTTTATTATATAAGCTCTTTTACAGCACAGTTGCCACCCCATGAGTCTCATCTTCATCAATTATTTGCTTCTCCTAAAGCACTTGTTTCTAATCAAGATAGTGATCTATGGCATTTCTGCTTTGGCCATGTTTCTCTTGCTACTTTGCAACATCTTGTCTCACATGACATGGTTACAGGTCTACCAAAGCTTCAGAAACCTCGCCATCACATTTGTTCTTCTTGTACTCAAGGAAAGCAACATCGGGCTTCTTTTCCAGAGGAGGCTACTCATAGGGCCACACGCATACTTGAGCTTATTCATGCTGATCTTGCAGGACCTATGGAAGTACAATCGCTTGGTGGATCCAAGTATTATATGCTTCTTGTGGATGACTTCTCTCGCAAATCATGGGTTTATTTCTTACCTAAGAAGTCTGATGCTCTTTCTCATTTCAAGGTTTGGCTTGCCCAAATGAAGAATCAAGCAAGTCAAAAGGTATCTTTTCTCAGGACTGACAATGGAGGTGAGTTTACAACATTTAATGATTTTCTAGCTTCAAAAGGCATACAACGACAAACCACCATACCCTACACTCCTCAATAGAATGGTGTGGTTAAAAGAAAGAATAGAACGGTGAAAGAAATGGCCCGCTTCCTCTTACATCATGCGATGCTACCTTCCTCCTTTTGGGGTGAGGCTATAGCTACTTCAGTTTATCTTCTCAATCGCTCTCTTACGAAAGCAGTGGACGGCATGACTCCAGAGGAGGCTTTCACGGGCCACAAGCCTACTGTTTCTCATTTTCATGTCTTTGGTTGTGTTGCTCATGTGCATGTGCCTTCTTCTAAGAGGAGGACTCTTGATGCTAAGTCCAAACCTATGATATTCACAGGATATGCTTCTCGCTCCAAAGGGTTCTGTTTTTGGGATCCTTCTCGTGAGGATATTGTTCTTTCACGTGATGCCATCTTTGATGAGCATGTTTTTGGTCTTGATGAGTTACCACCTTCTCTCGGATCCATTTCCATCTCTTGAGCTTGAGCCTCTCTCATTCCCTACAGTCTCATCCTCATCTACACCATCAGTTCCTACTTCATCCATTTCGATTGCGACACCTACTACTTTATTGGATTCTATACGGACTTATGGTCCTCCAAAATGGGTTCGCTCTCTACTTCAGGATTCAGGTATATCACTTTCAGATGCTCAACAATCTACTACACGTGTCTTACGTACATGCCCTTCAGTAAATATTGCCTTGATGTCTCATATTGGTGATGTGTTTGAGCCTGAAATAGTTAAGGAAGATCTTTCCTTACCACATTGGTGTAAAGCGATGCAAGCAGAGAATTCTTCTATTGTATCTAATAACACATGGCAATTAGTTCCACGACTTCACATAAAAAGGTCATTGGTGTTAAGTGTATTTTCAAAGTCAAGTTTCATTCTGATGGTGTTCTTGATAAGTACAAGGCACGACTTGTTGCTAAAGGTTATGCTCCAAAAGAAAGTGAAGACTTTGATGAAACTTTTGCTCCTACTGCCAGATATTATACTATTCGTGTTGTTTTTGCTCTTGCTTCTCACTATGCCTGGCCTATATATCAAACATGATGCCTAAGTGGTTTAGTCTCTCTGTTGAGAAATGTGGTGCAGGAGAAGCATACACATTAGAAAAAGGAATGTACTAAGTTCTAAAGCCAAAGGTTGATTTGTATAGTCATTTGTAAAAGGTAAAGTCAAAGGTCAAATAGGTAGCTCATGGAAAGCACAAGGATGCACAAAGCAGATGTGAGCATTTATGCACACATGGATGGCACAAGGATGCATATATCTTAGGAGTTGGGGGATATATAATGGTGTATTTGGATTAGCTCTAATGGAAGGGAATTGTGTGGTTTTCTTATAAGCATTACCATTGTGTTGCTAATATCTTCTTAATCATCTTATTAGTCCTTAATCATGAGTTTAATCGCTTGCTATAAGTCGCCCTAGATCCATGCTTTTTAACATGGTATCAGAGCTTAGCTGGGCTTAGCAAGTGATTAAGAAGATTAGGACTCATCATCATCAGAGCTTGATTCAGTACTATGATTAGCTTTGTTGCTTTCTTACCAATAAGCTTCCATTAGGAACTTCCTTTCTCCTTGCCATATTCTTGTTAGAGATCTTTCCAAAAACTATTCGTGAGGTAGTTGTTCCCTCTTTCTCCTATATTGGACTATAGCATTTAGAGCTCCAACAAACCCCATAGTTGACTCATTGTTGTAGCACTCTTGGTGGCCATTGAACCAAAAAAAGGAAAAGAAAGAGAGGCAAATATCTCCAAGAACACCAGGTGTAGCACCACCAGCAATAGAGTTTCAACCATAAGTAGCAGTGATGCCAATACTACAAAAAGTAGGGAGCTACGGTGGCATTAACCTACAAAGTACAACCAGTAGCACATCTGTGTGCAGTAGCCAATGCTGCATAATAGAGATGTTGTAACTATAAGCATTTGGTCTCACAAAATGATGCCAAAGCGAGGTCGAGATAGAGAGAGCTTATAGTAGTCAGCAACACTATTTAGACATTTGTTGTTATAGCAACTAAAAGCAGGGGTCAAAGTGCTCAGCAAGGTCACGGTTGAGACATAGAATAACATCTAAAGAGATAGGAACAGTGTATCATCGTCTCTAGTGAACAAGGAAGAAGATCCAAAGTGCAACAAAACTGTAGTGTGCGTGTACAGTGTGTGTACCTATTCAAAGGAAAGAAAAACTCTTGTTGGAGCAGGATGAGAAAAGTAGTAGATTCATATCTCATATCTTGGTGTAAATTGTGAAAATTGTTTGAAGAAGGGGACTACTCACATAGTATATGTGCAAAGAACAAAGTGTTAGAAGGGGACTACTCACATAGTATATGTGCAAAGAAGGGGACTACTCACATAGTATATGTGCAAAGAACAAAGTGTTAGATCATATGGGCTTCACTATCTGCAATGAAATCTTCACCAACTACATCATCAACAAATACTTTTACAAAAAAAAAATATGACCTTTGTAAATGCACTAGGCAAAGTCTTGACCACGAGTCCAAATAAAAGATGCAACCTTTGATGTAGAGCGACCAAATGAGTGCATACAAAAATCCCTTACTACCCAAGCCAAAATGTTGTAAACACTTGACCACTAGAGAGTAGCCAAAGTAGCACCTTGGGGGAGAGAAAATTGACTCGAGCATTTTTTAAATAGCCTTTAAGCTAGAGAGTAACCACCAAGACAAAAGAGCCTTTAAGTTACCCAACCAAGTTAGAAATGAGGGGGGTTGATGGAACTATTGTAACCTCGCATCTGACCACCTTGCAGTAGCCTAGAAAAATGGCACCAAGGGGGGTTAAGAAATGTGGTGCCATAGAGCACAAGAAAGGTAGGGAGTGAGTCACATAAATAAGAGGAGAAGCATACACATTAGGAAAAGGAATAGACTAAGGTCCAAAGCCAAAGGTTGATTTGTATAGTAATTTGTAAAAGGTGAAGTCAAAGGTCAAAAATGCAGCACATGCAAAGCACAAGGGGGTGCAAAGCACATGTGAGCATTTATGAACGCATGGATGGCACAAGGATGCACACATTGGGGGTTGGGAGCTCCATGAGGGATATATAATGATGTATTTGGATTAACTCTAATGGAAGGATTATAGATCTTATTTTATGATGGAAACAAAAATAAGATGGAAACAATCTTACAAATGAATTCCCTTGCTCCAAGATCAAAATATGGGAAGATACAACTATAATTTATCTTGGGGGAAACATGATTCCCAAAATTATATGTATGGATCTAGGAGGTTGTCAAAGGCTCTCCCATATATCATGTGCAATTCAAGGATCCTTTATCTTGAGCTGGTGAAGCTTATCCAGTAGGTATGTTTGTAAACCCACAATGGGCACCAACAATCCTACCAGCATCACCCAAAAAAAACAACCACACTACTTTGCCAACATGATGCAGGAATTTCAACAAGAAGAGTAATATTTGGAGCACGATACCAATATCATGTATTACATGGAGGATGAAAGAGGGAAGTTGCATCCCTATGTCTGCAACATTACAATATGCACCAAGTAAGCCCATGGAAAGTTTAAGGTTTGGAGAAAGTCCATTGTTGCTAAACACCCTAGTAAGAGGGAAGTTACATCATTATGTATGCAACATTGCAATATGCACCAAGTAAGCCCATGGAATATTTAAGTATGGAGAAAATCATCGCATTGTTGTTGAATTTGCCTTGCCTAATAAGATTAGGTAAGGAAAATTCCAAATCTCTATGCAGTATTGTAATATGAAAGGATGAAAGAGGGAAGTTGCATCACTATGTATGCAACATTGCAACATGCACCAAGTAAGCCCATGGAATGTTTAAGGTTTGGAGAAAGTCATTGCATTGTTGCTAAACACCCTAATAAGAGGGAAGTTACATCATTATGTATGCAACATTGCAATATGCACCAAGTAAGCCTATGGGATGTTTAAGTATGGAGAAAATCACCGCGTTGTTGTTGAATTTCCCTTGCCTAATAAGATTAGGCAAGGCAAATTCCAAAGCTCTATGCAAGGAGTGCTAGATTGGTTCATCTTTTCAAGGATTATCCATTGAGAGCTTCCTCTTCAAATAATATAGCTTTGCAAATGTAAGACTAGATTGTCCATTGAAAGCTTCCTCTTCAAATTATATAGCTTTACAAATGCAAGACTAGATTGTCCATTGAGAGCTTTGCAAATGCAAGACTAGATTGTCCATTGAGAGCTTCCTCTTTAAATAATTAAGAGATTCCTCTCCAAATAATTAAGATCTTCCTCTTTAAATAATTAAGCTCTGTATAACAATCCGAGAAAGTGGCACAACCTCTTGATAGTTAGCCTAGTGTGAGGTGGTAGAAGCTCATGTGGTGCAGAGCAGCATGGTCAGGGCCCCTCACTAATAGTCATTCCTACCTCTCACCCCCAAACATTGCCTGGGTTGGAGTCTCAAGGAATACTGTTGTATGGTTGGGGAGCTAGAGCTAGGGAGACAAAAGACAAAGGCATGATCTAGTAATGCATGTCTACACCGATGGCAATCCCATCACTCTAAAACTTTTAGAACCCTATGCTTTTACTACACTAATGGTAGTGGACACACCATGCATAGAGGCAGGAGTCGGTACTAATAATCATTCCTACCTAAACCCCAAAAGCTGCCTAGCTTGGAGTCTTAAGGAATACTACTATATGGCTAGAGCTAGAGCTAGAGCTAGGGAGACAAAAGATGAAGGCATGTGCAGTAACGTATGTCTACACCGATAATGCCATCACTCTAGAACTTTCAATACCCCATGCTTTTGCTACACCAATGATGGTGGACACAACATGCACAA
Organism: Cibotium barometz; assembly: GCF_041138505.1. NCBI lineage: Eukaryota > Viridiplantae > Streptophyta > Polypodiopsida > Cyatheales > Cibotiaceae > Cibotium > Cibotium barometz. The sequence goes on from NC_141052.1 coordinate 36,647,277, forward strand.
AGCCAGGAGTCAGTACCTAGAGGCTAAAGTTATCAAGGTGGATTTTCGAAAGCCAGAAGAAAGAGAAGGGCTAGGATATGGTCACCTCAATAAAAGATAAAGGGCCTATAGCTCTAGGTATAGTCTAACCAAGAAAATATAGTTTGTGTCTAGAAGCAACAATTAAGAGGACCCCAGACACCTCGACTAAGACAAAACATGATCACATGTGGATGGAAGCCGCTAGACCAGGAACATATTGAAGATGCAGAGTGTGGGCTATGTCCCTTGGGCATGCTAGGTGCTGGCAGGTGAACCAACTCTAAGGGTTCACATCCAATGATCTGCTACTAGCTCAGCACTAGTAGTGCCAAAGATGGTGTGATGTACCCATCATGATTAGGAGCTCTTACTAGGGATACCAACCTTTCTTTTTTTAATTGTCTTAGGGGCCATTAGGTAGTTGAATCCATCCATCTACATACGAGGACAGAGGGAGAGTGTTTGAGTGAGAGTGTTGAGTTCATGGTTATAAGCATTCAAGTGTAAGAGCATAAGTTTAGTCTAGATACACAATCTTGTAGTTGTATTGAAGTAGATAGACTTAGTTATCTATGTGTATAAATTGAGCTCAAAAGCTCTTTGTACTGGTTTGGCATGTCTATGGTTTGGAGAGTGAGCTACATCTAGAATCTGTATGGTCTAGAGAGTTGGTGGCTCACTGTGTTACATTTTCTAAAATATTAAATCTTATAAACTCTCTCTCTCTCTCTCTCTCTCTCTCTCTCTCTCTCTCTCTCTCTCTCTCTCTCTCTCTGCACAAGAACTGTGGAATGTTAATGTATGTTTCTAGCATATGCACCTGTATCTCTCATCTCATCACCTCTATCTTTCCAAACCATAGAGATGATACCTATGGTCTAGAGAGTTGGTAGCTCACTGTGTTACATCTTGTACTAAGCCTCTTATCTAAAATATTAATGCTTAGAGACTCTCTCTCTTTTTGCACAAGAACTATGGAATGTTAATGTGTGTTTCTAGCATATGCACCTCTATCTCTCATCTCGTTAGCACACTCCAAATGTTGTCTAGACAGAAATCAAGAAGCTGAATGAGACTATATCCTTAAACTCTTGCAAACTGGTGTGGTGCTAGCCACCACCTTACTGCATTAGGCATAGTCAGATAGCATAGCTAGAACCACTAAAGTGTCAGGTTTGACTAGATGATGACAAATAGGTTTCTCTTCATTGCATATACTAGCAACGAGAGCATGATCCACAAAAGAATAAGATGTATGATGAGAACCAGCACATGTCTTGCTAGGTAAAGGAGAAGGTAATTTACTATCCCGTAATGTCTGCACTAGCCATTTAGGTAAAAAGGTAGGTAATTTACTATCTTGTAAATGTTTTCAATAACCATTTAGGCACTCTTAGATGCCTATATGGCTGCCTAATCCTCATCCAGAATTGCCTTAGTAATAGGCTAATCTCTGGGCTGAAATTCAAGCTGATTTTCAGCCCCGCCGGTATATGGGCTGATTTTTGTAGCACCTTATTAAGCATTCATTTGCTCCACATATGGCTGCCCACTGCCAACATCATATAAAAGTAGAAGTGTATCAAAGATATCCTTTGAGTATACATTTTTTTGCTTTTTGCATAAAATCATGGGATAAACTGAGTTTTCAACAGAGACAGCATCTCTAGTCACCAAAATCTACTTTGTGATGGCCAGATTGTAGAGTATACACCCTTTGCTTTGTGACCAAATTGTAGAGTCTATACCCTTTGCTTTGTGGCCAAATTGTAGAGTCTATACCCTTAAAAATGAATTTTATCACCTTATTATCTAGTTTATTATATTGTTGCTTAGGTGCAACAGCATAAGAGCATAAGTAACCAAAATCTACTTTGTGGCCCGATGGTAGAGTATATACCCTTTGCTTTCTAAGCTATATCTCATAAAAATGAAATTTATCACCTTATCATCCAGCTTGTTACAATGGTGCTTAGGCACAAGAGCATAAGTAAGATAACCAAAAACATGCAAATGAGACACAGAGAGTTTCCTACCATTCCAAGCTTCACAAGGGATAATTGTCTACAATGACTTGGTGGGGCATCTATTTAGTACAAAAGTGGCACACATAGCTGCCTCCAACCAAAAGAAATAAGGTAAATCCTAGCCTTTAACCATTCTCCATGAGAGATCCGTTCTTTCTCCCAACCATACCATTTTGCTGAGGTGTGTAGTAAGATAGTGTGCATTGATGTTTTATGCCTCTTTTAGGCACATATACATGAAACTCCTTTGATATACACTCCCTCCCCCTCGATCTGTATGAGAGGTGCCACTTTTATATGTAGACACATTTTCCAGCCATAAAAACAAGTATTGAATATAGCTAGTTGCCTTAATCTCCTCTTCCTAGCTTCCTTCTTATGGTGATTATGTTTCATGGCACACCTACTTATCTAAAATCTCCTTAAGATCATCAAAATGGGAGGGGTTTCTCTCTCATTAGTTCTCACATGTTCATCCAAATTTAAGAACCTTGAAGTGAGCAGTCAACCCTAGTCCCAAATTCTCCTAGGGTGAAAAACAACACCTGATTCTCCTAGGGTAAAAAACAACACCTGCAACAATTAGGCAGTAAAAGAAGGTATGAATTAGTGGGACTAGGAGGAATAGAAGTAGAAACCATCATGCTAGCTCTCTCGGTGATAACTAGAATAGGGAGGAATAGGTCACTCTAGCACATAATGGGACTCCTTAGGTCTTGGTTAACCATACCACAACATTGTAGCTACCTTGTTACAACAAAGACATTTATGTGCTTATAAATAATTAGGTTAGCATATAACCAAGGTGCATTAGGAATTTACAAACCACGATCCACCATGTCATCTTTATACACCTTTGTATGAAAAAACATGATGCAAAGATATCCATCAAGAGTACACAATTGAGAAGTAACCTCCCTCAAAAGTCTTATCCAACTTGCCAATCTTCTTGACGTAGACTTATCCATTAAGATTACATAATTGAGAAGTAACCTCCCTCAAAAGGCTTATCCTTATCCATTAAGATTACATAATTGAGAAGTAACCTCCCTCA